>NC_135576.1:103390364-103698764 GCF_965152235.1 Eretmochelys imbricata | reverse complement strand
AAAGTCATAGGACTAGTTATTTTACTCTATTGATCATGTGTTGCTGTGGCATTGTCTAAAAATCCTATGGCGACTGTTTCCAGAAAAAGAAAAAAAGCAAGTTTCCACGCTCTGCTCAACCAACTCACCACAGACCTTAACTGCATGACAGCTGGGAGTGGATACAAGAAATCCTCTGGATTGCTGTAGGAGGATTCGCCTTTCCTCATAAAACTGAGGCCTCATCCTACTCCTGTGGATGGCAAAACAAGCAGAACTGCTCTATTCAGGGCTGAAAATATGGAAGAACAATTAGTGCATTTTTTGACCTTGTATTTGCTCTCTACTCTTTCTGTCATCTTACTGCTGGAAATAATGTGGGGAAGAGAGAGGAGTCCTGCTTCAAAGACGACTGCTAAATTAAGAGCTTGTCTACACAGCAAGGCAAAACATGCCAGAGGTATGTGATCCGAGGAGGACTGCATCAACTTCTCTGGCAGGAAGAGTTTCAGTTTCATATCTCTCACCTTCCGGGTATGCTTGGAAAAGGAATAATGCATAATGTGTTCTTCCACAAGGCAAATGAAACACAAGGAGTGCCCATCATTTATAGGCATAGTGGAGTCACACAAGTAACAGCTCTTGTAGATTGGTAACTCAGCCTCTGCTATGATCCTAGAACCCTTATACAGAGGGCTGTCAAAGCTAAATGATACTTAATTGACCTAAACAACTATTTTTAAAAAATATATATGCCAACATGCAAAAGGAAATTTAGTTTATGAACTAAAACTAACTAACTAATCAACTAGTCCTAAAATCTAAAGTGAAAGGCACAGTGTGCAAGAAAAGTGGATACTGCCAAGGGTTGCAATTTCCAGCAATGGGTAGTAAGAAGGACCTATAGGGTTGCTGGGACTACTCCACCCTTTATGTTCTCGGTGGAGGGCATGAGACCATCCAGCGCACCGGTGTGGCCCTAATGAAGGCTGCTACCCAAAAATAATCAGATCGCACACACACATGTAATCCATGTGCACCAAAAGCAGAATCTATGTGGACAATCACTTGAAGCACTATAATTGAGAACTATACAGAGAATATAGTTAGCATCAAACTAGATTTTGGCCATGTCCACAAATCATAGATTTCCGCCCATTAAGTTATAGTTCAGCAGAAGATACTGAAGGTAATAACCTTCTATCTCCTAATAAAATGGACAAAAAGAAAGTTATTTGACTGTCTTGGTTAGCACATCCAAAAGGGGAAGATTTTGAAACAGATAGATAATACTTCAAATTTAAGGTCAAGGATATTTACATTAAATAGGCATACTATGAAGGACTATTGAAACAGAAATTTCTATATCCAGATTAAAATATGTAACTCTGAGTCACATGAAGAGTCCTGTGTTGAGAAAAATGTTCTAAATGTATTCCAAAGGCTTTACAGCCTTCATTGCTAAACCCTGAAGCAGACTTGTTAGCAAAAATACTCTAGGGTGAAGGAAAGGATGCTTATCTGCCCAAAATTCACCATGAAGTCAACACAGAACTCAGATATCCTCAATTATAGCACTAAGAGAAAATGACAGAGTGGGAAAAAGGCAATCTCATTGCTTACCTCAAAATTCTGTACTACAGACTTGAAGTAAATTCAGCCTCTGAAGAGCTGTCTTCAAGCACCTTGTATAAGATTCAGTGAAGTAGCTGAATTTGTCTATATAGAAATCTCAAAGAATTTGTTTTCTTCCATTCCACCATTAACCTACGAACCATCTGGCCCTGAACATTCTACTAGCAGACTGAGAAGTCTGTCTAGAGTGCCAAAGATAACTGTCACCCATTAGGATCTGGAAATTCCCAAAGGGCCTGAACAAAAAAAATGCACTGAAAATAGATGCTTCAGCCTTGGTAGTATTGAAGGAAAACATGTTACTAGTCTGATCCAATGGGATCACAGATAACAGATCACGCAATAAGATTAGCCCTGACAATTCAATCAATCAAAGAACAAAAGAAACATGGCGGGAGGGGCACAAGAGAAGACAACCACATTCTAAATGCATTGATCCTAAAAAGTTTCCATCTGCTAAAAAATTCGAGTAATTCCAGGATCCAGACAGATACAGAGGTAAAACGGAAAGTTAAATTTTTAATCTAATGAAATGTAATGGCCAAAACTGATTTCTTTTTTTTTCCTGCATACTGCATGCTTTCAAAACTGGTCAATATAATCTTACCCCAGAAGAATTTTGGCATGAACTTCTTTGTTAGTCCTTGAGATTTCCCTCAGAGAGGTAATTTCTGCATCAAACCAGAATCCTCTCTCTTCTGGAGTCTCTACATTGTAGTTAACCATCACCATATCACCCACATTGAGTTCACTCCACTTCAAAATGGTTCTTGCTCGTGGTCGAAGATTATTGGCACCCATTTCTACTATACCATTCTCTGGATACCTTGGGGGGGAAAAAAGTTACAAATTAGTACTTCCACTATTATATGAAATGAATCAAAGGGTAAAATTTTAAAAAGTGCCTCAACTGACTTAAGAGCCTGAGCCCCATTTTCAAAAGTGTTTTGGACTCCTAAATTACTTTTGAAAATAGGATTTCTGTTATTTTGACATTTTTGCCTGTTCTGACTACGGTCCTGGCTACTTCGGATTTGAAAAACAGTTTTAATCAAAACCACATAAAGAATCATGTTTATGTAAGGTTTTTGCTAGAAAGATGCTAAAAAAATTTCAAATCTGAGTATTAACCTGTCCCAGTCTTCCTCCTACTAGGGTCAATAGCAAAATGCCCAAACATTCCCACAATGAAAAGAAACAAAGATTAGAAATGGGATTTTCAAGATACTAGTCTAACTCTACCCCCATTAAAGTCAATGGGGAAATTCCCCTTGACTTCAATGGCAACACCGTTTTTGAAAATCCAGCCCTACGTGTACAGCATTTACCAACAAAATTATGCAAGATGAAGATAGCATAGGAAAAAAAGTATACATTTGTTCATCAAACAGTAAGTAGACAAATTCCAGAGACAAGCAAATAAACACCACTAATCACAGAAAGAATGTTTCTTGGACTCCCTATCATATAAAACGGCTGATAGTTTTAAAATGTTTCTCCTTTTATTTTAGTGATTAGCACTTTAGTAAATGATAAAATCTAAAAAACTAAACAGTACCATATTTAAGAATTTCTCTCACCAACCATGTAGTAAGGATTGCAATATTGTAAAAAAGGCTTCCTGAAGAATTAAAGATCTATTAAATCACAGTTTTTCATTTTTTAATAAAACCCCATTATTTTTTTTAAGTTATTTTAAGGAGACACGTGAATTGCTAGGTTTTTACAAGCAATCAATCTTATTTTCCTCTAAGTGGTGGGGCATATTATTCCAGCACAGACATACACCACACTAGAATTGTACTGTAAATACTTCTAATGAGCTCCATTCCTTTAACTTGGGCAATACCTATTTAGCAGGAGTAATGTAGTGATATCTATTTGAAAGATAGCTACAGTAAAATGGCATGAGCATAGAGTGTGCTCAGGCTTTTGGAGGAGCCAACTACTTAGTATAAGAACATACTCTCCTTAAATCCTCTGTATAGATCCATTCTTGCACAGAACTCTGAGCAGAAGAGGAACATGGGGGGGGAAGAGAGAAGACCACAGCAGTAAAAACGCATCTGTCAGCAAACCTAGGGTGTTGTGTTATTCCTTGTTGCAAACTCCTCCACTTGGGGAGCTGCCCAGAACTGGAAAATGGATGTTCCTATGTCTGAGTGACAGGACCATTTGGAATGATTGAAAAACAACCTGCTCAGGTAATCTGCCAGGGTATTTTGAACCCCCAGGCCATGGGTCACTTTCAGAAATATACAGACAGGACTGCTTCCCAACAGAGCAGTGAGGACCAGGCTTCTCCCTGCTCGTTTACATAAAACACAGCAATTATATTGTCGATCAACACCAATACATCCATTTGCCTGATGTGAGAAAGGAACTCCATGCAAGCTAAACAGATGGCCCATAGCTCCCAGATGTTTGTGCGTAGACTGAGATCTTGGGGTGACCAGAGACCCTATGTCTGCAAGTGTCCCAGATGAGCCCCCAACCCCATGTCGGAGGCATCTGTGACAAAGGCAAGAGTGCTGAGGTGGGGCAAAAGTAACTCCCTTGCATACAGTGACTAGATGTGTCCACCCATCTAGAGAGGGTAAGATGTGACTTGATATGTGCACTAACATGTCTATGTGGTTCTTTCTTGGAGAATATACCTCTGCCACCCAGTCCTGATGGAGTCCCAGGCTCAGTCTGGTGTACTGGACCACATAAGTACACACTGCCATGTGCCCCATCCCCTTAAACAGCTTCTCACCACGGTGAGAGGATAAGCCTTCAAGTCCAGAATAAGGCTTTGAATTGTACAAAATCTTGTCTAAAGCCATAAAGCCCTGGCATCTGTCAAATCCAGGACCATACCAATAAATTCTATTTTCTACATTGGAGACATGACTGATTTGATCAGGAGGCCTAGCATGTCAAAGGTGGATCAGATTATGTGAATGCTGACCATCATCAGTGACACAACCTCCAGAGGAATGCTACCACCACCACCACAACCACATCTCTCCACTATTTTTGGAGTTGGAGGCAGGGAAGCTGGGGTCTGCCAGAGGACTCTGGTAGATTGTAAGACAGTCTCAATTAATCAGTAGAGCTATTCAAGCTGGAGCTGCAGATGTCAAAATGTCCACCAGTTTGAGAGATTTTTCCTTGACCTCCTCTGGTTGGATATCTAGGGCCATAGCCATTCTCCTCAACTCCTCCTAATGAGTCTTAAAATTGTCCCGAGGTGAAGAAATAGGTTCATCTGGGAATGAGGAAGAGGGGTGCTACCAGTACTAGCAGCAGGTCCAGTTCCTGTTCCTCTTCTGGCTGATCGTGTGAGAGACCCTGACTCTGCTTGGTACTGATGCTATGGTGGTTGCAGAAACAATGCTCCTGACTCCCAGTAGATGGAGCTGGCTGAGATGGTTGTGGGGATGCTCTTGTTTGGTGGGGGAGCCCATGGATTCCAAAAGGGCCACTGGCACAGCCCAAGTCCCCAGCTATGCATAGCCCAACAATCCCTCCCTACTGGTACTGAGGCAGAAATCAGGGTGGCCATTCCTCCTGATGGGACTGGCTAGGTTGGGATACATAGGAATCCACTTCAGTGTTTGATGAGTAAGAACTTTATTGCTGAGACCAAGGTGTTACCGTACACGTTGGTACCAGTAAAGAAGGCAGTCTCTGAAGAAAGGTGAGCCAGAGAGATCATCTATGGCTTTCCCCGAGATGGTCTCGACCTATCTGGCACCCTGATAGCCACATCCGATGGAGCTACTTAGTATGGAGGTGATGACGCAGGAGACACCTCAGGCGCCAGTGCCAAGAGTCTCTAGAACCCCTGGTGATGGTGACAACCTCAATTCTCTTGCAGCCTCAAACGCCTCAGGAGTAGACGGTACTGGGAACATACTCAACAGTACTGTGGCAGGAGGAGATGCTTTGGGAGCCAGTCTCAGCAGGCCCACGCTGGGCTCCGGGAATGTGCACTTTTGGGAATGCTTCCTCTTTGAAGACTGCAGTAGTGTGCTACTGACTAATGCTGAGTTGGTCAGTATTTGGACCAAGATAGAGGGCTCAGATGGAGGCTGTAGCAACAACTCCATCAACAGACTTTTTAATTTGATTGCTTTGTCTCCTCCTCTCCCCTACTTACAAATGCCACACTTGTCACTTTTATGAGCCTCCCCAAGCTCTTAAGGCAGCTGCAGCGAGGGTCACTATTAAGCATTGCCATGCCACAAGAGTGACAGCGTTTGAAACGCAGAGACCACAACATATCTGACACCGGGGCTAGTACCCAAACTGGATAGCAGAACCACATAAAACAAAAACCACCACAACCACAAATTATTTTTAAACTAAACTAAACTATACAAGGTACTATTTACACGTAACAAGTAAAGACCCGCAGAAGCAAGGACCAGGAGTTCCAACAATCATCACGGGCGGTAGGAAGGAACTGAGGGGGCACTGGGGGAGCTCTGCCTTTTATGCCTGCATAGTGTGTGCAAGACAGCAGATGGTGTTTGGGCTGCCCCAATGGGTATTGTTAAGGGTAAAAATTCTCCAACAACTGTGCACTAGAGCACACAAACACCTACAGTGGAATGGACATGTGAAATCAATCCACTTTTCATGTGTTCAAGGTAGATTAACTCTTTTGTTGTGTAGGCAAGGGTTGGGATAAAATTAAACAAGACCAGTGATGCGTACTGCAGAAGAATAAGGTTATTTCCATTTGCCACCTCCCAAATTATTATGCAACTTTTTAGCAGTGGATTGCTCTAGTTTTATAAAAGGTGGGTCTATTAAATAGAATCTGCCTCCCATAGGGCCCATAGGGCCAAAAAAATTTCAGCTGCATTGAGGTTTACGATCCCAAAGGCCTGCTTCTGAAAATACTATCAGGCATAGGGCTAATTATTGAGAATAATAAATAATAATAATAATTTGTACTTCTATAGTAAAGTCTGACTTCTAATATGAAGAATGGTGGAATTCTACCAACCAGTAAGTTCCCTATCCTATCCCTCAAAAATCTCCTTCCCCAGAAAAACAAAAAACAAAACAGAAGAGGTAGGAAGACTACACGAGCAGGGAAGAGTCCCAGAGCCCAGCGCCAGCCCAAGTCTGAACTATAATTAAACAGCCTTGTAGACTGAGCCCCCACACACACACACAAATCAGCTGATATGGGCTGGTCATGGATGTTTAATTTCAGTGTAGAGATACCCTTAGTTGTACCACTAAGTTTGGTTTACCGCAGCTGTAGAAAATCTGATATAGTAACCTCAAGCTACAAAAGTTCTTTAGAAATTAAATTCACAAAGGGCTCCAGTATGGGTTTTTTTAAGTTATAAGCTTAAGCATATAATATTTAAAAAGGAGAAAGACAAAAAAGGAATAATAAGGATTAACAGATATTGCACAAAAGAAACTTTTTCTTTTTTAGCTGTATCCTTACTGAACCTACTTCTAATTTTAAATCTTAATACTAACATAGCAAAATTCTCATGTGGTCTCACATCTCTATGGAAACCTTTCTTAGCAATCAGTTGCCCATAGAGCTTTGGAGCGGAGCCCAGAGCTGGAGCATGGAGCAGCTCTGGAGCTGCAGGTTTTGCCTGGAGCTGGAGCGGAGCTGGAGCACAGCTCCAAAGCCCTGGTTGCCTATAAAGAAAGTTTCCAGTCTTCCTTGGCCACAGGCGGTATTTGAGCATTCCTAACATGTGATACAGAGAAATGTATTAACCCTATGTCACTATACAAAAATCTTTTCCTGGCACCAAGAAATTCCAGAGTATCCTTTAATCCTTTTCCCATCCACCATCAGAAGCTGATGTAACAGAAAAGACTCTAAATTCACATACTGGAACCAAAACAGGACGTCTGGACTTTTTTTTGCTACAACGATATACAAGGTCAGTTCTAAGACTCAAGTTGTTACAACTCCTATTTAATTTTCCCCATATTTGTAATTTAAACAAAACCCAAGCTCATTACAATTTTTTTTTAAAAAAAGAGTTTTTAAATACACAATCAGAAATGTGTAACACACCTAACTGAACAACAACATTACAGCATATCTTCAAAAATTAAAGATCTTTGCAACTTCTAAATTAAGGGTATATTCTACAGTATCTTACCACAGACCTAACTAAAGTTTTTCTTATTCATTTCCTTTTTAAAAATAAATGTTAAATGTACTATTACTTCACATTAACACTACCAAAATGGAAAGGAATTTTGGTTCTTGGTCTGTCTGCCATTATGTGAATTTGAACTTACAAATATCTTTTTCACCAACCACAGGCAGAGACATCACCCCCCACAAACCCAACCCTTTGGATCTGTTCCTCTTTACCAGTTCAGCCATTTACCATTATGGTAATCTAAAACAGGGTTTCCCAACCTGTGAGTTGGGACCCAAAACTGGGTCAACAGAATGTTTCAAAGGGTTACGTGGCAGCTCCTGTGGGTCCTGTCCCACAGGGCTGGCTGGGCTCGCTTCCCTGCTCCAGGCACTGCAACCTCCGGTGTCCCAGAGCCACTTAGGGTTTGGCCCAGCTGTCATGACAACAGGAGTCCAGGTAAGCCAAATTTGAGTGAGTGGCACTGTACTCCCTGAGCCAGGTCAAAACTCCACTCAGATAAATTTGATCCAGTCAGGGGGGCAGGGCCAAACCTGACTGGCACCGCAACCCCCGAGGTTGCAATGCCCAAAGCAGAGAGCCAAGTCCAGCCAGTCCCACAGCACAGGAGCTGCAACTGTGGGGTGAATGCCAGGCAGCAACCAACTCCCCTCCCCTCCCCTCCCAGTAGGTAGGACCCAGCCAAAACCACCCTAGGGGCTGCACCCCCAAACTGTTTACTGGGTCACGACAGGCCATAAACATTTACAAATGGATCCTGAGCCCAAAAAGGTTTAGAATCACTGATCGAAAAGACATAGCTGACTCTTCCTTCTCTTTAGAGGCTTCTACAAAGTCATGCTTCCCTCACCCCTCAATAAATTGCGCAAGAAAGAGGAGCAAAAGAAAAAAAATTCATTCATTCAAACAGGAGGATTTGGTAAAAAATCTAATTCATTTTTCTCTAAATAATGCAGAATGTGGGCTCCCAGGGCTCGTCTATCCCACTTTGAAAGGGAGCAAATCAAAGTGCACTATGGAACATTTACTGAGTGGTGGCAGCAGGGTGTCCCCCCAACACACACACAGTTCACAGGAGGCTAGTGCAGGGTAGATTTACACCACAACTTGCCATGATCTAAATGTTCATATAGACAAAGCCCTTACTGATTGAACCCAGAAAAATGCTACTAACAGGAGAGTTCAAGCTGTACCATTGTATACAGGTACTGGAGTTCATAAGTAAGGCTGCGAGTCTGTCATGGAGGTCATGGAAATCACAGATTCCGTGACTTCCCGTTACTTCTGCAGCAGCGGCAGTTTGGGTGTGTAGGAAGGGGTTCAGGACTAGGGGCAGGAGGTTGGAGTGGGCAGAGGGGCACTTACCTTGGGGTGGGGGCTCCCTGGCTCCCACTGGCAAGGCCCTGCAGCTCCTAGGCAGAGGGGCAAAAGGACTCGGAGCTGCCCGCACTGGCAGCTCCCATTGGCTTCGGGTCCCAGCCAATCAGAGCTGTGCAGCTGGTGGTTGTGGCGGGAGCAGCACACGAAGCCCCTCGGCTCCGCCTCTGCCGCCTCGGAGCTGCAGGGACACGCGGTGCCGGGTAGGGAGCCCCTGCAAGTCCTGCCAACCCTCCCCCTATCCAGCACCAACGGGGTCCCAAGCCATCTCCCCCCACAACCCAAGGTCTGCAGAGAAGGCATATTGTCATTCTCCTGGACATGATGTCTGGCTCATGACTCCCCCGCCCTTTTCTGACCGCCAAGATGACTAGTGCCAAGTAAAGACAATCATCACTCATACGGACCTAGAGGTCTGTGGTTCCTAAATAGACAACTGAAGAAGTCTCATCAACCATGGATCCTTCTGGAGATTTCACTCACCAAAGCAATCTTACTAACAGATCTTTGCACAATTTGAGACATACTGCCTGGAACCTGAGTGGTCTCATCTCCTTTATAAGGATTATTCCCAGAATCTAGATTTCTTATTAAAACCAGAAACACACCAATTAAGTAAGTTTACAGAGGATTTGGGGAACAGTCCCACTGTTATGGGGAAAAGAAGGTACATTTCCTACATCTCTTCACTAAAGAGATCTAGGAGAAATTTCAAGATTACTTTGGTTTGGTTTCAAGTCCAATTTATCAGAAAGTGCAAGTCTCAGCTCTGGAAACTTTGAGGTCTCACTAATCAAATTCCAACATACTGCTTCAGCTGTACATTTCCAGATTTCATAAGTAAGTTTCTCAAAGACATCTACCCCACCCATTATTCAGGAACCTCAACTTTGTATTGCCAATCCCCGCTAATCCTCTCTCTGAGCCAATGGGAGAAGCATCCGTGTCAAGATGGTTTTCCTCTTAGCAGTCTCTTCAGCTAGAAGAGTGGGCAAACTTGGGACACTAATCAAAAAGCCCTTATCTACCATTTTCCTTGACAGGATAGTCTTTATGCCACTTCCTCCATTTGTTCCTAAGGGGAATATGGCTTTTCACTTGGATCAATACTTTTCCTTATACTCTGTCCCACAACCTAAAGAAACAGTTGCACGATTGATATCTGATCAAGGTAGTATAATTTAGGGCTGTCAATTAAAATTAATTTGATTAATCATGAGATTAAAAAATAATCACAATTAACTGCCGTTTTAATCGCACTGTTAAACAATAGAATACCATGTCTTTAAAATATTTTTGGATGTTTTTCCTGCATTTTCAAATATATTGATTTCAATTACAACACAGTGTACACTGCTCACTTTATATTGTTTTTATTACAAATATTTGCACTGTAAAAAAGATAAAACAAACAGTATTTTTCAAGTCAACTTGTCCAAGTGCTAGAGTGCATCTTTCTTGTGAAACTGCAATTTACAAATGTAGATTTTTTTTTTTAAAACTGCACTCAAAAATAAAATAAAAACTTTAGAGCCTACAAGTCCACTCAGTCCTACTTCTTGGTCAGCCAAATGCTGACACAAACATGTTTGTTTACATTTATGTGAGATAATGCTGCCTGCTTCTTATTTACGGTGTCACCTAAGAGTGAAAACGGGCATTCACACGGTACTGTTGTAGCTAAAGTTGCAAGATATTTATGTATCAGATATGCTAAACTCTCATAAGTCTGTTCATGCTTCAGCCACCATTCCACAGAACTTGCTTCCATGTGGATGACACGCATTAAAAAAAAGTGTTAATTAAATCTGTGACTGAACCCTTTGGCGGGGGAATTGTATGTCTCCTGCTCTGTGGTTTTACCCGCATTCTACCATAAATTTCATGTTATAGCAGTCTCGGATGATGACCCAGCATATGTTTCTCGATTTAAGAACGCTTTCACTGCAGACTTGACAAAACGCAAAAAAGGTACTAATGTGAGATTTCTAATGATAGCTACAGCACTTGACCCAAGGTTTAAGAATCTGAAGGTACCTTCCAAAATCTGAAGAGGGACGAGGTGTGGAACATGTTGTCAGAAGTCTTAAGAGCAACACTGCGATGCAGAAACTACTGAACCTGAACCACCAAAAAAGAAAATGAAAATTTGTTGGTGGCATCTGACTCAGATGATGAAAATGAACATGCGTCAGTCCCCACTGCTGTGGATCATTATAGAGCAGAATCAGTCATCAGCATGTAAGCAAATCCTCTGGAATGGTGATCGAAGCCCACAAATGTTTAGCATATCTGGCAATAAATACCATGAAACACTGGCTATAATAGTACCATGTGAATGTCTGTTCTCACTTTCAAGTGACACTGTAAATAAGAAGCAAGCAGCAGAATCTCCCATAAATGTAAACAAACTTATCTGTCTTAGCATTTGGCTGACCAAGAAGGAGAACTGAGTGGACTTGTAGGCTCTAAAGTTTTTATTGTTTTATTTTTGAGTGCAGTTTAAAAAAAAAATCTGCAATTGTAAATTGCAACGTAAGAAGAAAGATTACACAATAGCACTTGTATGAGGCAACTTGAAAAATACTATTCCTTTTGCTTATCTTTTTTAGAGTTTAAATATTCACAATAAAAATATGAAGTAAGGATTGTACACTTTGTATTGTGTTGTAACAAATCAATATTTGAAAATGTAAAAAAAAATCCAAAAATATTTATTTATATTATAATACATTTAAATTGGTATTCTATTATTGTTTAACCGTGTGATTAATCGTGATTAACTCAAAACAAATTAACAGTGCCTCGGACAACAGGGTCCTGGTCCCTGACTAGAGCTGCTAGACACTACAAACACACAAATAATGATAATGCTCATTTTATTTTGGGGACAGAGTACACAGCTAATATTTTCCACCCAGAAAATATTTTGTCTACTGAAGACCCCCCAGAGGCAGACAGGGCTCATCTGGCCAGGTGCAATGGCTACTTCAAGGGTACAGCAGGACCATATAATAAAAACTGCCTTGCAGCTAACATGGTCTTAAGCCAACTTCCTTTATTTGGCTCACACAAGATAGTATTTTTGGCCTCATCTGGCACACTTTCTGAATAAAGGGCCTTCTAGTTTCAATTCTGTGTTCTGCAATAAATCCTTTAAAAAAGAAAAAAAGTGGATTGGTAGATAAAATTTTGTTTTGGTTCTCATGTCTATTCTCCTCCCCCTCCCCAATTTTCTTGCAGGATTTTTATTACTGCTTGCTATTTCCCATCAGTACTAGACTAATGGAACAGTGGGTACCCACATAGGAGAAAGGTAAAATTAGTTTCCTTACCTGTAGTGTTCCCACTGTTCCATTAGAACCCACCCTGTGCTTATATATTTGTTGTTCTAAGCCTCAATGACTTGAAAGAGCACAGGAATAAACATTTCTGGTTTGATAGGAGGACATCTAGAGAGTGAGTAAGAGAAAGTGTTTTTAGTGAAGCACTTCAATTGTTAATCTTTTTATAAAATTATATATATAATGGTCCCCGCTGAGAGAAATGTGGGAGCTGACAATCAATTGGGATGGGGGGAAGATAAGAGGGATCTTGAGTCTACCTCAAAAGTATGAAAAGGCGGCTGAGAGACCAGGAGTACAGGTCTAACAGAACAGCTGATGCCCACTTGGAGAAAGTTATTGGCAAGATAAAACTAATTTTCAATGGTGTCTAACGGTGAGACTTTCACGTGCCTCAAAAGACTATCCACTGGGAGATGGATATGACTGTGCTAACTCCATTTATATTTTAAGGCAAGTTCAATTAATGTGAAGATATACCCTCTGATACAACATTGTCAGACTGTGTAATTTTTTCCTACAAATTTCATTTGTTTGACTGTTCTACTTAAAAGGATGGAGGCTGATATAACAATTCTTGGAAAAATACTGAGTGCTGCTTTTTATTTCTTCTATAGGGATTTATTCTTGGATAGTGGTGGCATTTGCACAATATTTCAAATTTGTCTTTAATAAAGGTCTTTGAGAGAGGGACATTTTTGTTATGTGTTTGTACAGTCCACCTAGCACAACAGGAACCTAGTCCATACCTGGGCTAATAGGTGCTACCACAATGCAAATAAATAATAAAGAAACATGTGGACACAATCTGTGGTTTGTCTAGATTCAGAAGAAGCTGTCATTTAAAGAGGAACAGAAATCTTACTAAACTCTCTAATTACTTAAAATGCTCTGTGTTTTTCCACACAGAAGAATAAGACCACATCATTTGATTAAAGTTGGACCTTGGTGGATTTGCACCACTCATTGCTAGCTAGCTGTTTTGTCTGCCAGGGGATAACTTTATATCTGAAGCTCTCACTACTAACTGAAAAATGCAGAGATCTTGCTCTCCACACAGCCTCAGAATAACTGTTTTCTCAGAAGCTCACACTTAAATATTTAGCAAGTTCATTCCAGTGAAAGTAGGTAATCATGACTTCAAGGCAATTTCAGACAGTTAAAAAAAAGAAAACAATGCAGTTATGATGGTCACTAGCTAAGAATACAAACCTGCTGCAGATCATATTAAAGGAAGCCAAAAAAGTTGATTGTCTCCGCCTGCTAGAAATGCCCAGCTAAACCTTAAGGTACAGACAATAGAGGAACAGAATTGAAACTGTTTGTTGTATGTCTGCGCAAGTGACACCATGCATCCTATATCTTCTAACTCCAGGGTTGCTTCACCTCTCCAGTAATTCTTTGACTTATACGAATTGACAATAGCTGAGCAGATTAAACAATTTCCTTCCATTGGTCACAAAAGCCATTTCCACAATTTTTTTATGCTTTTTCTTGTGCCACCATGTCTCCTTTAAACAACTCTGTTCTACCTTAAAAAGTCAGTCAGTCTTAAAACTGGATCTTTAAAATCACAGAATGATTCACTTCTGTCACACTATAGTGATATTTTAATTATATCGAGGGCTTTTAAGGTACTTTGCAGGATTTTCTTGTAACTTTTTAATTTAACTGATATTTTATTATTATATTGAGGGGGGAAAATTGTATTTTACATATAAGGACACATGACTTGTTTGTATAGATGCATATATAAAAAAACTAACTAACAGATGGTGCACAAAGATCAAACTTGTATGATCATCAAGCATGAGCACATTAAAAAACCCAGCTATCAGGAGTAGTTAAAAGAAGTTATGTTCAGGTCCCCAACAAATAGCAAATCAATTTTTACTTCTCCTATTAATAATTGTTTTATTGTATTATATTGGAAAAATAAACTTAAAATTTAACAGACAGTGCTGATTTAAAGTTTCTTTTGAAACTCTGATAAAGAACATATTATAATTAATTCACCCTCAGCAAGATATACCTCATTTATACTCCTGTACAAGGGTACATGCATCATCCTCTACTATGAAGACTCGAAACACAAAAGCACCATGTATTTTAGTCTTAGCAATGTAACGGAATATTCAACATTATTCCTTTAGTTGCTAAAGTCTGTTTAAATGGAAGGATGCTTTTATTTTCTTGGTCCCAATTCTGTAAGCTGATGCACCAGTGAGGACTTCTGTGTTGTGAAATCCCATTAAACTCTATGGAACTCTGACACAGGAGTCTGCACTGGCACATTCATTGCAGGTTTGAATCTTTATTTCTTCACCCAATATTCTCATTCCACACTGAAATTATGGAATTGCTTTCAATCCCTCAATTGGGGGATTGGCTATAAAGATTTACATGAAAGGCAGACTGGTAACTGTGTGTATCAATATTACCCTTGAGTCAGATTCATCCAATTCAAGCACCAGATTTTGCTCCCATGAGAGTTTTGTCTCTCCATTTGGACGTCAATGGGAGTAATATAAATTTTAAAAAGTTATGCTTTACTTATACTCATATCTTATGCAGCAAAACAAATACAGCAAATCTGATTTTTAATGTCACTTCCTTGTTAAGGGGAGGGTTTTAAGTTTCATAAAGGTGAGCCATAAAAGTTAAATATTTCATAGGAATTCAGGAGTAAAAAAAATTCTTGTCACACCCCGATTAGTCATTACATCCAAAAGAAATGTATTATGGCTTCTTAATACCGCTTTTTGGTTGTAATTTTGAACTTGCTCTCTCTAGGATCCAAGTTTCTTCAACAATATTCTTGGTTTACACAAACCAAATAAATTCACATTGTGTCCTCATAACAATATCAGGAGCACTTACTCATCATACTTGATATGATAAATAGCATCTTCAGTGTCCATACAGTCTGAATAAGATGTTGAAGGTGCACTGTCCAAATTATTTGTATTCTCTCTAGAATGATCTTGGCTTAAGTTTCCGTTAGTCCTTCTGTAAGTATTGCCACTTTTTGCTTGAGCTTTACCATTTTTATGTCCTTTTGTTGCTCGGGTTACATTTTCTATGTGAGCTTCAAACCAGGCTCCAATGCTGACATCACGGGCATCCACCAATTCATTTATCTAAAAATAAAAGTTTAACAAGGAGTTAATGTTTATTTCCTAAAAATCAGGTTAAATGAGGAAAGAGAACAACTGGCTAAATAACTTGATCATTCTGAGCTAACCTGTTCTCTCAGTTTGTGTAACAAAACAATATTCATGCACCCACTAAATTTAAAAATATATATCCTAAAAACACAAAATATAAATGTAGGGTATTTTGTGCTTTTAGGATATATATTTTTTCAATTTTAATATTTGACTCAGCTGTAATAATACTTAACATGAATATCATTTATAAGTAAACAAAAACTACTGTTAGGTTTCTATAAGATAAATTAGAATAGTCATCTATCATTCTCCTCCTCCACAATATTGTTCCCAATCATCAAGATTTATGCCTTTAGGAGCTGCCTTCCCAAGGGCAGGAACTCAGAATATTAGCTCACAACCTACAGAGTTTTTTGACTTCAACGGTTCCTCAATATTGGAATAGTTATTTTTCCCCAGATGTTTCCTTTAATCCTGCACTGCCCCCGATTCCTCCAGCCAAGAGCAGAAGAAAAGGCTCTCCAAACCTACCAAAGCTATTACCACAGCTAACCAAGACTGAAATTTCCATTCATCTTACACCTCTAACAGCTGGTCTACACTACCGCTTAAGTCCATGTAACGTATGTCACTTGGGGTGTGAAAAAAAGACATCCCCCCCCTTAAGTTACATCAACCTAAGCACTGTCCACACCAGTACTATGTCAGCAGGAAACACTCTCCCACCGACATTATTTCACCTCCACCAGAGGCAGAGGCTATTATGCCAACCAGAGAGCACTCTGTCGGCACAGTGTGTTTACAGCAACACAACTGTATCAATGCAGCTGTGCCAATGTAGCACGGTAGGGTAGACTTGCCCTCAGAAAAACAACTCTGGTCACAACAACATTCCTAGCTTCTGTCAACTTGAACCTGGAAATGAAGTACAATTGCTCAGAAATTGCACCACCACCAGGCAACTAAGCTATTCCATAATACATTTCACTTAAAGTAGATAGTTTGCCTAAGTTTTTCTGTTGACTAAAAGTGTTACTTTGACAGTGCAATGTTTTCTCTATGATTGAAGTTACAAGACGACTTATGCAGAAAACATCAGTTACTTAGGGTTAGGTTGTTTTTTTTTTTAAACTTGATTTCTGAACAAATAAGTACAGATATTTGAAACATGAACCTGGATTCAAAACAGTATCTACAAAAATCTATCACTCTTAATACTGTAACACCTCCATCCACTCTGTACTCTGAGCATAGAAATATTGTAGCAGTCTGATAGAATGGAGCTGTACCAAAAGAAGAAATGACAAATAAAGGAGAAATATATACTACCAAATTAAAAGTACATTCTAATATTGCTCAGACCAGGCTCAAGTTATTTAAAACAAACTTCTAAGATGTGGCTTTTTATTCCTGCTGGGCCCACATCAACTATTAATACTTTAACAGAGGCTTTCCAGGGCTTCATTTAGTTGTAGTTATTTTGCTAAAAAAAAAAAAATATTAAAAAGAAACTACACTTACACCCCTTTCTTCTTCTGTAATAATACATTCCTTATATAAAAGATTTCCCTCCCCTTTCCAAAAAAAAAAAAAAAATTAAAAAAAAAAAAATCTCGAAGTGGATATTATCCCCATTTTACAAGTAGGGACACTGAAGCTAACAAGCAATGACAGAAACAGCCCTTAACTACCCACTCAACAATACTGCCTCAAAGAGTAATCTTTCTGAACCTATGCAAACAACCTGTTTATATAATAAAGGTGCAAAAAAATTTTAGTAGTGGTAGTAATTACCACTATTATTTCAGATGTGAGAGTATTTAAGTACTTCGCAATCACAAACGAAGGTATAGATCCTACCGTAAAGAGCATAACAGATGAGGAATGGAGGATAAAGACACAAAATACAAAAGACCATGGTGAGAACAGGTATCTATCATAGTAGTTACATGGTTTTGGAGTTCAAATAAGTAAGTTAATAGATCACTAACCCCCTTTCTCTTCTCTCACTACCAACCATCTTCTACGATTTAACCCTCTCATCTTTCTATAATGTAAATTCCCAGGTTCCACTCTCCTCCAACATTCAATAGTTCTTACATGCAATAAATAAAAGATAAGTAGATGGCTTAGGTCCTGATTTTAAAAACACATGGAGAGATAGCTATGGAGGCGACATTTCTACATCACTCTGAGTCTGCATTATAGTGCACTTCCCCACTTTCATCTTCCTGACAACCAAGCTGTGAGGGAATGACAGTACCACAGATTACCCGATTGCAGCTACTCCTGGAATTCTCTGAGAGGATTCCATGGAAGTTGTAATATAGTTCCAGATTGTAGAAATTTTCCAGGTTAAAAAAAAAAAAAATCAGCGAAAAGATAAGGAAGACAGTGAGAGTCCCAAACACATTCCTCTGTCTCAGAGTAGCCCTCACCAATGTTCCCGCTAATTTTTTACGTCCATGTGTGGAATGAATTTTGTTATGTGCACCAATATGGAGGTGATGTGTGGCAGGGGTGGGACCAAGGGGTTTGGGAGGGGACTCAGGGCTAAGGCAGAGAGTTGGGGTGTGGGCTCTGGGGTGGGGCTAGGGATGAGGGATTTGGGGAAGTAGGAGGGGGCTCAGGGCCAGGGCAGAGGTTTAGGGTAGGGGTTCTGGCTGGGAGTACAGGCTCTAGGGTGCAAGCTGCCCAGCTCTCCCAGTCTCTCCCTGCCACAGCAGCCCAGGGCAGCAGCGTCTCTCCCCTCTGGGGCCAGGAAAGCTCCAGGGCCGGGGAAGCAGCACCTCTCCCTGCCTGTGCAGTCCTTGATAGCCTGCTGTGTGCCTGCACAGCTTAGAGGGAACTCCGTGCCCTACACCTGCACAACCTCCACTGGGTTTGGAGGAGAGGGAGATGGAAGGCAAGGGTGACTCAGCCCACCTTCTGTGTGGAAGGGAGAATCCCAGCCTTAGCTCACCTCTTGTGGAAACTGCAGAAAAGGTAACTACTTACAAAAGATTTTTAAAAGGTATAATGGCTTTGTGGGACAGCTACGGAAGGGCATTCCATGCACAAAATGTATTGAAGAAAGCAGGGAGACAACTGTGGGATAAGCAGACAAACACAGATTGGCACCACAGAGGATGGGAAGTGATCTGACAAGACAAGAGGAAATAAATAAGAAGGGACAGAGTTGTATAGGCCCCTGAAAGCAATCACAAAAAGCATGCACTTGATGCAATGAAGTAAGCCAGTGCAGGGATCCAAAGAAGGAGTGAGATGGTCAGATTCACATGCAAAGAAGATGATCTTAGCAGCTGCATTTTGTATGGATTGAAGGAAGTTACATAGCTATTAGGATGGCCTGTGAGGAGGTGGTGGTGCTGGTTACAGTAATCAAGGGGTGTGATGAAGACCCAAAGAAAGGTTTTAGATATGTAGCCAGAAAGAAAAAGTTGGATCATAGAAATGCAAGTTGCACAGGCAAAAAGTGGTAAGATTTGGACGCTATTTCAATTTCTGTGGTGAGGAAGAAGAGAGTCAATTTGTGTAATAGCACAAAATCTTCCTTTTCTGATCTGTGCTGAACATATATTTTATGTAGAATCTAAATTCAGGGATCTACATTGTGATAGGTTCGGTCACAGAGATCCCCTTGGGACTGTCACCTGACATGCTGAAACTACCTCTGAGCCCGTTTTCCCTGTCAGCTTGGGGCTTCAGAACCCTGTCTTGTTGAGCCAGACACGCAAGCCTACTGCAACACAGACCCAGGGTTTGAACCACATCTCCAAAGCTGCAGGCTTTAACTGCAAACCACTCAGTAGGTAGTCCTGTCTCCAGCACCCAGACACTCAGTTCCCAGTGGGATCCAAACCCCCAATAAATCCATTTTATCCTGTATAAGCTTTATACAGAGTAAATTCATGAACTGTCCGCCCTCTACTACACTGATGGAGAGATATGCACAGCTGTTTGCTCCCCCAGGTATCAATCACTTACTCTGGGTTCAATAATGAACAACAGTGATTTTATTAAGAATAAAAAGTAGGATTTAAGTGGCTTCAAGTAATAACAGACAGAACAAAGTAAGTTACCAAGTTAAAAAACAAAAACACACAAGTCTACGCCTAATACATTTACAAATACAAATAGTATGAACACCCTCAGTAGATTATAAGCTTTGCAATGATACCTTACAAGAGACCTTTTCATAAAGCATATTCCAGCTACATTATATTTACACTCCTAAGCATAAAGAAAAGGAGTACTTGTGGCACCTTAGAGACTAACAAATTTATTTGAGCATAAGTTTTCGTGAGCTACAGCTCACCGATGAAGTGAGCTGTAGCTCACGAAAGCTTATGCTCAAATAAATTTGTTAGTCTCTAAGGTGCCACAAGTACTCCTTTTCTTTATGCGGATACAGACTAACAAGGCTGCTACTCTGAACTCTGAAGCATATTTCCATAAACATATGGAGTGCAACGTCACATACATAATTTACCAGTTAAAGGTATTTGATCAATTTTTCATGCACAGATTACCTTTGTTTGAGGGATGACATCCACTTGAGACAATTAAAAATAGCATCAGTGAAATTCAAGTAATTTCGAGTCCATTATGTGTCTCTTCTTAAGGGTATTAAAATTCATAAATATTTAAGATTTCCTAAATGTTACGAAGTTACAGGTCACAAATAAGAGGAGCAGCTGTTAGAAATTAAGACCACCAGAAAAAGAAAATAATCATATAAAACTAATAGAAATAAAATTACCCCAATTTTAAAAATTTGGATAAGAAAAAGGGTGAGAACAGGAAGAGGTATGAGTAAGATCCCCACACCTCTTAAGGACAGTGGTGAAACTGACTTCATTAGTTATGTAAATAGGCCTACGTTTGCCCCTTTCTCTAATCTGCAATGCTATGACCTACTTCACTCCATTGTGTCACCTCTGCTCTGCAACACTCAGGTGAGCAATTTTATTATTTCCGTTGCACTCTGAAGACTGATAATAAGTGGAGTGTAAGAAACGAACCATTAGCAATGCCTCTACACTCCAGCTGCAGTGGTATGCAGTTCAGTATCAGCAAGTTTCCATGGTAACTGAATATTAAATGAGACGTGAAAAGGCCTCTAGTTTTTTCAGACAAATGTAACCACCACTGCAAGCTCACTGAGTAGCTATGAATACAGAGCAAAAAATCATGAAAGAAAATATTCTGCCGTGACTTCAAAAGTCAAAGAAAGGTACATGCATTTATCAGGTAACATATATAATCAGCAAGAGGGAACAGAACATATTATCCAACAAATTCCACTGTATTTCTTACCACATCTGAACCTGATATTAGAAGGATTTAACAACTGCAGGGAAGAGAAGCAAATTCCTGCATCACTCAAATTGTTAATATGTGAAGAGCCATGGCAATAAAGCAATTTAAGAAATATGCACAAGTAAAATACTTGTTTAAGAGACCTGAAAAAGCATAATAAGCAGTCAAATTTTGGGTCAAATTTTGCAAAGATGGTGCAAGGAATAGAAAGTTGCATGATGTGATCTAGCCTGTACTAACAAAGTACTTCATGCCCCAGACAGGATACTGCCCTTGTCCAGAATTACACTAGGGGAGGCTGGTGGAAGGGCGACTTCAATTTACAACAGACCTCTATGAGGTTCTAGCCAGAGCATGCATCTTAAACCTATAGAATCACCACATAACAGCTGTTCTGGCTACCTCCCATTTTTTTGGGCCTATTCTGCTTACTTTAGTTGCTATGCTGACCTCTTGTGTCCACTCTCCTCCTTTGCCACTTGCTAATGCAAATGTGGCCCTTTAAAAAAATAAAATAAAAACAAAAAAACAACCATGATCCTTAATCACAGTGGACCATTTACACTGGCATACCCCATGCGGACAACGTTAGCGAATTTAGTCTACAGTAATCAGGAACTAACAAAATCATTGGTTTTAATTTGAAGAAATAAACCAAAAACTGAAGGAGATTTCAATAGCAGAGCCAAGTTTGCAATAAATAATACATCTGTAGTCTTGCCAGAATTCAATTTTTATAATAATTGTGATGGATAATATCAATGTTTATTTTTAGGCATTATTCTTCTATTTGTATCAATTTACATTTTTATAGTTGTGAGAAATTATGGGGAGGGGGAAAATCTGATAATTATTTAACAGGAGAAATTGAAAAAAAAATTAAAGCTTTATAATACAAATTATCAACATCACATGTCAAAATATGCAAAGTAAATAGCATTAAATCACGATAATAAACTCTCAAGCAGCATCTTTCTTACTTTGCCTATCTGTATATTAATATTAATGGCAGGGGTTTTCGTATGTATATAGTAAAACTGACATTTACTGATACCTAATCCTTCCAAGCCTATATATGAAAAAAGCAATGAAGTGTGTAACACAGCACTGGAATATTCAGGTAAATACTGATTAGAGAATCCCGTATTTCAGAATAGAAATCATGGCAATTCAAGATGTGGGCATACAGTTGTACCAAGAATAAAGGAGCTTTTAGGATTGCCAATATTGTAAACATATAAAAATACAAAAGTTTACTGAATGTTCTAAAATAATTAAGTAGAATTTATTTGATTTTAAAAATTGAGACAAGATAATTTGACAGCAATAAAGATTCAAGACCAGTAGAAATGTTTTCCAAATTATCAGGAAATGCCAAAAGAAAGACACTCTAGAACTCTTTGTCCTGGATCTAAAGAGTCTTTGAACTCCAAAAGGAACAGGTCACCCAACGGTACTAGCATGTATGAGGAATGCAGATGGCATGCCCAAAGTACCTCTTAGAGCGGGGGTGGGCAAACTACAGCCTGGGGACCACATCAGGCCCTTCAGACTTTTTAATCCAGACCTCGAGGTCCTGCTGGGGAGCAGGGTCCGGGGCTCATCCCGCTCCAGCACTCCCGGTGGGAAGCAGGGTCTGGGGCTTGCCCCACCATGTGCGTACTGTGTCTCCACATGGCTTCAGGAAGCAGTAGCATGTCCCCGCTCTGGCTCCTGCACCCCCCACCCCAACCACCTGCCCCCACACCCTGAACTCATTATTTCTGGCCCCACCCCAGAGCCTGCTTCCCCAGCCAGAGCCCTCATCCCCTCCCACACCCCAACACCCAATTTAGTGAGCATTCATGGCCCACCATACAATTTCCATACCCAGATCTGGCTCTTGGGCCAAAAAGTTTGCCCACCCCGTCTTAGAGTTAAAGAGACCTTGCCACACAGGTCAGGAAGGACCACCTTTGAAGTTCCATGCCACATGTGCTCTCACAACGAAATGAATAGTGGGTACAAAGCCAAAGTGGCAAAATTGAGAACCTCTTATCACCCTGTTAAAAGGGACCTGATGATACAGGAAGAGGATTGCAACAAAATGTAAAAAGGACTCGCCAAAACTGAGAAATTGATAACAACCCAATCTGCTGGAGCATTGTTGAGAGCTACTCACCAGCAAAAATGCAAACTGACGGAAGCATGACTGTTATAAATCTTGAGGTAGGGATCCAATATAGTAGGTTGGAGAAGGGATATAGAATTGCATAACTAATCAGACACTGGTCAGTACCAGATGTCTCATAAGATACAAATCCACTATAATGGACAATTATGCAAGCATTATTATGGAGAAGTTTCCTTCAAACTTGTTCTTCCAAGTTAAGGTCTCAGCGTTAAATGTTTATAGCACTTACAAAATTTTACCGTCTTATTATTCTCAAAGCATGTATAAATATTTTTGAATTTTACTGTGATAGGGTGCATATTCCACACAAGTGATGAAAGAGTTAATGTGGCCCTGAAAGACCAACTATATTACCTAGCTGCACTTGGAGGGACAGCCAGACTTAATTGGAGATGATGCCCAGCTGGAAAGGGGTTGGGTGGTGATTATACTGACAAGATTAGAGCAGAACGAAGTCTGTAGTTACTTGCAGAATTTGAGAGTAGGGAGACCAAGCTCTGGGATCCTCACATGAGCAGGGGAAGCTGGCAGTCACCAGAGTGAAGCCAGCTCTCATGGGAAGCCCTGATAAAAGAACAGCAACTCCCAGGGAGGGAGCCTTATGAGTCATTTATTTGAGACAAACGTAAGATCACCCCATAGGTAAGCAGAAGTGGGATTTTGTTCATACTTCAATGCTCGGATTTTATTAGGTGATTCCAGGGGAGGGCCCTCAGTCCTAGCCCTGAAGCAAGTGTGCACCTAGAGAGGCTTTGGGAGAGAAGGCCTGAGAAAACCTGGATAGGAAGAAGTCCAGGTAAACAGCAGCAAAGAGTTGGACTGAGCAGACTGTGGATCTTGGTTATAGGAACCCAGTATGGAGGGAAGGCCTGGGTTCCCCTACCAGCCACCCGAGAAAATGGCATGAAGCCTCTGAAAAAGGGACCAACAGAGAGCCCTGAGAAAAGGGTGCAACTGAAGACTTTTTGGTGACGGTGTCTGGACTGTTTATTTGTGTGGACTACATAATTACCTGGCTCAAGGGCCAAGCAATGGAAAGAGATCACCAGACCAACAATCAACTGAGGGATGCAAGATGAGGAGAGAGTTGCTACACCATACTTGGCCACAAGGAGTTGCTCTAGCACTCAGTGAACTCTTTCATACTTACTAAGCTCTCTGTCTAGCTAACAGTTTCATACAGTGAGATCACCAGTCAGTGTGATGGACAGTAAAATATTTCCCCTACTCATTTTCAGTGCTGCCTTTTAAATTTTGTTGGGTGTCTCACTCTTGTATTATAAGAAAGAATAGGAGCACTTGGTGCTCACTCTCAATTAAACAACCCTAATCCTTTTCACCTCTCTTCATAGGGAAGATTTCCATCCTGCTCATATTTTTTGCTCATCTTCTCTAGACTTTTACCACTGCTGCTAGGTTTCTTTTGAGATGGAGGAACAGAATGGAATACAAAATTCTAGCTGAGCGCATACCCAGTGCCTAGCATAGTGGTGTCCTGGGTCCATGACTAGGGCCCAGAGGTGCTACGGTAATAATGGCATATTTTCAGTGATTTTTTTTATCCATTTTATAGCAAACTGCAACATCTTGTTTGCATTTTTGATCACTGTTGCTCAAGGAGTTACTGTTTCCATTCAGCAGCAGTACACAGTGACACACACGTCTTTTCTATGAATGGCCACAGTAAACTCAGAATCCATCAATCCTTACTAGTTCAATTTTCTCCTTCCAGTGTGGAAAACTTCACCAGTCTACTGTGAATTTCATTTGCCAACATGCTGCCCAGCCACCCAGCTTTGTTGTTAGGTCCTTCTGGAGTTTCTCATTCTCTAGTCATGACCAAAACACATCCCACCTGCAAATCGTTGCCTCATTAACAATTAACGTGCCATCATTAAGAGATGTAATAAAGCATACCAGTCCTAGAAAAAATCCTTTGGACACCTCACTATTAAGACTGATCATTTATTTCTGTTTTGTTTTCTCTGTCAGTTTCTAACCCATGACAAAAATGGTAGCCTCTCAACCTGTGAGAGAGGGTTACTCACCCTGTGCAGTAACTGAGGTTCTTAGAGAGGTGTGTCCCTATGGATGCTCCGCTGTAGGTGCGGCAGCATCCCCTGCAACTGGGATCTCAGATCTTCACTAGCAGTGCCTATCAGACCACTTGAGCACCTCCCCTCTCTTGCACTGTGTGCGGGATGTACGTATAGCGCTGTGCAGTCAGAACGCTCCCCAGTTCCTTCTCTGCCGCAGAGGTTATGTTTTCGGCTCCGAAGGAAAGGGGAGTAGTAGGGCACCTCAGTTACTGCACAGCGCACAACTGTAGATAGGACAGCATGTCCGAAGAGTGTGTTCATTGCGACCTCGGGCGTAACAATATAATGCTGGGAGAAAGTATCTGTCAATGCCCATGTGGCAGCCTTACAAATGTCATCCATGGGGACATTATTAAGGAAGGCAATCAAGGCAGATAGCAATTGTGTGGAATGTGTTCTGATTGCGGTAGGCTGTCTCTCGTAGAGCTCGTAAGATAAACATACAATGAGATCCATTTAGCGAGGGATTGTTTGTTTAGATAAAGCAGTGCCTCTGGATCTTTCGGTGGTGGAGAGGAATAATCATGGTGATCTCCATAAGGGTTTAGTCCTGTCCAAGTAGAAGGCTGTGTGCCACACATCTCGGGTGTGTAGCACTGCCTCCTGTTGATTACTTCTGTGATTACTGTGAGGCTTCAGGGGGAAAAAAAAAGGGGGAGATGTATCGGTTGTTTGAGATGAAAAGACATTGGGACCTTAGGTAAGAAACTTGAGTGTGGGTGTAGCGTAACTGTCTTACGTATCAGAAGAGTAGCCATGTTTGCCACTTTTACAGACCCAGACTAAGAGTCCTGTAGCACCTTATAGACTAACAGATGTATTGGAGCATAAGCTTTCGTGGTCTATAAGGTGCCACAGGACTCTTTGCCACTTCTGTCTTTATAAAAGACGTATGGTGGATGCCATGAGGGCCATGATTTCGCCCCTCCCCATCTAGCAGAGGTGATGGCAACAAGAAAGGCCGTTTTCATTGGTAGGTGTATGTAAGAACAGGTTGCCACTGGTTCAAATGGGGGGCCTAGACCTAGGGTTCTCACAACAAAATGTTTTGCTGGTGGTCGCTTGCTGGTGGCTGCTTTGAAAATTTTTCCTAAAATACTTAACTTTAGGAAAAACAAATACATATGTACATATACATGTCCAATCATAGTAATCTATTTATGTAGGGGTGTTTTTGCAGACTCAACAACATACAGTTGTTTCTATTCTTTACTGGACCTAAACAGAATAGAAACAAATAAATAAGGTGCTTTGCATGTTCTTATCTTTTTTGTTATTTATTTTGCTTTTTTGGTTGCAGGGCTTTGCTTTTTGTTTTTCTTTTAAAAAAAAAAGACTTGCTAGCTAATAAGTCTGCTTCTGTGAAAAGTGATATTTGTATGGTTGTTAATATCACTTTTCAAAGCAGAGACTTGTTAGCTAGCTGGGAGGCAGTGAAAAGTGATATTAACCAACATGCAAATATCACTTTTCACAGCAGATTTACTCAACCCTGGCAATCTGGGAGACAAACTAATCCTTGGATGGGAAGGTGGGTAGGGAGGCAGTGGAGGCCAGGGGGTGGTGGAGTGAATGGGTGAAGGGCAGCGGGGGCCAGGGGTGATAACAGGGAGGGGGTGTGAGCCCAAAGCCCAGCAGCTGTAGCCTGAAGCCCAGTGGCCGGAGAATGGAGCCCGTCGCTGTGCGGCCAAAGCCTGAAGCCCCACTGTCAGAGCCTATGGTCAGAGCCCGCCGCCATGTGGCCAGAGCCTGCTGCCGCCACACCAGGACTGAAGCTAGAGGCCTGAGCCTAACCACCCCCCGGAAGGTGGGGAACTCACAATGGCTGTCTGCTCCTCCAACGTTTGCGGCTCAAAATGGGGGTAGGGCCCAACCACTTCTTGCTGCCCCGCCCTCCCCCAATCCACTGACCAGGAGGCTGTGGCTTCAAGAAAAGCCCCTGGTGACCACATGCAGCCACAGCGGCTGCATTTGAGACACACTGGTCTAGACAAAGAACGCAGGACTAGGCTAGGTTCCAGGCCGGGGTAGGGTCTCTCATATGAGAATAAGATTTTCAGTACCCTTCAAGTAGTGCTTCATGAGCGGGTATACGAAGATGGAGTGACTATCAATGGAGGGAGTGAAAAGAAGGGATTGCTGCCAACTGTACCCTAATAGAGCTACTGGCCAACTGTGACCGCTTAAGATGTAGAACGTAGTCAAGAATAAGTGTGCTGCATCAACTGCGTGTGAGGTGCACCAGCTGTAAAAAATCTCATTCATTTGTGTGGGGGGTGGGGTGGGGGGAGGGTTGTTGTGTCACACCTGCTATTCAAAAGTATCTGTTGACTGCATCTGAGAAGGTTAATTTCCTGACACCAGAAGAGGAGCCAGGCTTTGAGTGGGAGCATCTGGATTGGGATGGAGAATGTGTCCCAAGTCCTGTGAGAAGAGCCACAGTGTTAGGTGGAGACAAGTCAGTCAGCATACCATCACGCGTGGAAGTTAAGTATACCAGACTTGTCGTGGCCAGGTTGGAGCTATTAGTATGACCTGCGCTCAGTCCAACTGTATTTTGCAAAGTACTTGGAATAGGAGGGGGAAGGGAGAGAAGGCATATAGGAGAGGTGCATCCCATGTTATGAGGAATGCGTCCCGCAGCAATCTGCACCCCAATCCCACTCTGGAACGGAACTGAGGGCAGCAGGAGTTGTGTTGAATGGCAAAAAGATCTACGGTGGGATGGCCCCATTGGTTGAATATGCTCGCATATCCACCTCCCACTTGTGATCGTGTGAGAATGTCCTGCTTTGTGTGTCTGCAGTGGTATTCTGGTACCCCAGAAGGTACACAGCTGAAACAGAGATGCTGTTCTGGATAAACCAGTTGCACACAGTTTTTTGTCTCCATGCATAACATGTGGGACCTCACTCCTTCCTGCCTGTTGATACAAGACATGAAGGCAAGATTGTCCATTACCACTCTTACAGTATACTGCTTGAGAAGAGATAGGAAATGTCAGCAGGTATTGCGGACCACTTGTAGCTCTAAGAGGTTGATGTGTAAGGTGGATTCGGTTGAAGACCATCTGCTCTGCACTATGTTTGTGTAGATGCATTCCCCAACCAATTAGGGAGGCATCAGTGGTTAGGATTATAGTTGGCGATATTGGTAGGACGTTGTTGGGCTGTTTCCATCACAGTAGTGAATCCTTGACTCACCTTGGCATGGATAAAAGTTTGTGTTTGTGGGGGAGGTATACAGAATGAAGCCATACTTGAAGACATCACATGTCAGTCTTGTATGTCTGACCACAAAATGTGGCTCCTCCCATGTGATGAGGTGAATAGACTCCAAAACGGGAAAAACGGAGCTAATCAGTTGCCAAACTGTTGGAACGTCAGAGATGGTGGAAATGACTTGAACAAGGGAAGGCGTCTCAGGGCCTCGACCACACGTTCAAAATAGTTGCTTTGATGCTGGTGAGTGAGATGTATCCCCTTCAGAAGCAGGCTGGTTACATTTAGTAGGAGGTTTTTGTCAACGTCATTGGGTGTCAATGTCACTGAGGGGTTCGGGATCACCAGTGGAGTTGGTACTTCCCCAAGCGTCTCTTTGGTTCTGGCGTGTTTTTCCTGAGAGAACAAAGTGTAGCTTGGGTGTCTTTAAGGGAGTGCAATGAGTTCTGTGTGCTCCCAGAATAGTTTCTGGCCTTTGAATGGTAAGTCCTATACTGCGGTTTGTACCTCCATGGGAAAGCCTGATAGGTGTAGCCATGATGAGAATCTCATGACCATAGCAGTCGCAATGGATCGGTGATTGGAGAGTCTAATGAGGCTTGTAGGGTCGTATGGGCTAGGTGGTATCCCTCCACTATCAAGGACTAGAATTGCTCCTTTTTGGACTCTGGAAAAACTTGGCCATGATTTACCAATTTTGAGTAGTTCAGATTATACTTGGCCATGAGAGCTTCATAATTTGAAATCCTCAACTGTAGAGTGACTGAAGAGTATGTCTTGCATCCAAAGAGGTCCAGGCATTTCCAGTCTCTGTCTGGATGACTAGCTCGAGATTGTTAAAGTTGCTCTCTCCTTCGTCACACTGACCACCAAAGAATTTGGGGTGGGATGCGAAAATAAACATTTAGTATCCTTTGCTGGAATGTAATATTTTTCTGTCAGCGTGTTTGCAGGTAAAAGGGATGGAATCCGGGGTCTGACACAGAACCTTTGTAGGTTTGAGAAGAGCTTCGCTGATTGGTAATGTGATCTTTGCAGAAGAGGATGCGTGGAGGATATCCAGCAGTTTATGCTACCGGACTTTGACTTCCTCCAGCAGCATGTGTAGGGAGTCTGCAATCCTATGGAACAGATCTTGAAACTGCCTGAAGTCATCAGCAGATGTAGGGGGTGGAGACTTAACCGCCTTATCAGGTGAGGAGGAAGAAAAATGTAAATTTGGGGATGCCTGCTTTTCCTGATCTTCCTCCTCAGTTGGTACTGGTGGCGGCTCAACCTCCTGAGGGCAAGACACCAATGGAGAAGGGAGAGCAGTAGGTCTCCAGCTTTAATCTCTGGGATGGTTCCTGAATTGTGCCCCATAAATAGCCCACGGGTCCCAATATGGCCAGTTTGGTGGGAGTGGCACATGTGGCTGCATCCATGGTAGTCCCTGACAGGATTGGGGGTCATATAGTGACGATAACCAGGTGCAATTTGTCCAATAGTAGAGGGAACAATGGAGTCCTCGTCCTCCTCCTCACTGGGGAAGTGAGGTGCCATCCTCTGTGGAAAGAGGGAAGAATGTTGAGAGTCTAGAGAGGAGGGTAGAAGCGGGAGGAGGTCCAGTCAAAGAAGCGGAGACTCAGGAGTGTCAAATACCAGAAGGTCTTTAGGCTATCTAAAGAGTCTTGTGAAGGAGGAAGGAGCATCATCGGTGCTGTTGTAATGCCCAGTGCCGAAGAGAGGGTCTATGTTCCCGAAGTTTCAGAAGATGACACCACAGATTTAGCTGGTGTCAAAGACTTGCTCGGTGCTGATGGCTTCATTGGTGCCAGAAATGGAATTAGTGCTGTAGCTCCTGTAAGTGAGCCGCCTCAGTCCCCAAAACTGGGAAACAGCACTGAGGGCTGACAGTCTGCCTGGATAGGGTCTTTAGACAGTTTCTTTAAGTCAGCATCAGAGATACTTAGACGAGCCCTGGAGCCATGTCCCCTGTCAAATGAGGTTGAAGCCACCAACCTAGCTGGGGAAAGTGTTCTGGTGGGCTGCACCTCAGAGCGAGGAGGAGGAGGAGGAAGAAGCTAATTTCTTGTCATCCGCACGCTCACAGGAGGACTCTCTTGACAGGGTGTGGAAAAGTAGGGGCCAACAAATGACCTGGTAGAGCATGAGGGCCTCTCTGTGGAAGAGTCCAGGTCTGATGCCAGAAGTAGTGATTTCTCCATGAGAGGTTTCAATCTAAGGTTCTGGCTCTGGGTTTCAGGTCGAGGCAGTGGGATCACTTTTGAGGGACGCGTCCCTCTCCCAGACAGCAGATACACTGTGGGTGGCCATCCGTTATCAAGAAGGCAGCCCAGCATGAGAAGAACTTCTTAAACCCAGGAAAGCTGGGCATAAGAGTGAAGGGGAAAAGGCTTCCAGTTGGGAAGTGGGAAAAACAGAAACCTAATCTAGGAGAACTGTAAAGTTAACAAAAAAAACGTTTACACAGCTAGAAGGAGAATGAAGAAAAACTAGCTATACTATCAGGTATGGCACTATATTTCTGAGGGAATAGGAGAAGCAGGCTCTGCTAGTGGATTCCGTCCAAGATCAAAGGCAGTAGAGAAAGAATTGGAGGTGGCTGGACCACACAGCACTGTATATACACATCTCATGCACACCACGAGAGAGAGGAGGTGCACATGTGCAGTCCAACAGGCACAGCTAGTGAGGATCTCTAATCCCAGGTGCAGGGGGCACTGCTGCACCTACAGTGGAACACCCACAGTGATATCACTCAAAGAATAACTATTCAGTTTCTTTCGTAAAGTCTTATAAAAGGATTTTTGCCAAAGGTTCATGGAAAGTCCAAGTAAATTATATCTTTATTGCCTCCTTCAAGAATTCAGTTAGGAGAGGTATAGAAGTAACACAGATGAAATATCATAGGGATAAACCAAAGTGTTTAATAACTGTTTTATGTTATTTCAGCTACTATACCTGGTAATGATGTTAGGTTCACTGATCTAGAATTTTCAACATCACGCCTAGCACTTTAAAAAACCCTCCAGCAAAGTTGCTGATTTTAATGACAGGTATATTTTTGCTAGCAGCTAAGCTACTTCATTCTTAAGGTCCTTCAGAACTCTTGAGCATTTGGTCCTGGTGACTTGCTGCAAATTAAATCATCACTTTGCTTATAACACCTTGTCTTTGGATACCACAGTTTTTGAGAGCACCTTCTTTTTAGTCACCTGAGAACAACAGCCATCTACACATCCTCTGTTGTAGAGACTGATGCAATGAGTTCAGTTTCTCTGCAATGTTTTTAATCCTCTACAATTTATCCCTTTATGACCCAACAGTCTAGCAGATCCAATGATTCTCTTGCAGGCTTCTAGGTAAAGTATTTCTCAATGTTTACAAAGCAAGTAGCTAGACACACAAAAATGCTTTTTGCCATCTTATACCTAAGCATGTCATAGTTTACATTCCTTTCCACTGGTTTCCCTTGAGCAGGATTTTTTTTTTAATTATATTTTTGGCTTGAATAAAATCTTATAAGCACCATTTAATTTGAGTGTTTAGGGAAGGATCCCTAGTCAACAGAATGCACCTGACATCTAGAAACTGCAAGGAATACAACACCTGTATCCACATATTAAATACTTTTCTGTAGATCCTAAAATTGAAGTGCTTTAAGGCGATCTTGGAGAAGATTTGGCAGTCCTCAACAACGTCGTGATGGCAGAATTTTCTAACTGCCTCCCTGGAGATGGTTCCCTGAGGCAGATGTAGCAATCAGGTGGTCCCTTTCTGGGCAAGAAGAAGAAGGACAATTTGCCTTCTCCTTTTCACTCTAAAAAAAGGAGTTTAAGTTATTTTCTAAAGCCCCTACCTTAATTTCTTAAGGCTATTGATAAGTGCCTATTTTAGCACTTCTCTTCTTTGAGAAATCCATCTTTTCTAATGTTCTTTCTGATTTGTGGTATCTTCCTTTGTCTTTTTCTTGGTTATGTCTACACTGGCAACTGAACGACAAAACTTTTGTCGGGGGGGGGAGAAGGAGGTTTAAACAACTCTGAAAGACAAAGAAGTTCTGCTGACGACAAGTGCCAGTGTGAACGGCGGGGGTGGAAGCTTTTTGTCAGCAGGAGAGCTGACAAACAGCAGCTATGCTGCGCCCTTTTTAGCAACACGGCTGTAACAACACAGCCATGCCGTTAAAAGCTGCGTAGGGTAGACACAGCCCAATGAAAGGTGAAAAGGGAGCACAGGGGCTGAAGAACGGGCTTTATGCTTCTAGTGAAAGGAAGGAAGGAAGGAAATTAGTGGATAGGAAGTGGGAAAGCTGGTGCCGTTTACATCAGATGTAGTTGACAGGTTTTTTGCCTCCTTACTTCCTAATAGGTGGTGTAATAATGACAATTGTATGGGATGTTGTTGGACAGTGCAAGTGATGTATGACCAAAAAAATTATCTCCCGTCTGTTACACTGATATTGTAACAACCACTTCTAGGACATATTAAAGTGACTTCATATCAAGAGAGTGAGCTTCATGAAGACGTTTCTCCAACTTGCAACTCAAACTGTAAGCCTCAGCTCGGGTACATGTAACACACTTTTCTTCTATCGCCTTGAACACTACCCTGTACACAGGACTGCTCTCAAAATTCTCACAAGGTAGACCGAAGCTGGACAAAGCAGAAAAGTGGCTGCCTACCATGAAATCTGTTACTTCTAGTTTTTCCATCTACATTGCAACAAGACTAGATCTGCCCAGATGAGGAGAAAAAAGACCAAGTTTTTATAATACATTTGACCTCTTACTGTGCAAATTTAAATCTAAACACTTTTTTTGTAAGACTGCTTACTATTTTAGGCCCAGTTCAGCAAGTTACTTACACATGTCTAACCTTAAGAATGTGCCTTCAGTATATTGATCAGAGCCTTAGACATCATAAACCAAACACCTAAATCCCATCATAATGAAGTTACCTGCTGTACCCGGATGCTGTAGCAGATATTTTTAATTGAAGCATATGATCATCATTTTTACCCAAATACTTTAAATAAATCTCTAATTAAAACAATCCAGACGGTACTACTGGCCCTGATTCTCCTAATACTTATACACATGCTTAACTGTAAACATGAGCATAGACCCATTGACTTCAAATTTGACATTAAAACACTAAGAGTGTTTCAAGGATCTGGGTCTATATAAGCTATACAACTGAACCTAGAAATACAAAACAAGAGGACTTCAAAACTTGCAAATACCTTATACAATCCAATGCCAGGATCAATGAGAAATGACCGAGCAGATGTAGATGGCTGATTGGGCGATCCACTCCCTGTTGTTCTCTTGACTTTGTTCTTACAGTTGGCAACAGCACACGGGTTGACTTCTCCATCCTTATTAGTCAAGGAACTGGTAGGAGCATCAGACTCAGTCCGTATCAAAAGCTGAACTATGTCATTTAGTCCAACATTGTAATCGAATAAAGTATGTCCATCTTCCAGCTGTCAAAAAAGTAGATTTTATTTTGCAAAGGTCCATTTTAAGAAATATTGCTAAAATTTCCTCTCAACACAATAATTCCATTGAATAGAAAATGGTAAAGCATTTTTTAAAATACTAATTAAATGACTTCTATGTGGTCATTCGTTTTATAGTTTTCTTGCTAAAAGTGAACAGAAAACCCCTTAAGCTCAACGGGACCAAGATTTCATCCAATGAGATTACTCACAGGCATAAAAACTATACTTGTGCGTCTTGGCAGGATTTGGGCCTTACCACATGAGGGACAATCTTCACGCATTGATATATTTTGCTTTCCACAACCAAGTCTCCTTACAACTTTTCATGAGTGATGTACCCGAATACTTGGATACTAATATCTAAACTGTACTCTTAAATATATTCACCTAAATTTGAGTTATTGCTGATTATGTACTATATGTATCATTTGACTTCTAAAAACAAAAACTTTGTATTTGTTGATAATCTAGCACTATACCCAGATACACAGGTTGAAAAAAAAGTGTCTGTTCATTATATAATTTTAACATTAACTTTAATAAATTTTTTAAATCTGGTATACTCCAGTTATTTCCTACTCAGAATGCAGACCATAACCACATAATAGTATTGGAGACATGGAGTTAAGTGTGGGGAAATGAAGTTTTACTGACAACCACTCTATTGCGCACAATTCACACTTTCTCAATCTTTTCAAATCAGCAAGTCAATATTTTAGACTTAAATAATCTTTCACTATCACAGTTTTCTAAAAGATCCAGACAGCCAAAAAAGGGGTAAAAATGTAATTGGAAAAAAAATTTGTTCACCTTTTGAAACAAAAACAAATACTTTTTGTGAGAGATTACAATTAGAGAAAGAATGCAATGACATATATTAGGCCTTCGGGGTTCTAGTAAAGAACTCATCTGTATCAAGAGCACCCACAAGTTGGGCTTAGAAAAGAAAGCTTGCTACTCCAGGTTTCTTTAAGACCAGAAGTGGTTAAACATATGGGTTTATTTCACAAGCGAGTCTTGTTAACTCGCCAGTTAGGAACTATGGCCCCCGACCTACAAAGGCATTTAAGCGCCTAAAGCTTAGATTTAGATGCCTAAATCCCAGTTTTAGGCTCTAGTGCAATCCACGAAACTCCCACCCAGCCCTGTAGGCACCTAAACTCGGCATCCAAGTCTTCAAGTTAAAGTTCCATAGGCACCACTGGGCATACACAATGCTGGCTCTCTAGGCCAGGGACGTCCCTAGTTATTCTGGGGCCCTACGCAGCTTCCCCGCAGGGGTGGGAGGCTGGCCTGGCGGGCAGGGGGAACTGCCTTTCTCACTGGGTCTTAAGACAGGCAGGGCTTAGGACACTGCCCTCACTGGACTACTCCCAGGGAGTCAGAGAAATAAAAAACTTATCCTATATCAGAAATGTAATCTTGTATGAGCATACGAAATGCTGGAAGACCAAACAAGAGTGGGATCAGTATTTTTTCCTTCCATGCAAAGAAAAGTGAGGGAAGAAGATTTCCATAAGAATTCAAGAACGCCCATACTGGATCAGACCAATGGTTCATCTAGCCCAGTATCCTGTCTTCCAACAGTGGCTTTGAGCCCCCGCAGCTCTCAGTGCCTCACTTCAGTGGCAGGAAGTGCTCCTAGCAAGGACATACACCACTGGCAGGAGAGGGTAATATGGACACCAACAGCCAATATAATTGCTGCAGGGGCTATAAGTCAACCTAACTTAAGTCAACCTAATTTGTAGTGTAGACAAGCCTTAAGACACAAAATTAGTTACACCTACTAAGGGACATAAAAAGGCAATTAAGAGTAGCATCTATAAATACATTAAGAGAAAGATGAAGAAAGTGTACGTCCTCTACTTAGCAGGGAAGGAGAGCCAGTAATGAATGATATCAAGGAAAGAGGTGTTTAATGCCTATTTTGCCTCATTTTTCTCTACAAAAGTCAGTTGTGATTAGATGCTTAACACAATTAATATTAACAACAAAGGGGAAGAAACTCAAGTGAGAAGGGGGAGGAGGGGGAGTATTTAAGTAAGTTAATGTATTCAAATCTGCAGAGTCTGAGAAATTCACCTTATGGTACTTAAGGAACTAACTGAAGCAATCTTGGAACCATAATTATCTTTGAGAATTCATGGAGGATGGGTGAGGTCCCAAAGGACTGGATAAGTGCAAACAGAGAACCTGTCTTAAAAAAAGGAGCACAAAAAGAGAACCTAGAAATTATAAACCATTCAGCCTAACTTTGAACCTGGATAGATACTGGAACAAAATATTAAACAATAAATTTAAGCTTCTACAGGGTAATAGCATTTTAAGGAATAGCCAGCATGGATTTACCACAAACAAATCATGCCAAATCAATCTAATTTCCTTCTTTAACAGCGTTATTGGATATGGGGAAGCAGTAGACGCACCATTTCTTGACTTTATTAAAAAAGGCTTACTATAGTCCTACATGACAGTCTCATAAACTAGGGAAGCATGGTCTAGATGAAATTACTAGTACAACTGGTTGAGAAGAAGACCACGCTCAGCGTTATCATTCAAATTGGGAGGGTGTATCTAGTGGGGTCCCGCAAGGGTCTGTCCTGGGTCTAGTATTATTTAGTATTTTCATTAATGGACTTGGATAATGGACTGGAGAGTACACGTCTAACATTTGTGGATGACATCAAGCTGAGGAGCTGCAAGCACTTTAGAGGACAGGATTACAATTCAGAACAGTCTTGATCAACTGGAGGAGAATTGGCCTGACGTGAACAAGATAAAATTTAACAATGACAAATGCAACGTTCTACACTTAAAGGGCGGGGGGGGAATCAAATGCACTATTACAAACAGAGGAATAACTGACTAGGTGGTAGTCCTGCTAAAAAGGATGTAGGAGTTATAATGGATCACAAACTAAATGTGAGTCAACGATGTGATGTAGGTGCAAAAAAAGGCTAATATTCTGTGGTATGTTAACAGGAGTGAGGCCTCAGCTGGAGTACTGGGTCCCAGTTCTGGGTGTCACACTTTAGGAAAAATGTAGATAAACTGGAGAGTCCAGAGGAGAGCAACCACAAATAAAAGGTTTAGAAAAACCTGACTATGAGGAAAGCAGAACAAACTTAGTATGTTTAATCTTGAGAAAAGATGACAGACGATCTGATAACAGTCTTCAAATGCGTTAAGGGCTGTTATGAAGAGGATCGTGATCCATCGTTCTCCACATCCACTGAAGGCAGGACAAAGACAATTTGCAGCCAAAAGATTTGCAGGATAGTTAAGTATTGGAATAAGCTTCCAAGGGAGGCTGTGGGATCCCCTTAATTGAAGGTTTTTAAGAACAGGTTAGACAAAGTGTCATATATGGTCTAAGTATATTTGGTCTTGTCTCAGCATACGGGGCTGGACACAATGACCTCTCAAGGTCCCTTCCAGCCCTACATGTCTGTGATTGATGAACTTCAGTAGAAACTTGAACTGTTCTTTGGTGTAAAGCAGTGGTTCTCAAACTTTTGTACTGGTGACCCCTTTCACACAGCAAGTCTCTGAGTGCAACCCCCTTTAGAAATTAAAAACATTTTTAAAAATATTTACCATCCTTATAAATGCTAGAGGCAAAGCGGGGTTTGGGGTGGAAGCTGGCAGCTTGCAACCCACCATGTAATAACCTCGCAACCCCCTGAGAGGTCCCTACCCACAGTTTGAGAACCCCTGAGGTAAAGGCTTCCTTACAGGTGAGGTTCCACATTAGATTTACCCGTTAGAGGATTCTTCCTTTCCTGAAGTCTTTATTAGCATTTCAAAAGACACAAAGGCAAGGGGAGATGGAGACAGTAGGTCAAAACTCACTGCAAATGTTTCAGTGAATAGCTACAGTGGCTGCTATAACTGAGTTGGCAAGTTTCTGTTTCTAAGTGCTTTCCAAGATAAAGGGCTTGGCTACATTTACATTTTATAGCGCTCTAACTTGCTGGCTCAGGGGTGTGAAAAATCACCCCGAGTGCAGCAAGTCAGAGCGCTTTAAAGCGCTATTATAAACAGGCTCTGAGCAGTGGGAGCCGCGCTCCCAGTGCTCAGAGCTAATTCCTCGTGGCGGTGGATTACCAGGAGCACTAGGAGTGCTCTCTCCCAGCGCTCACGCACTACCACACTCACACTTCAAAGCACTGTTGTGGGAGCACTCCTGCAACAGTGCTTTGAAGTTTCCAGTGTAGCCATGCCCAAGGAAGATGTATATTGAACTAAATGGTTAAGATGTAATGAATTCTCTAGAAGAATCTTCCCCTCCCCGCCCCCAATGGTGAGCCAAGTATAAGAGCGTGTTAAACTGAATGCACCTGTTAAGACAGAAAGGCATCTGTATTTCTAGGCACCCTGCTGATGCAATGGATTCAGTTTCCTCAGGGGGGTAAGCAGACTTCTTCCACTTGCCATATCTACTATTTCTGACCACACCATCTCTTGGATAAGGATAATTTTATAGCTCGAGTAACTAGCTAAAAGTAGTTCTAAATTTCTGTGAGCCAGTACTAGAAGTAAATGAGGTTAACAATATTTGCCAACTAGAGCAACAGCCTGCAAGCTATACCCTGCAAAACTGCATAATTGCTATACAACAGCTTCATGGTACAGAATGTTAAATGATTCTTCGGTGCCATGTCTCCACCTGCCCAGGCTATAGAGTTAAATGTATCAAACTTTTTTAGCTTCACTGCCCTTCCTTAGGGGGAACCATATTCCCCTCGTAAGGGTTATCAATATAGTCAAAGAGTGACCGGAAATGTGTAAAGATAACTTTCCTTTATATTTGAACATTTTCCCATGTATGTGTGTCAACTTTAGTGAACCAAAATTGTTCACCTCCTTTTCTCCCCCACAAAAAAATCTGATGATAAAAGTCCTAAAGCACTATGGCAAAGTAGGTAGAAAGCTTTATCAGAGAGTTCGCACACTTGCATTTTGAGCCAGTTAGCTAGTGTATTTTGTAGCAGACAAGAAGCCTTTATCTAGTTATTTTTCTGGGCCACAAGAAGTTCTCAAACTATCCAGGATTAGTTTTGTAGACTGTTGCCAGGGACAGTCACTCTGTTTCCCAGAGAGAAAAGTCAACTAATCTACGAGCAGCAGATCAGGAGCATGACTGGCATTAGCACCCAAAAAAGCCATCACTGCCCTTTTGAGCCAGCATTCCTGCTACTCTCCTCCCCCTCCACACAGACTAGGTAAAAGTAATGAACTACTTCTGATCGTTAGTACTAATAGATATAAAAGAGCGATAACAATGGCGACTGTATGTCTTCATCCTTATTCCTCACAAAGGATTTCTTGTATGTTTAATTTTTATTCAACTCAAGTTCAGATGAGCCGTAAGTCTTGCTATTAGAGCACCAGGGAGAGTAGCATGGACATAGCTGTGGAAACAGGAGTTAAGTGGTTATAAAGAGGAGCAGAACAAGAAAAGCAAACTACTTAATGTTTAGCCTGAATTTCCTCATATTCCCAAATAGTTGGGTTTTTTTTGAAGGGGGAGGGGGTTGTTTGTAGTTCAGAGTGAATAAACCGATTCTTTTTTAAATCTCTATTTTAATTAGCTAAATAAACCTACCTGAACTAAATGTCAAATTGACAATCTACATTAAAGCCTAATGTTACTATAACCTAGGGCTGCCGATTAGTCACAGTTAACTCATGTGATTAACTCAAAAAATTAATCATGATTAATCGCACTGTTAAACAATAGAACAAATGAAATTTATTACATATTTTTGGATGTGTTCCTACTGTTAAAATACTGATTTCTATTACAACACAAAATAGAAAGCGTACACTGCTCACTTAATATTTTTATTACAAATGTTTGCACTGTAAAAATGATATAATATTTTTCAATTCACATCATACAAGTACTGTTGTGCAATTTCTATCATGAAAGTGCAATTTACCAATGTCTATTTCTTTGTGTTACATAACTGCACTAAAATAAAAAACGCAAAAAAATTTAGAGCCTTTAGAGCAAAAAAATTAAGTCCACCCAGTCCTTGTTCACCCAATCACTAAAACAAGTTTGTTTACGTTTACCGGAGATAATGCTGCCCACTTTTTATTTACGTCACCTGAAAGCGAGAAAAGACGTTCACATAGCACTGTTGTAGCGGGTATGGCAAGGTATTTACGTGCCAGATCTCCTAAACGTTCTTAAGCCCCTTCATGCTTCGGCCACCATTCCAGAGGACATGCTTCCATGCTAATGATGCTTGTTAGGGGAGGGAAAAAAAAAAAAAAAAAGTTACTCACCCTTTTTGTAACTTGTTCTTCAAGATGTGTTGCTCATATCTATTAAAGTTAGGTGTGTGCACGGCTATTGGAAACTTTTCCCTAGCAGCTACCTGTTGGCCCATCTGTGGAGCCCCCCAGAGTGGCACTGGTATGGCGCTCTATATACGACCCTGCTGGCCCAACCCCCCTTCAGTTCCTTCTTGCCGGCTACTCCAACAGAGGGGAAGATGGGGGGAATGAAATAGTTATGAGCAACAACAGTTACAAAAAGGGCGAGTAACTTTTTTTTCTTCTTTGTGTGCTTGCTCATATCAATTCCAGTTAGGTAACTTCCAAGCCTTAGCTCTGAGGTGGGGTCAGAGTCAACGTATTGCTGACCGAAGTACCGCTCTGCCGAAGGCAGCATCGTCCCTAGATTGTGGGACAATGGCGTAATGCAATGTGAAAGTATGCACTGAAGACCATGTCGCAGCCCTGCAGATCTCCTGGAGAGGTACATGGGCCATGAAGGCTGTTGATAAGGCCTGCACCCTCGTGGAGTGAGGTGTGATGGCAGGAGGAGGAACCTTTGCCAAATCATAACAAGCACGGATACATGCCATAATCTGGGAGGAGATCCGCTGGGAAGAGACTGGCAAACCTTTCATCCGCTCCACCACAGCAACGAACAACTGGGTTGTTTTGCGGAACGGACTCATGAAGTTGATATAGAAGGTGAGTGCTCTCCTGACATCCAGCAAGTGTAGCTGTTGTTCGTGAGAGCTGTTGTGTGGTTTTGGATAGAAGACTGGCAGGAAGATGTCCTGGCTAATGTGGAAACAGGACACCACCTTGGGGAGGAAAGCTGGATGAGGTCTACTCTAAGCTGTACCTGGTCTTTATGAAAGATAGTGTACAGAGGCTCAGGAGGTGAGGGCCCGTAGTGTTACACTAATAAAATAATACCAATAGAATCTTATAAAAGAGGAATAAGGCAAAATGCCGCGTTTATTGTAAATACAACTGTTAGCATATGCTTTTCAATCTCACACACACACACACACACACACAGTCCTGCCAGTTGATGTTTACAGTTACCGGTCCAGAGTCTGGATCAATCTAGAGGCCAGCCAGATTGGTCGCAGAGGGGAGCAGGGCTCTGTTGGTCACGATCCGATACTCCTGGAGTGTGGCAAGACGAACCCAAAGTCTCATGGCCAAGCACCCTCTTCTTATAGTTTTTTTTCTCCTCTGTTGAAGTCTATGGATTTTGCTGAGTCAGTTTCTGACCAGTTACTCTTCGATTGGTGTTAACATTTCAAAACACCTTTGAGAGGGTCATCCTGTCCTGGTTTCGATTTAATCAATTGTCTTTAACTTTAGGGATGCCAGCATTCTCCTCAGGGTCATCAATCTGCCCTTCCTCCATTATGGACGCGCATTGATGATTTTCTGGTGTCATGAAGTCTCTTCACTCCTCCTTCCTTGACCATCTGGCTAGAACAATGGCCTTCACACCTTATCTTTTCCTGATGCATGCATTCCCCATTCACAGTGTCTCTCACAGAGAAGACAAATTAAATTTCACTAAATCTTGTGGTGAGAAACAGTTTACATTGTGCTCAGGCCTTCAACATTCCTTTAATCTAATTAACAAGACAATAAAAAATCCTGTCTCTTATTAACTAAACTTTATAACAGGTCCTAATTGTAATGCATATGGGAAAACAATCTCATAGAACCAGAGGGTCATTCCTTTCTGCTATTCAAATGGGGAGGGCTAGCAGGATGAAATCAAGACATAATTAATTCTTATAGTACAAATATAAAATCCTGCTCCTACAATAGTTCAAACATGCGTCATGCTGAGGTGATAGCTTCTTGTTCATTCCTCTGCCTCTCTTGGAAGGTTGCCTTTCTGGTGGCTAACAGCTTGAAGGGAAGGCCCAGGAGGCAGGAGAGGACCAGGTTAAGGTCCCAGGCCGGGACGGGGCTTCATGGGAGGGTTAGGGAGGAGGAGAGAAGAGAAATGTATCTTTTCCTTACAGGAAACATCCCATGATGGGGTGCATGAACACCAAACGCCCGGAATTGCCTGGGTGAAAAGCCGAGATGGCCGTGAGGTGGACCTTGAGAACATCAAATGCCAGACGCTAGTCTTTCAGGTACAGAAGATAGTCCAGGATACAAGGGATGGGAGCCTGGAACGGGAGCACCTGCCTTTGGGTGCACCAGCTAGAGAACTACTTCCATTTCACCCTGTATGTGACTCTAGTAGATGGCTTGCAGCTCTCCAGAAGCACCTGTCTCACCGGATCCAAACAGGTGAGACCTTCCTGGTTCAACCATGGGATGAAGAGACTGAAGGTCTGGGTGAAGGAGGCGACCATGGTTCTGTGTAATGAGGTCGGGAGTGAGAGGTAGCCATATCAGTGACTGGATCGACAAACCCATGACGGGGGGTACCAGCACAGGTGAGGCCAAGCTGGGGCACCAGAATGACATCCACCTTGTCCCTGTGGACTTTGAGAAGCACCTTGCAGATAAGCAGGAAGGCATATAGCAGCTGATCGGCCCATGGAATCATGAATGCCTATGTGATCAAGCCTGGACTGTGGCTCCTGAAGGAGCAAAAGGCTGGGCACTTCCTGTTGGCCTGTGTGACAAACAGGTCGATTCAGGGAAACCCCCAACTGCAAAAGATGGAATGGATGATATCAGGGTGAATCGACCACTCGTGCGTGAGGAAACGTCTGCTCAGGCTGTCCGCCAGCACGTTCTGAACGCCCGACAGGTATGAGGCCTGGAGAAGGATGGAGTGGGCTAGACAAAATTCCCACAGTAGGAGGGCTTCCTGACAGATCAGGCTCCGCCTTGCCTGTTTACATAAAAACATGGCAGTGGGATGGTCCGTCAATACCGCTACACAGTGGCCCTGCAAGTGAGACAGAAAGGCTTGGCAGGTGAGGCGGCTTGCCCTGAGTTCTTTGATGTTGATACCAGTTCCTCTACCTGCCATAAGCCCTGAGTTGTCAGGTTTCCGAGATGCGCTCCCCAGCCCAACGTGGATATGTCTGTGACCAAAGTCAAGTGGGTTGGGGTGGGTGAAATGGAACAGTGGTGCCCACAGTGCGGGGATCCAGCCACCACTGTAGGAAATCGAAGGTGTGCTGAGGGATGGTCAGCACCATGTCTAGGCTGTCACAGCCTGGGCCATACACAGATGCAAGCCACGCTTGCAAGGGCCTGAGTTGTAACCTGGTGTGTTAAACCATGTAAGTGCAGGATGCCATATGGCTTAGCAGCCTGAGACACTGCCTTGCCGTGGTGGTGGGGAAGCTGCAAAGGGTGCAGATTATCTGTGAGAAGGCCAGTTGACTAGTCTCTGGCAGGACCGCTCTTGCTTGAGTTGCATCCAGAACTGCTCTGATGAACTCTATCCTTTGAGCTGGGGGTCAGCATGGATTTGTTGACATGGAGAAGGATACCTAATCATTTGAACACATCTATTTGCACCTGTGACTCTACCTGCTGACAGGAGTGGCCTCGAAGGAGCCAGTCGTCCAGGTATGGGTAGACATGCACGTGTTGGCGGCAGAGAAAAACTGCTACAACCGCCATGCATTTGGTGAAGATGCGAGGTGCTGTGCACAGCCCGAATGGGAGGGCTGTGAACTGATAATGCACCTTGTTCACCACAAACTGAGGAACTGTCTGTGAGCCAGGGTGATAGATATGTGAAAATAAGCGTCCTTCATATCCTGGGTCTAGGGAAGGGTTTGGATTGCCCCTGGCCCTGCCCAGAGGGAAGACGCGACAGCTTGCGTCAATTGTATCTGCTTCTCTTATGGGAGAAGTCCTGCCTAGGCCTAGGGGGGAAAAAAAAGACCGCTGCTGGGTGGTCTGTGGTTTAAAGGGCTTCCTTTGGGTCGCCGGAATGTGCATGCCGAGGGACTGTGTGTTCCGGGAGTCCTTTAGGCTATGCAGTCTGGAATTTGTTTGTACAACAAATTGGCCCTGGCCATCAAAGGGAAGGTCCTGTATGGTCTGCTGAACTTCCAGGGGAAGACCAGAGGATTGGAGCCAAGCATTGTGCCTCACTGCAATCCTGGATGCCAGAGTACGTGCTGCCGAGTCTGTGGCATCCAGGGAGCCTTGGAGGGAAGTCCGGACAACAGCTTATCCCTCTTCAGCAATGGCTACCCAACTCTGCTCGTGACTCAAAGGGGAGAAGCTCTTAAAATTTAAAGATCAAGGACCACAAGTTATAGTTTTATCTACTCAGGATTGGAAGTTGAGTAGCAATCTTGAGAGAGAGAGAGGCGTGCCCTATGGAGTAAATTTCCCTTCCAAACAAATCAAGCAGTTTAGCATCTCTTGATTTGGGCATGGGGGCCTGACCTTGTCTCTCTTTCATTCACCATCTCTACCACAAGAGAGCATGGGGGAGGGTGGATGAAGAGACACTCATATCCCATAGTGGAAACAAAGTATTTATGCTCAGCCCCCTTGGCCATAGGGGGAATGGAGGCAGGTGTTTGCCAAATAGTTTTGGAGTTGGACTGAATAGTCTTTATAAGGGGTAAGGCCACCCCAGGGGTGCCCCTCTGGTGCCAGGATGTCCACCACAGGGTCCTCCTCTTTGACCACTTCCTTCATCTGGAGGTTTATATTGAGGGCCACCCGTCGGAGGAGTTCCTGCAGGGCCCCGTAGTCCATGGGTGGTGGTCCAGCCATGGAAGTGCCTGCCACCGCCTCATCAGGGGATGGCAAAAAGGAAGCCACCAGCAAGACCGGTTCCGTGGCAGCCTCTGGATCCTCAGGGACCAGGTCCTTACGGCCACTGGGGGTAGCCTCCACAGGCGGCTGTGGGGCTGGGGCTGGGTTTTGTGGAGGGTTCTGGGGTGAGTGGCTGAAGGTCGCCTCTGGGAGGCGAGATCCCAAATGTGAAGGTGAAGGGACGCCAGGAGGGGCACCCTGGGCCTGATGGTATGCCCAAGGCATCCAGAATTGCCACTGGGGTGCTAAAGAGAGTCCTGCCTTAGGCTCCCTGGCCCTGATCTGGGTGCCTCACACGCCCCTGATGCCCTGCCTGATTGGAGGGAGGGGGATCTCGAGCAGGACGACCAAGGGGAAGCAGTGTGAGACTGCACCAGAAAGGCATCCTCCTCCAATGGACTGGATTGGATGCTGTGAGGGGTAGCGGGGGTCTCAATGTTGAGTGGTGGCACAGTGCAGGGTGGTGCCGCTGCAGGGAGCAACAGCGGGATGCGGAGCGGTGCTGCGACGTAGAGCAGTGCCGGGAGCAGGGAGCAACACTGGAAGGTGCAGGTTGAGGTGGGTGCTGAGAGCGGAGCTGCGAGGTCACAGAGCGGGACCTGGACCTCTAGCAGGACCACAACCAATCCGCCGACGATCACCTCGAGCGGGAGTGGCTCCGATGGTCGGGGCTGTGAGACCAGTGCCGTGAGTCAGATTGGTGCCGCAAGTCAGACCGGTGCCGCAAGTCAGACCGGTGCGGGGCATAGAGCAGGGAGCAAAAGGGACGAACATGGCAGGCTTGCCTCTGGACAGTGCTGTGCCTCGAGAGAGTGGAGACCACGTAGTTGGAGACTTGGGGGCTTATGGAGATGACTGCACCCTAGCGGCTTCAAAGGTGTCCAGAGTGGAGGACATCATAACTTTCCCCACATGCAGCCACAGGGAGTCCAGGAGAGCAGGGCTTCTTGGAGACAGGAGCCCAGAACAATTATGCCCGGCCCGAGGCTCATTCCCTACACCGTACCCTTCCAGGGGTGTAGTTTCTGTGGCAGGCCGCTGCGGGGGGGGGGGTGTGGAAAGAAAGAGACGGACACAGACGGGACTTCGCCTTGGCCTGTTTCTTACGGGCAGCCAGTGACTGAGAGCGGTGCCGGGGAGAAGGCTTCTGTGGCCTGGGGGACTGGTGGCTCCTGGGTTGGTGTGCCAAGTCCTTTCTCAGCACTGCAGACAGCACCGCAGGAGGAGTGCTCCGCACCGAGGTGCTCAGGGCCGGGTTCTGCTGCGGACAGAGAGCTGACTCCAAAAGGAGTTGCTTTAGGCAAATGTCCCTCTCTTTCCTGGTGCAAGGCTTGAAAACCTTGCACTTGTCCAATTGATGGGCTTCTAACAGACACCGGAGAGTTGGGGGGGCAGGCGGGCGGGGTCGCCCGTGGGCATAGGCTTAGTGCAGGAACTACAGGGTTTGAAGCCCTGGGACGGCATGCCCCAAGGGGCACCTGTTGGAGGGGAAGCCCCCGCAACCACTAAAGACTACAACTAAGTAAGAACTATTAACTAACAATGGGTAACTATATACAGAGATTAGCAGAAGAGCCAGGGATTAGTGGGACACTTGTAAGCAAGAGACCACTGTTCCAACAACCGTCACTGGTAGTAAGAAGGAAATGAACGGTGGGGGCGTATATAGAGCGCCATACCGGCCCCACTCCAAAGGGCTCCACAGCCGGCCTGATGGGTAGCTGCTAGGGAAGAGTTTCCAACAGCCGTACACCCGGCGCACGTACGCACGCACACACCTAACTGGAATGGATATGAGCAAGCACTCGAAGAAGAAATAATGCATTAAATTAAATTTGTAACTGAACTCCTTGGGGGAGAATTTGTATGTCTTTGACTCTGTTTTACCTGCATTCTGCATATATTTCATGTTAGAGCAGTCTGTTTTAAGAAGACTTTCACCGCAGATCTGACAAAAAGCAAAGGTACCAATGTGAGTTTCTAAAGATAGCTACAGCACTCAACCCAAGGTTTAAGAATCTGAAGTGCCTTCCAAAAATCTGAGAGGGACAAGTTGTAGAGCATGCTTTCAGAAGTCTTAAAAGAGCAACACTTTGATGCAGAAACTACAGAACCCGAACCACCAAAAAAGAAAAAAAATCAACCCTCTCCTAGCGGCATCTGACTCAGGATTAAAATGAACATGCATCGTTCCGCACTGCTTTGGATGGTTCTCGAGCAGAACCGGTAATCAGCATGGACGCATGGCCTCTGGTATGGTGGCTGAAGCGATACATGAACCTTTAGCACATCTAGTATGTAAATATCTTGCAACACCGACTACAACACTGCCATATGAATGCCTGTTCTCACTTTCAGGTGACACTGAACAAGAAGCAGGCAGCATTATCTCCTGCAAATGTAAACAAAACTTATTTGTCTGAGCGATTGGCTGAACAAGTAATAGGACTGAGTGGGCTTGCATGCGCTAAAAAGTTTTACATTGCATTCAAAAATAAGTTATTTTTTGTATATAATTCTACATTTGTAAGTTCAACTTTCATGATAAAGATTGCACTACAGTATTTGTATTAGCTGAATTGAAAAATACAATTTCTCCTTTTTTTACACTGCAAATATTTGTAATCAAAAATATAGCAAGCATTGTACTATTCCTATTGTGTTGTAATTGAAATATATTTGAAAGTGTAGAAAATAGCCAAACATATTTAAATATATGGTATTCTATTGTTTAACAGCGTGATTTAATCATGCAATTACAGTTTTTTTTTGAAATCCCTTGACAGCCCTACTATAATATATTAGTCATTTCAATTCACTGTTTTTATTTAATCAATTTACTGTCAAAGTTTTAATTAAAGTCAAACCATGGAATTGGTGGAAGACTGTAGTTAAATACCTGGGAAACAGTGTTTGTTGCAGTTTTAAACCAGTTTTTGACAACAGTAATCTCTCCTGCTGGTGCAGAACATGTTTCCTTTCAATTTATTCAACTAGTTCAATTCAATAACAAGCTCATACAAAGGTGAGAAACCAACTGGGAGTTGGAAAAAAAAACAAACAACAACTTATTTTTATTCCAATTCATGGATTGGAAGGGGAAAACAAGGTGTGAGAGGATGGTATCTACTAGTAAAATGTCTTGAAAGACATTGCAATCAAAAAAGAGAGACTACAGATAATGTTTTGTTGTTTAGTTTTAAATGCGACACGTTTCAACAACTTTATTTTTGTGTCCAGCACATTTAAGGTAGTTTTATTTAATAAAAAGCCATTCTTGTGCATTTAAAAATTTCTACCTAAATGATACAAGTCATGAGAAAAGTTAACCATTTTCTAAACAACTAAAAATTAAATCTGACTAAATATATTTTAAAGCTTTAATTGCTTGAACAAAGGTATAGCTAATGTGTCCCCTGGTTAGCAAAAAGTAGTACTAAATTTAATGTAAAGGTTATATTTAGTTGTAAATCAGTATGTTCTAGTGTTTTAATAACCAAATGACAAATCAACTCATTAGGAAAAGAACTGGAGCACAAAAACAAAATTAGAAGTGAATTATCTACATTATGGTTTCCGGCTTGCCAATTTAAGGCATGATTAAAATTGGTAATTTAAAAGTCATCCTGCTGTATTCCTCCTCTACCCAAAGCGCCTCAACAAGTGATTTCTTAGCAGACTGTACTGAGTAAACAAAGATCCACACTGATTCTTAATCCTGTAATAGATGTTGCATATTGGAAAATTATTTAAACCCCTTGAGATCTGTCAGAGTTACTATATCTTCAGCTAATATTACTTTTACTTTAATCTACCTAAACAGTAAAACTAGCTAGGATTCAAAATAGCTTGTTACTCTGGCTCAGGAAAATAAACCCATCTGAGTGTTCACTGAGCTAGTTACATTACCAAAATTCAGTTCAACTAGAATTCAGCAAAAAGCAAGGCACTGCTTCTCATTCCAAGTGACTGCTTTTACAGCCACAAATTGTATCAACTTTCCTTGTAGTAAGTGTGTTCAATACAGCTTTGAAAAGATAACCCTTTAACTGAAAGTAAGCCACTTCATAAGTTTCAGTAATGTTACTTCCATGTAATCCTATTAAAAGCAATTTTCCTCAGATGTCTAAAGGAAAATTCAAGGTGTTTAATTCAGTTTCTGTTCAAGTAGTAATCTTAAGTTTTATAAGAAAAAAAAAATAGCAGCACCACACTGGTTTCATTTATTCCAAGTTTTTTTAAACAAGGATTGCTTAATTAAAAGCACTCTAAAAGTGCTGTTCATGATTCAGCTGAAGTTGTGTCCCCTTAGAAGGATTTTACTTAATATTTCTGAAATTCTTTATTCAGTTTTGAGAGACAAAGTGGGGGAGATATCATCTTTGGACAAACTTCTGTTGGTGAGAGACAAACTTTCAAGCCACAGAGAGCTCTTCTTCAGATCTGGGAAAGGTACTCCCAAATACACAGCAAAATGCAAGATGAAACAGATTGCAATATATGTTAACTATTTATGCTAAACAAAGGCACCATCCAGTGGGCAGTTAAAAGGGCAAAAAGTCTGCAGTCCTAGGGCAAAAAGTAGGGGCTAGTGGGTTACAGATTGTTGTAATAAGCCATAAATCCACTGTCTGTGTTCAGTCCATGATTTGTAGTGTCTTGCAGAGTAATGAATTTAAGCTCCCAGGCTCATCTTTTGAAAGCCTGTGCAGTTTTCTTTTGAGAACAGGATAGTGTGATAGAATGATCACTTTGTAAGAAGAATTCATCCAGAGGCGATAAGGTGTTTTCATCTTATTTTCCCATGTGAGTTCATTCAAAAGTGTAGTCAGATTGTCTGGTTTCATCCACATAGTTGTTATTGGAGTGTTTAGTGCACGAGATGAGGTACACCAAATGTTGTGATAGGCATGTGTTGGATCCATGGATCTTGAAAGGTGTTATGGGAGGTGTTGACCACTGTAGCAGTGGAGATACGGTCCAATAAAAGATTATCTCACCCACTTTATCTTGCTAATATTCTGGGATTGACACAGCTACAACTATACCACATTATTCAGTTCCAAGCAGTTCCAGTGTTGATAATATAATAAAAATTATATAGTAGTGAGAATTTTATGCTGCAAGTACTAGACATTAAAACAAGTCATGGAAAATTTAAAAACAAATGAAATTTTAGTACAACATTTCTGAAGTTATAAAGTGTTTCTTCTGTATCTGCAGGGTTCTAGTACTGTAATTTTTTTCCCCCTCCAAAACTATCTTGCACCTCAATCAAGCTACCTCACCCTTCTGGTTACTGTGCAGCAGTGTAGTTCCAACCGTCTTTTAGCTGAAAGAAAAGGGAAAGACTTCTGGTGCTTCAATTCTAGTGAAAATAGCAGCTGTAGAATTCTGGTCCATTGGTATGCCAAGTCAACCACCTTCTTCCAAAAGCCCAGATTCTGCTGAATCTATCACATGGCTCATAACACATTAAGTAGGTCAGATCCAGTCTACAGGTTAGGTATTGAACACCACCAGCTTAGTGGCAGCTACCTGATACTGTGCACCTGGTACTAGGAAACATTTAGTTTCCTTCAATACCTTCTCTCGTGGGAGAGGAGCGCCAAAAACCAAACTGCATTCAGCAAGACAGGCAGTGTGTGGCAGATGCCTTCTAGACTCACTCAAACGGTCTCATTCAGTACCACAATGCTCTTACCGCAGCCCACAAATTGCTATGATTTGAACTAAAATGATACAAATCTTGAGATGCCCTATGTAGACAGTTAGGAGCTGAAGTCAGAGCATACAACAGCATGAGACAGAGGCAAGTATCCTGGAGAGAGCCAGAAGCTCTTAACCATTCAAGTGAAACAAGTCCCAAAAAGCACATTAGATTTGGTTTACAAAGGACTGAGGATCCTGAGCTATTGTCTGTAAAACACTCGCTGGTGATCTGGAGAGCACCTGGTTCCATGGTGGTTGAGTTTCCAGATGCTAAACTATATTAAATTTAAAGAAAATCCTTGTCCAGACTGATTTTTATGACTCATAAGAATGTCAGCCCTGAGATGCCTGGCTGCAGGGAAGGTGGTCCATGAAAGCCAACTGCCCAATTTTAAGAAATTTGTGCAGCATGGGGTAGGACTTAGGGATCGGTAGTACTCTGTTAGAATTCTTTTTACATATGACTGCCACTACTGCCTCAGACTGACAGACAAGGTGGGTGAGGTAGTATCTTTTATTGAATCAACTTCTGCTGGTGAGAGAGAAGTTTTCGAGCTTATTCAGAGCTCTTCAGAGTTGTCAGGCAACTAGTTAGCACAGTCAAGCTGCATTTTGTGAAAGTTAATATATCTGCAGAGATTTTATAAATTGTACCGAAGTTAAGGTGCATAAAGTCATTTAGCACTGATTTCATTAAAGCTTTCTTTCAGATTTTTGTTTAGATGTTAGTTCTTCCCTTTTCATTTTGTCTCTTAAAAAGCAAGAGACATTCACATTAGCGATCTGCCTTCCTAATTATCTATAGACTTTCTATTTACATGGTTTTCTATTAAGGAGCATCATTTAATATATCCATCTAAACCACGTAAGTTCTATGGGCCTATCCTATCATTAACATTCTTTGAGAACACCAAAACTCAATCAGGAACTTAAAATATATCCAGGTTATCTGCTTTGTGTTACCACCAACTTCCCATGAATGTTCAGTGTATTGGGTCAAGAAACATGAAATGATTTAGCCAGTTCTCCAACCGAGTTACTGTGGCTAGGCATCTTTAAGTATTTTAAAAAGGAGGAGACTGAACCGGACTACACTTGAAATATTTATAATAGTATTGCTTAATGGATATCTATGCTAGTGAAAACCTCCAGTGCTGAACCAATATACAACCAGTGTCATTACACAGGTATAAATATCCGTCATATAGACAGACCTTAACCATCTTCAGAAGTACGTGCATATGAGTATAGACAGGTAGCACAGCATTCACAAGTCTAACTGTATGTACTACAACAACTCCCAAGAAGGGAGCTGTTTATCTGTAATACATTAATATAAGTGACTAGCGATATCAACTGCAATCGCTAATAAAAAATAAGATACATGTGGGACTAGTTTTGTGATGGAATACAGCTAATATAGCTGAGAAAGTTTTGAAAGAAAATTAGTGTAGGTATTGTGACAGGGTCAGGCCAGATGGCTCCAGGAGAGTAATCCTATTGGGATCCAGAAAGTGGGCGGGCGCTACAGGAGAGTGATAGAAGGCAGATATATTAGCCCCAGGTTAAGTAGATCCCTTTTCCCTGGGTAAGGTAACAGGGATGGTTCCAGAACAATCAGGAACTTTCTGGAAACAATTAAGGCAGACAGGCTGATTAGAACACCTGCAGCCAAGCAGAAGCGGCTAGAATCAATTCAGGAAGGCTAATCAGGGCACCTGGGTTTTAAAAGGCGCTCACTTCAGTTTGTGGTGCATGCGAGGAGCTAGGCGCAAGAAGCTGAGAGTGAGAAGGCATACTACTGGAAGACTGACAAGTACAAGCATTATCAGACATCAGGAGGAAGGTCCTGTGGTGAGAATAAAGAAGGTGTTGGGAGGAGGCCATGGGGAAGTAGCCCAGGGAGTTGTAGCTGTCACGCAGCTGTTACAGGAGCCACTGTAGACAGCTGCAATCCACAGGGCCCTGGGCTGGAACCCAGAGTAGAGGGCGGGCCTGGGTTCCCCCCCTCCCTCTATTCCCCCCCTCCCCCACCAAACTCCCTACTTGATACTGGGGAGTTGAACTGGACTGTGGGTTCCACCAGATGGGAAGGTCTCTGGCCTGTTCCCTGATCCACTAGGTGGATCAGCAGAGAATGCAGGGATGATTGTTCTTCCTTTTCCCCCCACACTGGCCAGTGATGAGACTAACTGAGTGAATGGCAGATGTGAGCCATGAAAGTGGCCATACTGAGGGCTGCCATGAACCTCTGAGGGAGAAAAATCAGCCAGTAAGTGCAGGACCCACCAAGGCAGAGGAGGAATTTTGTCACAGTATGCATGGCTTTCTGTATATATTCCAGAAGTTACTGCCTAAAGACTTTTAAGGGAAACAAATCACATTATCTATTCCCTGCCCTTGGTCCGGTGATGTAATGTATGTGGGTGAGCCCCTGAGATGGCACAGAGTCCCATTGATACCAATGAGACCTCCATGAACCCATTTGTGGGATCAGAGCCTACATGGATTAACTTCTTTTGCAACAGCCACTTTGCAGCTGCCAAATACAGCTGTATATTTTTCCATGTCTCAAGTAAGAAAGTAGAATGCTTTTGAAGATTACCTAAAAATTTGTTTCAGGATTAACCAAGAACTTGTAACTCCATGCTAGAATAAAAATGACCACAGGAGAGGCACAGACACATGCTCGTTAGTTAAACCGCAAGCCTGCTTCTTGGTCGTAGGTTAAGATTGAAACACTGTTTAATTCACGGGTGATTAATATGGTGAGGTACTTAGAGAGAAACAAATAGTTAAATTAAAAAAAGAGGATGCTGATCATTTGCTAGAAGCTAACAATATTCTAAAAGGTTTGCTGAGGAGTTCCTTCAAATATAGGACCTAGTAGAAACAGAACTTGATTCTAGAGAAGGAATTCATGTTCAACAGCTGAAGCTATTGAAATGTTCAAGCCTGAGAACTCAACTACAATTAGATGTTAGTATATGACAGGTCATTTTCTAGCATGTGCGGGTTTATCACATGCCACTTCACACAAGAATGAACACTTGATTTTGGATATATGGAAGTGTGTTTCTCCCAGAAGTAATTAGATGTTGTTCAGCTCATGACAGTTTTGGAAAATTCAGAGATATTCTTTTCCATGTTACCAGTGGGTATCTAAAATTATATGGGGAACTAGTCTAAAATTGTAATAGCAACATAATTTCAAGCTACGATGGAACTTTTAAAATTACCTGAATCACCTGGATTTAAATTGCTCCACCCTGACTACAATATAACATGCTTGGAAATCTGTACAAAGTCTGAATCTCAAAATCCGATCGCTTTTTAAATGCCCTTTCAAGAACTCTAGAGACGCTCACTACCACTAGCTTCAGGTGCTCTGATACTAGAGTGATTGTACAGAAGGGAACAGAATTGCTTGTTTATTCAGTAACTTTTTCTAACAGTAGGTCAAAAACAGATTTCTTATTCTATCCAGATTTTACACACTCAAAAACTAGGACTCCTTGGAAGGAAAGAGAAGGAATAGCTTTGGTCTAAAGACTGTCCCCAGGATCCTCCTTGAAGATTTTTGTAGCACAGCTTCACTGGAACCATGTTACCAGGAAACCAGGGAAAGGAAAAAGCCAACACCCCATATGGCATGGAAGCACAGGGTTTTTAAGATGAACCTAGACTCCTGCAGATCCCAAGGAAGTTGCAGCTGTTGAAGGATCAAAGACTCATTGCGCGGGAGGTCCCTGCTTCCATTTGAATAGTCTGGAGGAAGATCTGTAAAGGGAACCCTGGAAGTTTCCCCTTTAAGGACTTTGAGGGTTAATTCAGCCAGTCATGTTACTAACGTATAAAAACCCTGAAATTGTTTTATGGTGTTTATCAAGAGATATTTCTGGACAAACAGAAGCAGTGATCATAAACAAGAGAAACTGATATCAAGAAAGGAGTTAACACTCATCAGGAAACACTTTCACAGAGAACAGTTCATATTCTGAATAACCAGGACAGCCTTTGTGACCCAAGGACATCTTGATGCCAACAGGCAGAGGGCATGGTAGGGGCATAAGGATTACAGGGATCCCCTGGGTCTGGTATATACATATCTCACATGACATTCTTTGATGAATGCATCCGATGAAGTGAGCTGTAGCTCAGGAAAGCTTATGCTCAAATAAAATTTGTTAGACTAAGGTGCCACAAGTACTCCTTTTCTTTTTGCAAATACAGACTAACACAGCTGCTACTCTGAAACCTTTGATGAACTGCTATCTAATGAAATTACATGTACCTGTGTTACAATGGTCAAAATCTTTGTAAAAATATGTATATCTAGACTAGAAATTATATACTTACAGACTTGAAGTTAAATTGAAGTCACCCAGAAATGACATGCCTTAAAACAGGTTCCTCCAGACAAGAAATAGGAGACTTATCTCCCTGACTGACTATTGTGTATTATATGTCTTATAATAATCTATTTGCATACGGAGTCAAATGTTAATGAAGAGATTGCAGGGACTTCAGGATACAAAATTAACAGAAAGAGGTGAACAGTGGGAAGAGAGGGGGAAATGCCATTTACAGGTTAAAAAAAAAGGATTGATCTAATATATTTAGGGGTGCAGTGACACCCTAGCATTCTTCAAGCAGGCTTCATCTTACAAAAGGAGGGTCTACCAGTCATCCTAGTTGAAAAAAATGCAGCGAAGGATTTTGGGTAAGTAGTGCCTTATTAGATGAGATGGCACCTCGTTAGTTAAATCTGGGCTCTAGTATGTGTTTTCTTTTACATGTAAACATTTGTTTCCTTTATTTTTAAGAATGAGAATATTTTACAGTAGAGTCGCATCATATGCGCATTTAACTTACAAGAATTCAATTATACATGCTCAGCAAAAAGTAACTCACAGCGGTGGAGTACTGTACAGGAGTCGACAGGACAGTGCTCGGGGGGGGAGGGGTTTGATTTATCGTGTCTACTCTAGATGCAATAAATCAACCCCCGCTAGATCAATCACTGCCCGCAGATCCGGTGAGCATCTCGCCACACTGTGATTCTAGTCTTTAAAGATACATATTTTGTACATGGTCCCTAAACGCAGGTGGTGTCGGAGAGAAGGCTTTGGATTCTTTGACCATGGGATGGTGTTCCATGAAGGAGCAGCGCTGGGCAGAGACGGGCTCCATCTTACAAAGAGAGGGAAGAGCATCTTTGCCAGCAGCCTGGCTAACCTAGTGAGGAGGGCTTTAAACTAGGTTCACCGGGGGAAGGAGACCAAAGCCCTGAGGTAAGTGGGAAAGTGGGATACCGGGAGGAAGCACAGGCAGAAATGTCTATGAGGGGAGGGCTCCTGCCTCATACTGGGAATGAGGGGCGATCAACAGGTTATCTGAAGTGCTTATATACGAATGCACAAAGCCTTGGAAACAAGCAGGGAGAACTGGAGGTCCTGGTGATGTCAAGGAACTATGATGTGATTGGAATCACAGAGACTTGGTGGGATAACTCACATGACTGGAGTACTGTCATGGATGGTTATAAACTGTTCAGGAAGGACAGGCAGGGCAGAAAAGGTGGGGGAGTAGCACTGTATGTAAGGGAGCAGTATGACTGCTCAGAGCTCCGGTACGAAACTGTAGAAAAACCTGAGTGTCTCTGGATTAAGTTTAGAAGTGTGTGCAACAAGAGTGATGTAGTGGTAGGAGTCTGCTATAGACCACCGGACCAGGGGGATGAGGTAGATGAGGCTTTCTTCCGGCAGCTCATGGAAGCTACTAGATCGCATGCCCTGATTTTCATGGGTGACTTTAATTTTCCTGATATCTGCTGGGAGAGCAATACTGCGGTGCATAGACAATCCAGGAAGTTTTTGGAAAGTGTAGGGGGCAATTTCCTGGCGCAAGTGCTAGAGGAGCCAACTAGGGGGGGCGCTTTTCTTGACCTGCTACTCACAAACCGGGTAGAATTAGTGGGGGAAGCAAAAGTGGATGGGAATCTGGGAGGCAGTGACCATGAGTTGGTTGAGTTCAGGATCCTGACACAGGGAAGAAAGGTAAGCAGCAGGATACGGACCCTGGACTTCAGGAAAGCAGACTTCGACTCCCTCAGGGAACGGATGGCCAGGATCCCCTGGGGGACTAACTTGAAGGGGAAAGGAGTCCAGGAGAGCTGGCTGTATTTCAAGGAATCCCTGTTGAGGTTACAGGGACAAACCATCCCGATGAGTCGAAAGAATAGTAAATATGGCAGGCGACCGGCTTGGCTTAATGGTGAAATCCTAGCGGATCTTAAACATAAAAAAGAAGCTTACAAGAAGTTGAAGGTTGGACATATGACCAGGGAAGAGTATAAAAATATTGCTCGGGCATGTAGGAATGAAATCAGGAGGGCCAAATCGCACCTGGAGCTGCAGCTAGCGAGAGATGTCAAGAGTAACAAGAAGGGTTTTTTCAGGTATGTTGGCAACAAGAAGAAAGCCAAGGAAAGTGTGGGCCCCTTACTGAATGAGGGAGGCAACCTAGTGACAGAGGATGTGGAAAAAGCTAATGTACTCAATGCTTTTTTTGCCTCTGTTTTCACTAACAAGGTCAGCTCCCAGACTGCTGCGCTGGGCATCACAAAATGGGGAAGAGATGGCCAGCCCTCTGTGGAGATAGAGGTGGTTAGGGACTATTTAGAAAAGCTGGACGTGCACAAGTCCATGGGGCCGGACGAGTTGCATCCGAGAGTGCTGAAGGAATTGGCGGCTGTGATTGCAGAGCCATTGGCCATTATCTTTGAAAACTCGTGGTGAACCGGGGAAGTCCCGGATGACTGGAAAAAGGCTAATATAGTGCCAATCTTTAAAAAGGGGAAGAAGGAGGATCCTGGGAACTACAGGCCAGTCAGCCTCACCTCAGTCCCTGGAAAAATCATGGAGCAGGTCCTCAAAGAATCAATCCTGATGCACTTGCATGAGAGGAAAGTGATCAGGAACAGCCAGCATGGATTCACCAAGGGAAGGTCATGCCTGACTAATCTAATCGCCTTTTATGATGAGATTACTGGTTCTGTGGATGAAGGGAAAGCAGTGGATGTATTGTTTCTTGACTTTAGCAAAGCTTTTGACACGGTCTCCCACAGTATTCTTGTCAGCAAGTTAAGGAAGTATGGGCTGGATGAATGCACTATAAGGTGGGTAGAAAGCTGGCTAGATTGTCGGGCTCAACGGGTAGTGATCAATGGCTCCATGTCTAGTTGGCAGCCGGTATCAAGTGGAGTGCCCCAAGGGTCGGTCCTGGGGCCGGTTTTGTTCAATATCTTCATAAATGATCTGGAGGATGGTGTGGATTGCACTCTCAGCAAATTTGCGGATGATACTAAACTGGGAGGAGTGGTAGATACGCTGGAGGGGAGGGATAGGATACAGAAGGACCTAGACAAATTGGAGGATTGGGCCAAAAGAAATCTGATGAGGTTCAACAAGGATAAGTGCAGGGTCCTGCACTTAGGACGGAAGAATCCAATGCACCGCTACAGACTAGGGACCGAATGGCTAGGCAGCAGTTCTGCGGAAAAGGACCTAGGGGTGACAGTGGACGAGAAGCTGGATATGAGTCAGCAGTGTGCCCTTGTTGCCAAGAAGGCGAATGGCATTTTGGGATGTATAAGTAGGGGCATAGCGAGCAGATCGAGGGACGTGATCGTTCCCCTCTATTCGACATTGGTGAGGCCTCATCTGGAGTACTGTGTCCAGTTTTGGGCCCCACACTACAAGAAGGATGTGGATAAATTGGAGAGAGTCCAGCGAAGGGCAACAAAAATGATTAGGGGTCTAGAACACATGACTTATGAGGAGAGGCTGAGGGAGCTGGGATTGTTTAGCCTGCAGAAGAGAAGAATGAGGGGGGATTTGATAGCTGCTTTCAACTACCTGAAAGGGGGTTCCAAAGAGGATGGCTCTAGACTGTTCTCAACGGTAGCAGATGACAGAACGAGGAGTAATGGTCTCAAGTTGCAGTGGGGGAGGTTTAGATTGGATATTAGGAAAAACTTTTTCACTAAGAGGGTGGTGAAACACTGGAATGCGTTACCTAGGGAGGTGGTAGAATCTCCTTCCTTAGAGGTTTTTAAGGTCAGGCTTGACAAAGCCCTGGCTGGGATCATTTAACTGGGAATTGGTCCTGCTTCGAGCAGGGGGTTGGACTAGATGACCTTCAGGGGTCCCTTCCAACCCTGATATTCTATGATTCTATGAAACGCAAGCCAACTACTTCACTGTTTCTTCAGTTGAACACCAGGTGATCTGTTCCAACGCTGGAGGAAAAACTGGCTGTGTTGGACTTGTTGAGAGACAGTATGTCCAACGTGGTGCGTAAATATGCCTCAACGAATCCAGCATCCATACCATCAAGACCCGATAGAGAGAAATCCATCAAGCCGTGGCATCAAGTGCACCAATAACTGCTGAGGTGATGAGCCAGGTGTGTGATAAGACAAGACTGAAAAGGCATTAAACTTATGGCTGGAAGACATGAATCGTAAACATGTGCCTATCGATAGCAATACGTTGCGAGAAAAGGCTCTTAGCCTCTATGCGCTGTTCAAACCTCCCGCCAAAGAGGAGGGAGTTTTAGGAACTGCTTCAACCTCAAAAACGTGCAGACTACTGGTGAAGCTGCATCTGCCAATGAAGAGGCAGCAAAAGCCTACCCTGAACAATTAAAGAAAATCATAGAAGAAAAGGGCTCTCTTCTGGAAAAAGTTTTTAATGCTGACGAGACTGGGCTCTCCTGGAAAAAAAAGAAATGCCCAACTGCACTTACATTTTCAAATCAGAAAGACAAGCCCCGGCTTCAAAGCAGCTAAAGACTGTGTTTTGTGGCAATGCGGCTGGGCATTTAATAAAATTGGGCTTGCTCTACAAGGCTGCAAATCCTGTGCCCAAAAAGGCAAGAACAAAAAAAATCTCCTGCCTGTGTTCTGGCAATCAAGTAAAAAGGCTTGGGTGACAGCAGCATTATTTCTGGATTGGTTCCACAAGTGTTTCATTCCAGAGGTCAAGCGGTACCTTGAAGAGAAAGGACTTGACTTTAAAGTGTTGCTGATCATTGACAATGCTCCTGGCCACCCTGCGGCACTACAGTTTGCTCATAACTATGTTGAAGTAGTCTCCCTTTTTTATTCTTTCATTCTTCGACTCTTTTTGAGTATACACTATTTTAGTCTTACACGCTGACTTTAGAACCTAACCCCTGCGTAAGATGCAACTCCATTGTATTCTTGTTTTTGTAACAAACAAATCTAAATGCTGTGTGTTAAGCAGATCTGTGATCCAAGGTGTAAGTAATAAGCTGTGGTGTACTGTTCCTTTCAGAGCAGAGGATCTATATATTCTGAGTGTGTCAGGTGGATCAGGATGTGGCCACTCAGGGGAGGGGGAGGAGAGAGGAGGCGGCAGCGCACCTGGAAGACTTGGGGGTTGGAGCGCATCTACTGCTAACCTGCAAAGGCACAGTGGAGCCGTAGTAGGCTGAGAGAATGCTTGTGTTGCTTATAGCTAGTGCAGTCAGGGAGCTGACCCCTGACAGGCACAGACTTGACATCCTCATGCTAAGGGAAGGTGGTAGCAAGATGCTGCACAACCTTACGTACCCCTAGAAAGGGTCACAGAACTAGCCATTCAAAACACAATTTGATTAGCACTATTCCATAGAATACTAAAAATCAAGAGGACTGTAATTCACAAGTAGGCCACCAATGTATGCCCCTATCATAAACTTAAGGAATAATGGTGAGAAAAAGGCAACTCCCATCTTTACAATTCCAGTATATGTTACTGCGGGGGGGGGAGGGGTTAAGCTTCCTCTGCCAATAGTCAATGGTACCACAAGCAAAGTAGTGCTGCAAAGCAATTTACACATATGCATATTAGCATGGTTGTGTGTGTCTGTTAGCTATAAGGACTAAGAACAGTAGATGATTAAACAAACCAACTGCATTAAGATTAACAGAAAGTATAGTATTTGACTAATATTGGATATAGGGTTGTCAAGTGATTAAAAAAATTAAGTGATAGTGTGATTTATGCTGTTAACCAATGATAGATTTAAATATTTTCAGATGTTTTCTACATTTTCAAATATATTGATTTAAATTACACAGAATACAAAGTGTACAGTGCTTACTTTATATTACAAATATTTGTACTGTAAAAAAGGTATTTTTCAATTCCCCCATTACAAGTACTGTAGTGCAATCTCTTTATCATGAAAGTTGAACTTACAAATGTAGAATGTACAAAAATAACGGTATTCAAAAACAAAACAATGTAAAACTGTAGAGCCTACAAGTGCACTCAGTCCTACTTCTTGTTCAGCCAATCGCTCAGAGAAACAAGTGTGTTCACATTTGCAGGACATAATGCTGCCCACTTTTTGTTTACAATGTCACCTGAAAGTCAGAACAGGTGCTCGCATTGCACTGTAGTAGCTGGTATTGCAAGATATTTACATGCCAGATGCTCTAAAGATTCAAATGTCCCTTCATGCTTCAACCCCCAATCCAGAGAGGGTGTGTCCATGCTGATGACAGGTTCTGCTCAATAATGACCCAAAGTAGCACAGACCGACGCATGTTCATTTTCATTACCTGAATGAAAATCATCATCAGATGCCACCAGCACAAGGTTGATTTTCTTTTTTGGTGGCCCAGGTTCTGTAGTTTCCATATCAGTCTTGCTCTTTTAAGACTTCTGAAACCATGCTCCACACCTCGTCCCTCTCAGATTTTGGAAGGTACTTCAGATTCTTAAACCTTGGGTCGAGTGCTCTATCTTTAGAAATTTCACACTGATAACTTCTTTACGTTTTGTCAAATCGGCAGTGAAAGCGTTCTTAAAACGAACATGAGCTGGGTCGTCATCATCCAAGACTGCTAATACCCGGATTCTGCCATATATTTGATGTAAGAGAGCCAGAGACATACAATTCTCCCCCAAGGAGTTCAGTCACAAATTTAATTAATGCATTTTTTTAAACAAGCATCATCAGCACAGAAGCATGTCCCCTGGAATGGTGGCTGAAGCATGAAGGGGCATACGAATGTTTAGCATATCTGGCACGTAAATACCTTGTAATAACAGCTACGAAAGTGTGAATGCCTGTTCTCACTTTCAGGTGAGATTTTAAGTAAGAAGCAGCCAGCATTATCCCCCCAAAATGTAAATAAGCTTGTTTGCCTTAGCGATTGGCTGAACAAGAAGTAGGACTGAGCATACTTGTAGGCTCTAAAGTTTTGCATTTGAGTGCAGATATGTAACTCCCACCCCACCCAAAGAAAAACCATTTCTAAATTGCACTTTCACCATAAAGAGAATGCACTACATAACATGTATGAGGTGAACTGAAAAAATACTATATCACTACAGTGCACACATTTTTAATAGAAATATAAAGTGAGAACTGTACACTTTGTATCCTGTGTTGTAACTGAAATCAATCTATTTGAAAATGTAGAAAAGCATCCAAAATGTTTAATAAATTGCAATTGGTATTCTATTGTTTAACAGCATGATTAAAGCTGGGATTAAGTGATTTTTAATTGCTATTAATTTGAGTTAATCACGCAAGTTAACTGCAGTTAATCAACAGCCATAATTGGATGGCATTCCATGCTTTAAGTTATAAGAGATACAGCTCCAGACAGTTAATCAAGACAGTTAATCTTTAACACATCAGCCTTTTGACAACCAGGTCCCAACTTTAACATGGTTTAAGTGTATTAAGTCTTCCCTCCCCGCTTAATAATTGTGACACTGCCCTACCAAACACACAGCCATGAAAAATGCATCATGGACTGTGAAATCTGGTCTCCCCCCGGGAAAGCTTGTCTTGTGTGTGCTTTTGCCCTATACTATACAGATTTCACAGGGGGAAAACCAGCATTTCTCAAATTGGGGATCCTGACCCAAAAGGGAGTTGCGGGGGGAGGGGGTCACAGACTTATTTTAAGTGGATCAGGGTTTTGCCACCCTTATCCTTGCACTACTTTCAGAGCTGGGCCAATAGAAAGAGGCGGCGGCTGTTGGCTGGGCTCCCAGCTTTGAAAGCAGCACCCCACCAGCAGCAGTGCAGACGTAAGGGTAGCAATACCATACCATGCCACCCTTACTTCTGCACTGCTGCCTTCAGAGCTGGGCAGCCAGAGGTTGGCAGCTGCGGACTGAGGGCCCAGCTCTGCAGGCAGTAGCACAGAAGTAAGGGTGCCAATACTATACCACACCATCCTTACTTCTGCACTGCTGGTGGCAGCTCTACCTTCAGAGCTGGGATCTCAGCCAGCAGCCGTCACTCTCCAGTTGCCCAGCTCTGAAGACAGCACCACCGCCAGCAGCAGCAGCCCAGAAGGGCAACAGTACTGCAACCCCCTCTACAATAACCTTGCAACCCCACCCACAACTCCTTTTTGGGTCAGGACCCCTATAATTACAATACCATGAAATTTCAGATATAAATAGCTGAAATCATTAAATTTTAAAAATCCTATGACTGAAATTGACCAAAATGAACCGTGAATTTGATAGAGCCCTAGACATGTCTGTGAAAGTTGAGAAAAAGCTTCAAAATTCTCACTGATTGTCTGTTGGTTTTTACTGCATTAGAAACCAGAGAAGTGTTTGTGCTTCTCCAAGACATATGGTATTAACCGTACAAAACTGAAAGTGGTTTCAGTAAGTAATGGCTAGCAACAGCCCAAGGACAAAAGGATCGCACTGCATCAGAGCTTCTGTACAGGAAACCCTGCACTGGCCAAATCTGGTTGATGTCACATCATTTTGGATATTATAAAGATTAAATAAAATTGTGACCTAAACTCACTTTATCCAAGCTGGAGTGCCTGTTTTAGACTAGAGTGCCTGCTTTTCTTTAAATATTAATTTAACAGTGTACACAAAGTGAAGAAAGCCATTGAGCTATTGTACATAGGTGACTAAGTCACTCAAAAACCATAGCCCAGAAGCAAAATAATTATCCTACAGGACCTCTGTACCTTGCAGAGGATCTTTATCTCCCACTGACTTAGGACATGTCTATGCTACAAATTGTGTGTTAAGCAGAGCTCTGATCCAAGGTGTAAGTGATATAAGCTGGGGGGTACAGTTTCTTTCACAGAAGAGGTGTTGATGCCAAGTGTGGTGGCACTATGCGTAGGTATCCTAGTGTGCCACCATGCTGCACTCCAGCACAATGTCTTTTGGAGAAGTTTTTGAAATGTGTTAGAAAGAAATGACTGACCCAGGGATCTCTGGAAGCTCAAGGTCAAGTTCCCAGCATGCAACATTCTCCATCCCATAATGCCATCCATATCCCATATTTTTATTGAGGTTTTTTTTAAAATCCCACTAACTCCCACAGCATTTTTGCTGTCTCCCATCTCTGACAGAGGCACAGAGCCTACAGACTTAAACACTATTCTCATGAATGCTGCAAACACAGGACGCACGATTCTCCTATATTTGCAGATCACAGGAAGAATCACAACAATGGGAGACATGACAATTTCTCTGAGGACAGCCTGCTGAGCGACACAACAAAACAATTCCAGGGGACTGGCGCTGTTCAGAGCAGTTGCATATGGTGGAATGCTGCTTCTGAGCCTGAGAAAGGAGCACTGACTGGTGGGATCACACCATAATGAAGGGATGAGCAGTGGCTGCAGAACTTTTGGATATGAAAAGCCATATTTCTGGATCTGTGTGCCAAGCTTTCCCCAGACACCAGAACGAGAGCAGCATTCAAAGTGGAGAAGCAAGTGGCGACTGCACTCTAGAAGCTATGAGAGAGCAACATCTGACCACCACCAACCTGGGCCCAAATTCAGTGACCTAGAAACAAGACTTACCATCCACTTTCCAGTACTGAGCCATGCAACCCCCATAAACTTGTTCTAGATTTAACTTGTTTGAACTAATTAGCAAGGGCAGACTAGGTTTGGATACTTATTTAAAAAGTAAGTAAAGTCTGATTGTATGTTTTACAGACAATTGACATTTCTTCCTAAAACTTAGTACTGTGCAAGTAAAGTGATTAAGAGTTCACCGTTCGTCAAATTGCAGCCCCTAAAGAATGTTCATTTATAAGACCATTACCATGAGTGTTTAATAAAACGTGCAGCTCAGCTTCAACTGCAGCACAAATAGTACTTGTAGTGTATTAGGCATGTTCATTACATTTTCCACATGCTTAAGTTCTCATCTACCAGAGATTTTACTTTTAGAGCCCAAGTGTCTATTATATTATGTGTGTGTCTTACAAAGTATATTTTCAGGTACCTATAGAGACTGATGCCAAATACCACTAAGGATAATTACATTTCAGAAAGGTTTGGCCAATTTCCAAAAGAAATAGGTTGCATTTTGATTGGAGAGTTATTTGGTAACATAGAAGCAACTGATTTTTCGTTGTAACCCCCATTGAATTGCATAGCTTGAACCTATTGTCCTACCTAAATGGCCATTAACCTCAGCATTAGCTCACTGTCAATCTTGTTTCAAGTATACTGTAGTACAGTACTAATCCAGCTGGACTTCTGCGCTCTTGCAACAAAGGTATTCAGTGTCAAACTACCACAATCTAACAAATTATAGCTGGAGCAGATAGTGCTACCTATGGTTATAGTTGGCAAATACTTCCCATTTTAAGATCCTGTTTTTAGTTGCTTAAAAACTTAACTAAATTTTAACTACTTAACCTGAAGTTTCCCCATGCTGGCTCTCTGCCTGAGGCCAAAAAAAAAAAAAATTTAAAGTTTCAGCTAAAATGGTCAAGTAATTTCCAAAAACAAAATTAGGGGAAAATACAATAGTTCTCACAACCGTTTCATTCAGAAGCTCTAGCCCATCCATGGTTTGGAGCAAGGACTGGAAGTTGGAAAGGAAGAAGTTTGCCTTGTTGTTGGGACAAGAGCTTTATGCTGTCCCCACGAAAATTCACTCAAGTTATGAATCTGAAAAATTTGTTCGCAAATGCTCAGTAGACTTGTTAGAGTTTGACAGACAGCATCTCAGGAGAACTTGTCTGCATAGTACATGTTCCAGCACAGCAGGGGCTAAGCACAACTTTCCCTAGAATTGCTCTTTCTGGCACCAAGGGGTTGCTGTGGAGCCAGGCAACAAAACTGAGAGCAGGGAGACAGTCTATCCCGTACTCTCCATGCTCCTGCTAATAGAACCCAGGCTGCCTGGAAGAAGAAGCAGCCTTATTTTTTATCCAGAGGTGTAATGAGAAGGTTAGGTGGGTGTATAGAGAGCAGAGGAGGAGGGTCTGGATCACAGATTATACACCCTTGTGCCCTGAGCCTATCCATGTCTCCATTTTAACTCTATCTGCTAATTTTCAGGAGCAAAGATAATGAGGGAGCTTTAGTTTTAACCTCACCTACTAACTCATTAACTATGAGCTGCCTTGCCCTGCTAGGATTTTACCTCATTAGTTATATATTAGCTGATGCATTAGCACACCTTTCTGCCTAGTGAAGTCAAGGCCTAGTGTAGTTCTTCCCACCACTCCCTTCCCCCCTCCCATATGGCAGCAAGGTTAAGTTGCCATGGGTGATGGTTTCACTAACACCCAATAGGTTGTGATCTCAAGCAGCATCAGAACGAAGCTGAGACAGTTATGAGCCACAAAGCAGCAATGACAGCATGTAGGCATCTGCAGAATCATTAAGACACAGTCTTGCCTTACATTTGGATTACTTTCCTTTGAAAGTGTTATGAACTTTATTGTATTTTTTTTTCATTCTATAGTCCTGATCAAAAACACCGAATCCCATAGCACAGGGGTTTTCAAATTGTGGGCTGCGACCCGGTACCATGGCATGGTGGCTCTGGTCAGCTGCTGATTGGGCCATTAAAAGTCCCATCAACGGTGCTGCATGGCTAACACAAGCCATTTCCTACCTATTCTGACACTGTGCTGTCCCCGGAAGCGGCCAGCAACAGGTCCAGCTCCTAGGCGGGGGGCTATGGGCAAGAGCCACATGCACACCTCCACCTAGGAGCCTGACCTACTACTGGCCGCTTCCAGGGCGCAGCACAGTCTGTGGTGCCAAGATATGCAGGAAGCCTGCCTTAGTACCCCACTACGCTGCTGACCGGGAGCCACCCAATCTCCTGCCCCAGCCCTGAGCCCCCCCAAACCAGAGCCCCCTCCTGCACCCCAAATCCCTCATCCAGGCCCCACCCCAAAGCCTGCGTCCCACCCACACCCCAGCCCAGAGCCCCCTTCCATACCCTGAACCCCTCATTCCCAGCCCTACCCTGCAGCCTTTACCTCCACTCCACATCCCTCTGCCCCAGCCTTGTGCCCCTCCCACACCCCAAACCCCTCACCCCCAGCTCCATTGGGTTGCTGGCATCAACAATTTTCTTCAACTGCATCGCCACAAAAAAGTTTGAAAACCACTGCCACAGTAGTATGCACAATTTCCTATGCTGCCACACTACCTGCCTCAATCCTGTACTGGAGAGGTGTAAAAGGACAGTTTAGACTGCAACTCCCTTCCATATCTGACCACTAATAAGATCGCCATGAAGGATGCCAGTTTTGCTGGTTGTTTCTGTAATATGGACAGATACCCAATAACCTCTCATGAGCTAAACTCCTCATGCAACAGTGAGACACAAGTTAGTTTCCAGCCTAGATAAGATTTTAACCAAGAACCTGACAATTCCATATCCCCAAACCAATCTCTCTCATCCTGAAGTAACTTTCGTATTTTGTGATCTGAAGTAATAACTGTTAAAGCAGGATACCATGTAAGTTTCAGTTGTACAAACCCAACTTTGCAGCAGGAATTTGTTTGAATTCCTATGCAGGCTTGTGGATCAGTTTAAGTTTAAGTTTTGTGGCAAGTTTTCAAGCTTAAACCTCAACATTTTTTACTGCTTGTTTTTCCAGTAAAGTAACTGAAGCTAGGGATCCCACAATGATTAGAGTTTGGTTCTTTGAAAATAGTTTACTGTATTAGTTCTAAAAAAAGTGTGTAGAGTAAGTCTACTCAAACCAAGATCTCCTTTACTTCCCTTACAAAAACTTTTACTTGGGTATACAAGCATTTTGCCATTTCCTGTAAAATACATTTAGCATTTTTGCAGTACATGCTCTTAGTTACAAGCATTATCTACAATAAACTTCAGTGTACACAGGCCACAACCAGTTTACTAAAAGGAGGATTTGGGGAATCTTAATCAACCATTCTATACAAATCAAATAGCTTTTTGTCAAATATGGCATATCTTACTGTTTAAAGCAAAGAAGCAATTTATGCCTTTTAAAGTACAAGATTACCCATGTAATCACAAGATCACTCCAAGTGATCTAAAAAAAAAGACTACTGGAATACTTCACCACAGAAAGGGAGGAGTCTCAGATAATGTTTCTTGCAATACAGTTTCTGAATTGCTTGCTAGCTACAGAGAGACCTGTAATAAATGGCCACAGACTCAGAACATAACTGTGTAGGGATTTTGAGTTGCTTCTGCAGGGAAAACTGTCATGCTACATTCCTCCTACATATATGACCTTGAAGGGTACATTTACATGTACTATACAGAGAAATTAGAGGACATTACCCTCTCTTGGAAAGCAGCTGTTTAAAACATATACAGCCCTAACAGTATTACTTAAATATCCAAAGCTGGGCTTTTATGTAAAAAGCTAGCCTGAAAAGGTTTTCAATTTTTTTTCTGTTTACATGAGCAGCTCAGATCTGTCTTTGATGAAAAACTGACAGGGATAAGTAAAATGGTGACATGAGCCCAGGGTGAAAATTCAGTAATTAAAAGGAAAGGATTACTCATTGTTTAAAGCTTGTTCTCCTCCCTGCCCCCTTTCAGATTTTGGATTAAGGGGGCCTTTCATTTTTACACCCCAACCTTGTCAATTAAGCAGAGAAAGCTCACCATAAACATCTGAGACCTCACAGAAGTCCTCCAATAAAACCAGAAACCCAAGACTTTACAGGCCTAACATTTACAGTTAAACAAGCAGGAAAAATTTTACTCTCATTCAGATTCTTTTCTAAAAAAGGGGCACAGAGGGACTAGCTTTTTAAAAGTCTTAAGACTTCATAAAACAGGAAGTTAGCAACTAAGGAAGAACAAGGCAAGTCTGCAGAAACTACAGACTTCCTAAATATCTTGACATATTTCCCAGATTAATCTAATTTAAGGAATCCTAACTCTTTCACATTGCCGAGAGCCTTTATAAAGTGAGCCACAAGTGACAGACTGCAACCATGAATACTGCCACATGTCCTTCTGTACAATCCTGAATGCAGTAAAAATTCATGTTTCTACACAAATGTTTTAGTGTGAAACTTTAGCTGCATACAGGGTCAGTCCCCTGCTTAATTTTACTCCCTATGTTACTACGCATCTCAAAGGTCTAATGCTCTTGCCCAAAAGGGAGATGTCAAGAAGCTACAAAGGTTAAGCTTATGGTAGTGTATGTGCCTGAACTGCAGTAGCGTTGGGAAGTTTATCCTGAGAATGTGTGTCTCAAGGAGTAACAAACTAGTTTCTTTCAGAATGCGGATGCACTCATTCATTTCTGTTAAAATCAAGTGAAGAATAGATACTAACTCTTTAACTGAGCACAGTACATCCTCATGTTCGACAGAGTATACTTTAGGGGATAAAAATCTCTTCAATCTTCAGTTCCACATGCACAGCTGACAAACTAACTTCCAGCAGGAAAGGTGTTCAGAACCAGAATCTATTTGTTTGAGCTCAAACTAGTTCGTACATTCAAATAAAAAAAAATTGCAACTTCCACTCCTTTGTCTTACAAGGAAAGTAACCCAAGCTTAAGTCAGCCAAAATGTCACCTTAGCCACACAAGATTTTTTTTTTTTTTGGGGGGGGGGGGGGGGGAGGAGGGGAAGAATCAAGGTGGAAACAAAAGCAGTGACTTTAAGCTCTAACCAGCCTTGTGTCACTGCAACTAACAAGCCAGACCCGAATCTCCCCTTCAGGAAGTGCGTAGATGTACTGACATCAATGTGACTGAAAGGTCAAACTGACACCAACTCTGCCCACTTTTAACTGCTCAAAACTCTGCTTCAGCTTCTGGCTTCATAATTATTATAACTTTAATCCTCAAGTAAAATTTTAAACTTCCAGATTAACACTCCTGCCATAAGAATTGCAATCGTTCTATAGCATCTTTCACAGACATTTCCTCACTCTATGGAGCACTAGATACAGAAAAAGTTATGTTAGTGGTCACCTGTTGATGACTAATATTAAATCCCATTCCTTGTGACTGCTTCTATTATTCACACCAATATATATCCAATCTGTTAAATTTAAGGTTTAATCTTAGAGACATAACCTGGCCATACTGGTTAGAGCCACACTGCATCCAGTGGTAGCCCAGATCACTCTTCCTATTACAAAAGGAGATTCAACCACACTGAAGTGTGCAACCTCCCTTTCCTTTTGCCTTTTATGCCCTTCCTCTACTACTCTTGCAGCATTCTGCATGCCTCATTTGCCACTACCCTATGTCTATATGATGATGAAAGCATCTACAGCTATAGGCACAGACACCGGGAGGTCCTCTTTGGCTAGAGCAATCCTGGGTACCACTGTGTCCACAGCATAGCCCACACAAAGATTTTTAAGCACAGTTCAATCCAGGGACAGCTGATGCAACTTGTCTGACACCAGTAGGCACTGGTACCTTGTCTGCGGTAGCTCTCCCATTGGAGAAGCCCCAACTGTGGGCAATTTCGGGGTGTGGGGGACGAGAAGGGCTAACACAAACAGGGTGCAAAAGTCCTGCTAGGGCAAGCTATGCTCAGGCTTATTCGGTTTCTGCAAGTGAAGCTAAAGCCAAGGCGGGTAAGAGGCGATTTCTTGGAGCCCCCCACCCCACGTGGTCTAGTCACGTGCGCGCCCCCCCCCCCAATTCTGCAGAGCTGCCCCCGCTTCCCCCCCCCCCCCCGAGAGGGGAGGGTTCGTAGCCAGGCCCAGTAGTTCCACAAAACCGTTAATCCTTGGCGCGAGGCCGGGGAGGCGAGAACCCCCCTCGCTTCAGGCACACGCCCCCGGCCCCCCTCCCCACGCCACATACACACGTGCGGGGCCTGAAAGCGGCGCTCCGCCCTGGAAGCCGCTTTTACACACAGCGGGGGGAGGCGCCTCCCCTGCTGAAGCCAACGGGGACACCAAGGGGGAAGCCTGGAGGAGCCGCCGCGTCTCCTCCCATCCCCGGGCACGGCGGGGGGGGAGGTGCGAGGCTGTCCAGCTGGGAAAGCCAACACAAAGGAGTCGGTCCGACACCCTTTTCCCCGGGGCACTGGCCGGGGGCGCCGCCCGGTCCCTTGGTCAGCAGCGCCGCAGGAAGGGGGAGCCGGGCTGCTCCTGCCCCTCACGTTGCCCTAGGCCCAGCGAGAGCGAGTAAACAAAAGCCGCAGCCAGCGGCTCGCATGGCCGGGCAGCCTGGAGCGCCGCTCCGGGGAGCACAAAGAGCGCGCGGGGGGTGGCGGCAGGTTTGGGGGCACTCCCGCCTCACCTGCTTGCCCCGGTAGAAGAGGCGCTGCCGCTCGGGGCTCACTCGGAAGCTCTCCTGGATCTTCTCCCGCAGACACTCTATCTTGGTGAGGCGACTCAGGTCGTCGATGGTCTGGGTCTCGGTGCCGTCTATGGTGCGGACCTGGATCCACATGGTGCGCGGCCGCCCACCGCTCTGGAGGCTGCCGGTCGCGGCTCCCGCCCGCTCTCCGGGGGCGTGAGCGCCTCTGCCGCTTCTTTGTTTTGGCTCAGTGGGGCAGGATGGTAAACCCGCGGAGCAGCCCGAGCCTCCCGGGCCGACGGCCTCGCTCACAGGGGCGAGGAGACCAGACCCCCGCCCCCGCCCCCGCCGGTCCGAGTGCGCCCGCAGCGACGTGTACGCGAGGCCGCGAGCTCCCTGGTGTAGCACAAGGAGTAGAAGCACCCTGAGCGAAGCGCCGCGGCCAGGTCTAACGGGCACCGCCGGGAGCCATGTCCGAGCCCCGGGGAGTGTTTACCAGCAGCTGCCGCTCTCACATGGAGGTCACGGCGCCAAGGCTGATATCGCGAGAGTCTCCCGCTCCCTCTCCCTCTCCCCCCCCGCCCCGCCGCCTTAAAGAGACCACAACAACAACATCGAGGAGACAGGGCTGGCTCCCCCCACCTCCGCCTTCGCTACCCGCAGGGCCCCGCCTTACGCCCCGCCCCCAGCCGGCCCCCTTTTCCCGCCTTGGGTCTGACGGGCTGAGGGTTCGCGCGGTGACGAGGTGTAAGGGCAGATCTGCAACCATCTCCGCGGGGAAGGGGAAGAGCGAGTCTTTCGCCTTGTCACGGCGGGAGCAGACTCTGCGTTGTGAGGCGCTCGGAGCCTGCCGCTTGTCTCGGTCCGGGGGACCGAGACCTGTTAGGGTGCCTCTCGGCTTCATTGTTAAAGGAAGAAGGTAAGGGCAGGGTCTACACGGATCCTGCACCCAAAGCTGTGCTAGCAGCACAGAAAACAATTGTTGCCTCGTGACACTAACACCAAACTCCTCCAGACCCCTGCAAGGCACGACTAAACCATACCTCAAACACACAGACCCGATGCCTGGATCCTTCCAGAGTCTGGTGGACCCAAACCCTCCAACGTTATCACAGAGATAAAGAACAGATAAAACAGTTGTGAGACCACCACTAAATCTGGACCCAGAGCCGCAAAAACCTCGAGTTAGCCAGCTTCGTGCCCCGAACCCACAAATCCCACTGACTAAACACAAAACAAGTCTAACTGCTCTTGTTATACAGGGAAGATCTAGATCCTGACTCATCCCAGCACAACAGCGTAGAAGAAAGAGGATTCTGGCACCTAGATCCAGCTTGCCAAATTTTGGGCCCAAAGCTCCAAAGAGAACAATTTTAAATAAAGAGCAAGCCTCTCCTGCTTCACTGGAAAGCTAAATAAAGAGCTAGCTGCTCCTACTTCACAAATCTGGACCCTAGTGTATCCTGGCCCAATGCACAATAAAAATGTATCTGGCACCTGGATTCAACAGGTTACAGAATTTTGTGATATCGTTCACTATGGAAGCACTGAGGTCCATATGTTCTACAGGGACTCAGAGCAGCTTTACTTGTACTCTGTGTGATAAAATTTGGGGATTGCGCTCAGAAATTAATAGGCTATGATAGGATTCAGGTGTTAAAGATGTTTTTATGGCACTCTTACATTGGAATGAAAGCAAACATTCCTGCATGTCTAATTCCGGTTCTAACCAGACTCCCACTATGGCCTTGACCAAGTAACATAGGACCTGATTTACAAAAATGCTGAACACCTGCAACTGCAGTTGAAATAATTGGGAGCTGCTAGTGCCTATACTTCTGAAAGTCAGCTCCTTGCCTTTTGCCTTCATCGCTAAAATGATTATGACAACACACAGGGGAAAAGGCTTATTATATAATTCAGTAACTGACCCCACTACAGCATACATGGTCCAAGCATTAGGCACCTCAAGCTCTAGCTTTCTGGGGGTCCCTGTAACGGTCAGGACTCACACCTGCAGCACCTCCTTCTAGTCATCCTTGGGAAGTAGCTCTTCCAGCCTCCAGAGCACCATCTGCAGGCCAGAGTCCTGCTGCCACTGGCTCCCCCATGTCCCTCCCGGACCACAGTGCCCCTTTACCCAGGGTGCTGCCCCTGAAGTACCCCACAGATTTGGGTCTCCCCTCCCCAGGGAACCTCTGCCCTCTATCCCCACCTCACTTCAGTCTCTGGCCACTCCCAGTCCTCAACTAGCCCCCATTCCCTGGCACCAACTGCAGTGTAAATGCCACTTATCACAGGCAAGGGGGGTGGGGGGTTGGATCTGCTGCCCCGGCCTACCCCTTGGGCTGCCCTCTACAATCCCAGTACCTATTTAGCCTCCTACTAGGCCTACAGCCTGGGGGGTTTCCAGGCCAGAGCTCCCCAGCTCCTTTAGCCTTCCCCCCAGCCCTGCTCCACTCAGGTACTATAGTGCACTCCCCAGCAGCCAGGCCCATCTCCCTCTACAGCTAGAGGAGACTCTCTTAGCACTTGGCCCACACCCCTTTTATAAGGGCCAGCTTTGGTCTGTTTGGGGCGTGGCCATAACTGAGGCTGCCTCCCAATCAACCCAGCTTTTCCATGCCCAAGCCCTCTCCCAGGGCTGTTTTAAGCCCTTCCAGGCAGGAGCGGGTGACCATCCTGCTATGGTCCCCATTAACACTACCACATGTCAGGTAACAGGTTTTCTTTACTAGAGAGACCAGAAGTAAAGGGTGCAAGTACTGTAGGAACAGTTGTTTTAATAGTTATGACCAAAGAGAGATACAGCCACCATTCTCTCATCCTAACCCTTAGAGGCAGTCCAGTCCAGGAGTGTGAGTCAACAGAGTTCCAGTATAACACCTCCACATCATTTTCTTTTTCTGCAGGTTACAGCCCTGTGTCCTCCTGAAGCTACTGCTTGCCTCCTGCCAGCAATAAGTGTCTCTCTCCTCCGGTTTAGAGGGAAAAGAATCCTGAAGGTAAACAGGAGGGTGAAACAGCTAGGTTGGTTGGAAACAGGGTCAGTATTCTGAGGAAAACCTTTGTGGAGATCACAGGATCAGTTTGCTCATGAGGGGAACATAGGATCAGTTTTTCTGGAAAGACTGGTGACAGAGGATTCATTTGCTCGGAGATCATGCTTGGTGATCCATTGGCTGGTCAGGCGTGTTGGGGATAGAGGATCAGTTTGTTGGTATCAGGGTTGCTGGATGGGAGGATCAGATCTCTGAATTGTCATTCACAGACAATGAATTGGACTGTTGTGTGGAATATTGCTTGATGGATTTAGTGTGACAGGATGGATTAGATGCAAGAAGAGAAACCATTGGAAGGGAAGATGAAGAGTGGTAAAGAGATTTTATTGGGAGTCTGTGAGGGGAGATGAGAAGAGACAGTTGATTTGGGAGTTTAATGGAAGAAGGGAGTTAATTAGGGACAGAATGTCTTGATGTGGCTGGTGGGTGCTCATTGGCAAATGATGTACTGATGAAGGAAAAAATTGGCTGAGGAGTACAGAATATACTGGGGACTGAAGCAAAAGCAAAAGGTGAACATAAGAACGGCCATACTGGGTCTGACCAAAGGTCCATCCAGCCCAGTATCCTGTCTACCGACAGTGGCCAATGTCAGGTGCCCCAGACGGAGTGAACCTAAGAGGTAGCAATCAAGTGATCTCTCTCCTGCCATCCATCTCCACCCTCTGACAAACAAAGACTAGGGACACCATTCCTTACCCATCCTGGCTAATAGCCATTTATGGACTTAACCTCCATGAATTTATCTAGTTCTCTTTTAAACCCTGTTACAGTCCCAGCCTTCACAACCTCCTCAGGCAAGGAGTTCCACAGGTTGACTGTACGCTGTGTGAAGAAGAACTTCCTTTTCTTTGTTTTAAACCTGCTACTCATTAATGTCATTTGGTGGCCCCTAGTTCTTATATTATGGGAACAAGTAAATGACTTTTCCTTATTCACTTTCTCCACACCACTCATGATTTTATGTACCTCTATCATATACCCCCTTATCTTTTCCAAGCTGAAAAGTCCTAGTCTCTTTAATCTCTCCTCATATGGGACCCATTCCAAACCCCTAATCATTTTAGTTGCCCTTCTCTGAACCTTTTCTACTGCCAGTATATCCTTTTTGAGATGAGGAGACCACATCTGTATGCAGTATTCAAGATGTGGGCGTACCATAGATTTATATAAGGGCAAAAAGATATTGTATGTCTTACACTCTATCCCTTTTTTAATGATTCCTAACATCCCGTTTGCTTTTTTGACTGCTGTTGCACACTGCGTGGACGTCTTCAGAGAACTATCCATGATGATTCCAAGATCTTTCTCCTGATTAGTTGTAGCTAAATTAGTCCCCATCATATTGTATGTATAGTTGGGGTTATTTTTTCCAATGTGCATTACTTTACATTTATCCACATTAAATTTCATTTGCCATTTTGTTGCCGAGTCACTTAGTTTTGTGAGATCTTTTTGAAGTTCTTCACAGTCTGCTTTGGTCTCAACTGTCTTGAGCAGTTTAATATCATCTGCAGACTTTGCCACCTCACTGTTTACCCTTTTCTCCAGATCATTTATGAATAGGTTGAATAGGATTGGCCCTAGGATTTGACCCTTGGGGAACACCACTAGTTACCCCTCTCCATTCTGAAAATTTACCATTTATTCCTAACCTTTGTTGACTATCTTTTAACCAGTTCTCAGTCTATGAAAGGATCTTCCCTCTTATCCCATGACAACTTAATTTACATAAGAGCCTTTAGTGAGGGACCTTGTCAAAGGCTTTCTGGAAATCTAAGTACACTATGTCCACTGGATCCCCCTTGTCCACATGTTTGTTGACCCCTTCAAAGAACTCTAATAGATTAGTAAGACATGATTTCCCTTTACAGAAACCATGTTGACTTTTGCCCAGCAATTTATGTTCTTCTGTGTGTCTTACAATTTTATTCTTTACTATTGTTTCAGCTAATTTGCCCGGAACTGACATTAGACTTACCTGTCTGAAATTGCCGGGATCACCTCTAGAGCCTTTTTTAAATATTGGCGTTACATTAGCTATCTTCCAGTCATTGGGTAGAGAAGCTGATTTAAAGGACAGGTTACAAGCCATAGTTAATAGTTCTGCAATTTCACATTTGAGTTCTTTCAGAAGTCTTGGGTGAATGCCATCTGGTCCCGGTGACTTGTTACTGCTAAGTTTCTCAATTAATTCCAAAACCTCCTCTATGTCACTTCAATCTGTGACAATTCCTCAGATTTGTCACCTACAAAAGACAGCTCAGGTTTGGGAATCTCCCCAACATCCTCAGCCGTGAAGACTGAAGCAAAGAATTCATTTAGTTTCTCCGCAATGACTTTGTTGTCTTTAAGTGTTCCTTTTGTATCTTGATTATCCAGGTTGTTTAGCAGGCTTCCTGCTTCTGATGTACTTAAAAAACATTTTGTTATTACCTTTTGAGTTTTTGGCTAGCTGTTCTTTTCTTATTACATTTTTACACTTAATTTGGCAGTGTTTATGCGCCTTTCTATTTACCTAACCAGGATTTGACTTCCACTTTTTAAAAGATGCCTTTTTATCTCTCACTGCTTCTTTTACATGGTTGTTAAGTCACGGTGGCTCTTTTTTAGTTCTTTTACTGTGTTTTTTAATTTGGGGTATACATTTAAGTTGAGCCTCTATTATGGTGTCTTTGAAAAGCGTCCATGCAGCTTGCAGGGATTTCACTCTTATCACTGTACCTTTTAATTTCTGTTTTACTAACTTCCTCATTTTTGCATAGTTCCCCTTTCTGAAATTAAATGCCACAGTGTTGGGCTGCTGGGCACCACAGCTATGTTAAATGTTATTATATTATGGTCACTATTTCCAGGTGGTCCTGTTATAGTTACCGCTTGGACCAGATCTTGCGCTCCACTCAGGACTAGATCGAGAATGGCCTCTCCCCTTGTGGGTTCCTGTACCAGCTGCTCCAAGAAGCAGTCATTTAAAGTATCGAGAAATTTTGTCTCTGCATTTCATCCTGAGCTGAAATGTACCCAGTTAATATGGGGATAATTGAAATCCCCCACTATTATTGAGTTCTTTATTTTGATAGCCTCTCTAATCTCCCTTAGCATTTCATCGTCACTATCACTGTCCTGGTCAGGTGGTTGATAATAGATCCCTACTATTATATTCTTATTAGAGCATGGAATTACTATCCATGGAGATTCTATGGAACATGTGGATTTATTTAAGAGTTTTACTTCATTTGATTCTACAGTTTCTTTCACATATAGTGCCACTCCCCCCATACATGACCTGTTCTGTCCTTCCGATATATTTTGTACCCTGGAATGTTTGTGTCCCATTGATTGTCCTCACTCCACCAGGTTTCTCTGATGTCTGTTATATCCATATCTTCCTTTAACACAAGGCACTCTAGTTCACCCATCTTATTATGTAGACTTCTAGCATTTGTGTACAAGCACTTTAAAAACTTGTCACTGTTTATTTGTCTGCCCTTTTCTGATGTGTCAGATTATTTTTTATGTGAAAGTTTCTCGTCTGATCTGGCCTATACTTTATCCTCTTCCATCCTCTCCTCCTGACTAAAACCAATAGACTCTCCTTTAAGAGAAGTCTCTGTCTGATCCACATGCTCCTCTGCAGCAATTGGCTTTCCCCCATCTCTTAGTTTAAAAACTGCTCTGCAACTTTTTTAATGTTAAGTGTTTAAGGTGGACTAGGAAGAGATATGTAGGGGCAGAGGATGGATTGGAGCAGAAACTTTGGAGATGGATGACAAGAGATGGTGGGGTTCGTGGCAGAAAACAATTAGTTTGAAACAGGATTGATTAGACTGGGAAACCAGAGGATCTATGAGGAACAAAAGATGACTGGACTGGTGGGAACATAAGGCCAACTCTGTGGGTGCTCTGGGGCTGGAGCACCCACAAGGAAAAAATGGTGGGTGCTGAGCACCCACTGGCAGCCCCCCATCAGCCCTCCCCCCCCAGCACCTCCCACCTGCCATCGGGCCCTACAGATCAGCACCTCCACCTCCCTCCCTGTGCCTCCCGCCCGCCGCGATCAGCTGTTTTGCGGCGTTCAGGAGGGGAGGAGCGAGGATGTGGCGCATTCAGGGGAGGAGGTGGAACTGAGAGGGAAGAAGCGGGGCAGGGTGGGGCCTTGGGGGAAGGGGTGAAATGGGGTGGGGCCTGGAGCGGAGCTGGGGGTTGAGCACCCCCTGGCACTCTGGAAAGTCGGTGCCCGTGGGTGAGACTGTGGGAGAATGAGGAAGCCTAGGTGTAGGAAACACAGACGCAGGGAAAAGAGAGAAGAAAACTGTCAAGTGGAGGAAGACACAATATATTTGAAATTTGTTTTAAGTATTTAAAAGAAAGTTGTATTGTAAAATATTAAAAAATCAAGCATTTGGGCTTATGATAACTTTTTGTGGGAAAATGGGGGCTTTGGAATATGTGAATATGGATGGAAGGTGGGCACGGTGCTACTGTGTTTGCATTACCTACTAAGAAAAGTATAGGCTGGTTTTGAGAGAGAGAGTGTGTGTGTGTGTACACAAATGCTTGATTTTTCTGTATTTTACTGAACAAATTTCTTTTAAACACTGAAAACAAATTTCAAACATATTGTGTTTTCCTCAGTTATATTCTTCCTCTTTCTCTCTATGTAACATTTTGACTGCTAAGAACAGCTTGAGTGCTTCTGGAGCACAGGAGTTTTGGTGCACTCTTATTGGTGTCTTAATCGTCTATAATTTGCCATTGGCAAGTTAATCTAGAATGTTAAGTAAATGTAATTTGTTGTTGTTTGATTTGTGTCTAAAACTTTTTCTGAAATCTTCAAAAATGTAGGAAATTGTACTTCCTATCTTACAATTTCCCAAGAAAGGATCCCTGATTTAAATATGAATTGCCTCACTACAGCATCTCACAGACTCTCCATTTTTGTTTGCCTAACTACAGGCCTGTGAGAGCAGCTGGGGAGAGCATATAACCAGACAGACTCACACCAAGCAGGAGTCTCTGCTCTCTTCTCGGTAACGCTGGGGACAGACACTGAGGGGTTAGACAGAGAGAGAGATGGAGAAAATGTGCAGAGTCATGGGAGCAGACAAAAGAAGCCATAGATGAGCCCTGGGGACACATGAGTGGAGAGATAGAAGGATGGAGGCCTAAGAGGACACAGGGTTAACAGAAGGAAAGAGCAAAAGGAGAAAATGTGAGCTGTTGAGGTAGAACATGGAGCCATTGTAGAGAAGGGGGAAAATTATAAGGGAGCCTTGGGGGAAGAGAGAGGAAGAGGGGGACAAAATCTTTATAAGGGATGTAAAGATTTTTTTCAAACAAGATGTCGGTCTGAGAGCCACTGCAAACATTCTGGTGTATTTTAGGGTTTTTTAGGGCCCCCCCTTTCTTTCTGAGGGAAACTGTCCCCCCCCTCTCCCCCCCTCAAAAAAAAGTAAACCTAAAATCCACTGGCATGTGCACAGAACTGCTCAGCAGCTAAATTTTGTACAAAAATGTTTACATTGGCAGATACTTAACACCCTTGAAACCAATGTACTTACACCAGTGTAAAACTGACGTGAGTGGACGATCAGGCACTTTGACTACATTGAAGTTAATCTTAATTTACACTGGTTTAAGAGAGATCAGAATCAAGCCTAGTAAAAGTAAACACTTGGTGCAGAGATGCACCAAGTATTTGTAATAATACTTGTGTGTTACTTATGTAGAGCTGACTGTTTCTTGCATCACGTGAGGAGAACTATGGTAGGGGTCCTGGTTTTGACAATCATCTGGTCCTGTGGTCCTTCCATATTTTTGATGTACCTGTGAAGAGAAGCCACCATTACATGTGTCCTCCTGCAGCTGTATATATAATGGATATACATGGAACAATATACTTTTCCTCTCTGCTGCTATTGAGACAAGAAGGGCTGAAATGTTGGAGCGAGTTGATTCCATGCCCTTCAGAATGACAGTGAATGGAGTGAGAAGAGCTGCCCTTAAGTAAGGGCCCAGGGAATAGAGAAGTGACTGCTTTTGAATAACAAAGTAGTAACAGGTTTCAGAGTAACAGCCGTGTTAGTCTGTATTCGCAAAAAGAAAAGGAGTACTTGTGGCACCTTAGAGACTAACCAATTTATTTGAGCATGAGCTTTCGTGAGCTACAGCTCACTTCATCAGATGCATACCGTGGAAACTGCATGTACATTGATCAAACCGGACAGTCTCCACGCAAAAGAATAAATGGACACAAATCAGACGTCAAGAATTACAACATTCACAAACCAGTCGGAGAACACCTCAATCTCTCTGGTCACGCAATCACAGACATGAGGCTATATAAACATACAGTGAGACACAGTTCCTGTCTTGCAAAGATTATAGTCTATGAGCCAGATTCTGCCACCCTTACTTAGGTTGAAATCAAGTGGACTACCAAGGAACAAGGTGCTACTCAGTGAAAGTAAGGAGAGCCCTAGACTAAGGGCTGGTCTACACTTACAGTGCTCCAGCGGCCCAGCTGCACCAGCTACCTACACCAACAGGAGAGCTTTTTCTGTCTGTAGGTACTCCACCTCCATGAGAGGCGGTAGCTAGGTTGATGGGAGAAGCCCTGTCTACACCGGGGGTTAGCTCAGTATAACTGTGGCTCATGGGTGTGGATTTTCCACACCCCTGAGAAACATAGTTATGCCAACATAACTTGCTAGTGTAGACCAAGCCTAAAACAAGATGCAGTAGTTGTATCAGACAATGCACAAAGATAGGGAGACATAAAATAAGGGCACTATCATTTAATAAACGTTTAACTAAAACTGAATCAAATTGCCAGATTATTCCCTTGTGTACATTAATTTCATTGGAGTTACACTAAGAATTAATTTAACCAAGTGTGCTTTTCATTTCTTTTAAAAATCACCTAATTAACTGTAGAGTGAATAAGGATGTCAATTTTAGTTTTTTAGGTGTCAATCTTAAAATTGACTAATAGCTCAGAAAATAGCAGTTTCTTATCTGTGTATGGTTGTTAAGACCCATTTGCTTAATTTTCAATGGTCTCTGGCACTGTTTACTACAATGAAGGTATCACTGAAAAACATATTACAAGAAATAATCAAACCTGATTGCATTGTGATAACTCAGAAGCCTATCCAAGATTTTAATAATTTTATTTTAGCATTCAGATACATTCTGTGGCCCCAGTCCTGTTTACACATGTGCGGTGCTGTATTTTCTTTCAAGATTTATTTACAAATGTAATGGCACATAGATCCTTTAGATGATTCCCTTATATCAAGAGGCCTAACTTGTGAGTAAAATCATTGTGTTGATTATAGTAATTATAGTATAGTCAATTATAGTATAGATAAACATTTTCTTTACATGATAACAGCCTATTATAGAAAAATAAGGTCATCCATTTAAAGATCTGTTAATAACCACTTAAGAAATAGATGGAAGTAACATTAAGTTTAGGGGTTAAGAGTCATTAAGGGTCAGTTCATTCGCCCGGCTTCAAGTACAGAAATCAAACTTTTGTTGTCAGTGGTGAGGGGAGGATATGTTTGAGCTTTAGCTCCATGAAGCCCTCCTTTCTCTAACTCACAGATACATCTGTAAGCAACTTCTGTACATTTGGGATTCCTAAGTTTTTTGAAGTGGTATAGCAGGGAGGAGGCGGGGCCAAGGGAGAAGCACTCTCCACAATATCATTGCCCTCCAAATCTACAAGGATTTCCCTGTAAAGGATAGTACTGTCTGCATTATGTTATTGAAAATTATACTCTGCCCTCAGAACCTTGTCATGGTGTGTGGGAGGGAGGCTGATCCAGGGAATTGCACTGAGGCACTGGGCTTCTGAGGAAACACATCTACCCTCTGTGAATGTCCTGATTTCCTCACAGCTACTCTTACATCTTTCTCTCCACAATAGAATGATTTGGGCAAAACTCTGCCAGTTGAAGCTCATGAAGTTTCCTGGCACTTTGTGCATTTTTCTTATCTAGGTCATGATTTGGTCATATAATACATAGTTAGCATATCACTCAGTTGGGTGAAATTAAGGATATCGCTATCTTGTTTCCCACATGTGGCTGCATTTTTTTGAGAGTTAAACTGAATTTTAATATGTAGTGTGATACAGGAGGGCCAAGGAGCAGTGGTAGAATGGTCGAGGGGAAATATATAATCCCTAGGCTAATTAAGGCATGGTTCCCTGTAGACTAGGGAGGGTTGCTACAGGTTAATTGGAGTACCTGCAGTCAATTAAGGCCCTGTCAGGAACCTAATAAAAAACCCCTGCTTCAGGCAGTCAGGGGAGGAGGAGGGAGAGAAGACTGGAGCTTGGAGGTGTGTTGTGAGAGCTGAAAAACCAGAGAACCTAAATAAGGGAGACTCTCTCCCTCCTGCATCTAAGGACTGAAGGTAACCCCACCCAAGGAGGAAGAGGGTAAGAAACCTGCAGGGGTTAAGAGGGGCTGGGACTCAGAGCGAGGAGCAAATCCAGACCCCTCCCCTGCTTCCCTCCTCTACTATCTTCCTGGGCCACTAGCGGGGCCTTCGGCACCCAAGAGTAGGGGAAAAGGGAGGTATCTTAGTCCTACCCCACCCACCCCTGCAAGAAAAGCAAAGAACCCACCATGTGAACTTTGGCCATTTTTTCACAGTGGTTTGTAATTCTGTAAAGTGTTTATAGGTTTGCAAATAAATAACTAAATAGTAATACTAATTAATAAATGGAGCCCTATTGAAACTAAACATTGAGCTATCGTGACAAAGCATTAGTATATTACTCATACTAAACATTTATAGGATGTAGAGAGAATGTTAGTGTTGACTGTTAAGGATAATTTCTTTTAAAATACATATTTTATACCAGTCTGAATATATGGTATTTGCACAGTAAAATTTTTGTTCAGATACTGCATCTCTTCCTTCAGAACAGAACTGATAACTGATGGGCCCAGGCAGGAACCTTCACTATTGCCATGGCAGCATTGCACTACTGGTTGACTGTATTGTGAGGATTACATACCTTATTCTGAAGTGTTAGCTACTGGAAGCAGCTCATGTAAAGTTAATAAAAGTATTGTGAGTCAAATCCTCCATTGGTTTTGCAGGAACTTTTCCAGTGAATCCTAAATCCTGCAGCAAAAAAACTTCAGGACCAGACTTCAAAGAGAAACTGCTGAGCTTCAGTTCATTTGCAAATTTGACACCACCAGCTCAGAATTAAACAAAGACTGTGAATGGCTAGCCAACTACAAAAGCAGTTTCTCCTCCCTTGGTGTTCACACCTCAACTGCTAGAAGAGGGCCTCATCCTCCCTGATTTGAACTAACCTCATTATCCCTAGCCTGATTCTTCCTTGCATATTTATACCTGCCTCTGGAAATTTCTACTACATGCATCCGACAAAGTGGGTATTCACCCATGAAAGCTTATGCTCCAATACGTCTGTTAGTCTATAAGGTGCCACAAGACTTGTTGCTTAAGTTAGGTTGTATGTGATAGAAATCTTCTGTTAGTTTCAATTAAGAATTAGTATTGCATCAGAATCAAGATTTGATAGAAAAGCTAATTTTAAAATCACTGGAGCATTTCTAAAGCATCCATCTTGATTTAAGATTTGATAAAAATCCTCCAACCAATGAAACAATCCTACTGAATCTGCATGACTAGCAAATCTATAGGTCATCTTTAATTTTAACACTTTTATACTTGGGGGTAACAGAACTCCACATCCAATTTTATTACTTACTGGCATGCATAATAACTACCTGTCCTGCTGTCTGGAGTGGCTCACAACAGTGGTTGCTAACCTCAGGGCTAAGGAAAAAAAAAAAAAGAGAGTTATTACAAGGTTAAATCAGGCAAGTATATGTATACAAATGAGTTAGTCATCCAAAAGATGACCGTTCTAGTAATCTGTCAATTCTGAATGTCTTTTACCCAGGTTGACCCAGGGTACCTCTTCTCTTTCGTAGCTCGGCCCTATAAAAGTCCAAATAGCAGAAGAAATTAAACATTTTCTTATCAGCTGTTTTTATTTACTTTTTCCAGAATTCAAGCTGATGGGATGAGCCCTTTTGCATGTAGTCCCTTCATAGGAATAAGGGGCAATTAACAAAGTCTTTGTATTGTGATGTCCTACAATGGCCCATTTAGTTTTGATAGGCCATCTTGATTGGGTAGGAGACAATCCCTCCTGACTGGGTTCAGTTTCAGTGCAAACTTTTTTTTTTTTTTAAAGTTGCAAAACAAAAACTTAAATAGTACCTTATAACATGATAAAGAAATTGTAAGTGAAAGTAATGCATGTAGCAAATTACAAGCATTTCATAAAGTTTAAACACATTGTTATATGTTCAGTTACCATCTTAATCATACTAACAAACAGGTGAAACAGACTGGTTTCTAGCAATGAATTTGTCAGTGCTCAAATGAGGCCTAAAGCCTTGGCAAGAGCAGGAATCTCTTCTGCCAGCATCACACTATCTTCTGAGCATCCATTTTTCAATTGTTTTAAAATATTACTCCAAATGTCTAGTTTAGAGTCCTAGAGCCTGCAAAATTGCATAAAGCAACTCATTAAAGAGGGTTTTTTTTTTTACTCTCATTTCTGTTTCTAAAATAACTTGGGACCTAGTTTAGTTCCCATTGTAGTCAGTGGAAACACTTCTGTTAATATCAACAAGTCCTTGCTAAAGTAGTTTTTAAATATTAAAAACACTTTTTTTTTTTTCCTGAAACAATGTGGAAAATTTAAGTTCAGTCTGAATCTTTATTGCAAAATAATAAACCTCCAAAAACAGATTTATATAGAAACATTAATGTAACTGTAACTATCTGGGTAATACTGACATCCAGTGCCAGTCTTACATGTCCTGGAGAAATTGGTAAGAACTGCCGTAGGGTGGGCTGAAGTAGATTTGTTCCAATACCCTTTTCTTCTACTTAACAAGAATCTCCTGCAATCATTCCCACTGCCAGTGAGGCAAAGAAGAGCCTACTTTATTTACCATCTTTGCTGGAATCTCTTTAAGAAAAAGGTAAATAAGAAAATAATCATTTAAATGGCCACATTAAACAAGATACACTGTGGCTACATTTTTCAGAGTAACAGCCGTGTTAGTCTGTATTCGCAAAAAGAAAAGGAGTACTTGTGGCACCAAATAAATTGGTTAGTCTCTAAGGTGCCACAAGTACTCCTTTTCTTTTTGTGGCTACATTGTTACATTCACCTCTCAGAAACTCAGATTCTTCTTTGAGTGCTTTCGCAGATTGATTCCAATTAGATGTGTGCCGGATGTTTCCCCTAGCAGTACCCGCTGGTTAGGCTGTGAAGCCCCCAGAGACACACCTTCATGGCACCACATATAGGGCCCTGCCGACCCGCTGCCTCTCCAGTTCCTTCTTGCAGCCAGTGACAGTCAGCACATTTAGTCTCTTGTCTTCATGAGCGATCCTCTAGCATAGTTTCTGTAAATAGCTGAAGAGAGAGTTTTAAAATTTTACAGTTAGTTTAGGTATTTGAACTTGGGTTACTGGGGGTTCCCCCTGCCACAACCCTGTTTCCTCTTCCCTCTCCTGGGCCCGGGGTATGCCTCAGACCCCGGGATTTAAACCATGTGGGGTTTGCCAAAAGACTGCCTAAGGGAGACCCACACATGGCTTGTCTAAAGTGCATGGGGATGTCCCACTAAACGGACAGGAGCAAGTTCTGCAGGAGTTTTTGCCCCCACACAAAAAAGAAAGGGACCAAAGACTGAAGCTGCTGCTAATGGAAGTAGCTCTGTGCCCTCAGTCTGAGTTGAGCCTCATGGACACGGCACCAGGCTCCTTGGCATCGGTGTGCAGCGCACCAGCTTCAATACAGGATGCAGCACCAAGGAAGGGCTCTGGGGTCAGAGACCCTTGGCACCAGCACTCCCTGGCACTGAAGTCTGCTGCATGGGAGCAATTGCGGCACCAATCACGGTCACCTGTGCTAAGGAAGAAGTACAGGAAGACTGACAGGTGGCGCTCCCCCTCTCGAGCAACAGAACGGGAGCCACCCTCTGCCAGGGAGTGCGACCTCTGCCAGGCCACCTCTCCCCTCTGGCTCAACAGCCAGCACTGTCGACTTGGGGCCCCTAGCAGGAGTCATTGAGTCCAGTGCCACCAGAGAAGACCCAGGTGGAAGACTTGGACATTCCTTCCACACTGGAGACTTTCGAGGTGGCCTGAAACCATATAGCCCTGACCAGTCTGCACTCTCCCAACCACCATGAGAGTTCACTGGCCCCAATGCCCAAGGCATCACAGAGACCACTGGTGCAGTCCAAGGGCAAGTCTGCTGTGACTGGGTGCCGACCTCCATATTCCTGGCACCCGATGGGCATGGCATTGCCGTGGTCTCCATGCTCGGACTCCTTGGAGTCCGAATCTGTGGTAGACTCCTCTGTGTCCCAGAGGCGCTGACACCGTAGCCGTCGGCACTCGCAGACTGCGGGGATGACGCAGACCTTCCCTCCAGTGCTATGGCCAACACAAGGGCAGGTACCAGCCCAGAGGCTGGCACAGTGGCCCTTCTGGACCCAGTGGGCCATACCATCAGTCCCAGGGGTCCGTCTCCTGGTGCTCCTTTTCGGTCACATCCAAGGGAAGGACTGCATCCAGGACCAGGGACCCCTCTTGGGCATCGGCCACTGCTAGTGTGACTACCACCAGTACCGTGCCCAGGAACGGCACCAGGCCTGGCACCATGCCCGGCATGGGCACTACAACCAGCGCTGCAGAAGGCACTGCGACCAGCACCATGACCAGTACTGCAACTGGCACCGAGGTGGATACTGATTTGGGGGTGGAGCCATAGCAGTTTGAAGAGCTGGATGGGCAGGACGGACCCTCCCTGGCTCAGGGCTCCTTGTCATCGTCACCAGACGAGGCAGTGTCAGGAACCTCCTTGGGGCTGCCTCCTCCTGACAGTAGAGCCCACCTTGAACTCCTGAGGCGGGTCGCTCAGAATCTGGGGATACAAATGAAAGAGGTCACCAAGGTGTGAGACCCAATGGTGGACATTTTATCCCCCACGGGGCCTACCCGGGTGGCTCTTCCCCTGATTTAAAACTATTCAGGAGAACACAAAGACCTTCTGGCAAATGCCGGCCTCTCTAGCCCCTGCAGCTAAGGGGGTCAAGAGGAAATAGTTTGTTCCCTCAAAGGGTGAACAAATATTTGTTCACCCCTCTCCATCCCCCGCCCCCGGCCTCATTGGTGGTAGTGGCTGTTAACGAGTGGGAAGTTAAGACCAAAGCAGACTGTGAAGAACTTCAAAAAGATTTCACAAAACTAAGTGATTGGACAACAAAATGGCAAATGAAATTTCATGTGGATAAATGTAAAGTAATGCACATTGGAAAAAATAACCCCAACTATACATACAATATGATGGGGACTAATTTAGCTACAACTAATCAGGAGAAAGATCTTGGAATCATCATGGATAGTTCTCTGAAGATGTCCACGCAGTGTGCAACAGCAGTCAAAAAAGCAAATGGGATGTTAGGAATCATTAAAAAAGGGATCGAGAGTAAGACATACAATATCTTTTTGCCCTTATATAAATCCATGGTACGCCCATATCTTGAATACTGCATACAGATGTGGTCTCCTCGTCTCAAAAAAGATAAACTGGCAGTAGAAAAGGTTCAGAGAAGGGCAACTAAAATGATTAGGGGTTTGGAACGGGTCCCATATGAGGAGAGATTAAAGAGGCTAGGACTTTTCAGCTTGGAAAAGAGGAGACTAAGGGGGGTATATGATAGAGGTATATAAAGTCATGAGTGGTGTGGAGAAAGTGAAGAAGGAAAAGTTCTTTACTTGTTCCCATAATACAAGAACTAGGGGCCACCAAATGAAATTAATGGGTAGCAGGTTTAAAACAAATAAGAGGAAGTTCTTCACCCAGCGCACAGTCAACCTGTGGAACTCTTTGCCTGAGGATGTTGTGAAGGCTAGGACTGTAGCAGGGTTTAAAAGAGAACTAGATGAATTCATGGAGGTTAAGTCCGTAAATGGCTATTAGCCAGAATGGGTAAGGAATGGTGTCCCTAGCCTCTGTTTGTCAGAGGGTTGAGCTGGATGGCAGGAGGGAGATCACTTGATCATTACCTGTTAGGTTCACTCTGTCTGGGGCACCTGGCATTGGCCACTGTCGGTAGACAGGATACTGGGCTGGATGGACCTTTGGCCATTCTGACCCAGTATGGCCATTCTTCTGAGAGGCAAGGTCAGCAGTGGCCTACCTCTAGAGCTAAGGACACAAAGAAGCTGGACCTCTGGAAATACTGGAATGTGTTGCCTAGGAAGGTGGTGGAATCTCCTTCCTTAGAAGTTTTTAAGGTCAGGCTTGACAAAGCCCTGGCTGGGATGATTTAATTGGGGATGGGTCCTGCTTTTGAGCAGGGGGTTGGACTAGATGACCTCCTGAGGTCCCTTCCAACCCTGATATTCTATGATTCTGCGATTCTCTTCGGGAGGAAGATGTACTCCACCGGAGGGCTCCAGCTTCGCATTGTAAACCAGTAGGTGATCCTTAGCCGATATAACTTTAAATCATGGTATGCAATGTCCAAATCCTTGGACCTTGTCCCAGTGGATGCTAACTCTCTGAATTCTCGGTCCTGGTGGATGAGGGTAAGGCAGTCGCCAGAATATCACTGTAAGACGTGCTGGACTCGGCAGACTCTGCAATGTGCCCCATGTCCTTGGGTATCGTGATGCGCCATTGCTCCTGGCTGTATGCCTGGGGCCTCCCCATGGAGATCCAACAGCCAATCCAGGATCTCCCGTTCAAGGGCGCTACACTAATCTCAGAAATGATGGACTTGAAACGCCATAGCTTAAAAGACTTCCGAGCCACTTTAGGATTGCTGAGGCTGCACGCTCCGGCTACCCAGCATAGACAGTTTAGGCCTCCGCACACGCCACGGCCATACCAGGGCCAGCCCCGACAGGACCATAATCGCAGACAACCCAGAAATCAGAACCGCTGTCACCAACCCCAAATGCCGAACAACTGGGGATTTGCGTCGTTTAGGCACCAGGCCCTAGGCAGACCTTTTGAGGATGCGCCCGAGGGCAATATACCAACCAGTGAACTGGATCCTTCTTTCCCCTTTTCAGTACATCTATTCCATTTCTACTGGGCATGGTCCTAAATTAACTCAGACCGTTGGGTAGAAAGGGGATACTCTCTCCAATTCTCTTCAGCCCACCTCCCTTCCCCATCCCTCTTCAGGGGCCCTTCTCACAAGCAACTCCTTATGCAGGAGGTACAAACCCTCCTATCAGTAGGAGCTGTGGAGGAGGTGCCGCTGGAGCTCAGGGGCAAGGGGTTTTGCTTTTGGTATTAGGAAATACCAGGAGTAAAGGAGGGCCTCAGTCCCATCTTGGACCTGCGCAACCTCAACAACCTCATGAAGAAACTAAAGTTTTGCATGGTCTCTTTGGCCGCTATTATCCCATCCCTGGATCCAGGAGATTGGTATGCCCCTTTCAACTTGAAGGACGCATGTGTCCACATTTCCATAATTCTGCCCCACAGGCACTTCCTAAGGTTTGTAGTGGGAGGCACTCATTACCAATTCACAGTGCTACCGTTCAGCCTGTCATTGGCACCTCGGGTGTTCACCAAATGTATGTGAGTCATGACTACCTTCCTGCGGAAAGGGCAGGTTCAGGTATTTCCATACCTTGACAACTGGCTAGTGAAGGGCCGATCCAGGACACAAGTGAATCAACAGATCAGTCTGATAAGATCCACCTTCGACTCATTGACTCCTCCTAAACATTCAAAAGTCAACACTCGCCTCTAATCAGAGAATGGAGTTCATGGGGTAGAGCTAGACTCAAGACAGGCAAGAGCTTTCCTACCTCAATCCTGCTTTCAGGCCAGTCACGACATCATACAAGACCTCAGACGATTCCCTACAACCACGGCAAGGAGTTGCTTGAAATTCCTGGGTCACATGGCATGTTGCACCTATATGGTGCAACATGCAAGACTCAGACCTTTCCAGGCTTGGCTAGCATCTTTGTATCGACCAAGCAGAGAGAGCCTAGACAAAGTAGTCACTCCTCCACCGTGGGCTCTCGAGTCTCTTCAGTGGTGGCTCGACCCTCACATGGTGTGTGCAGGGGTGCCTTCTCCAAACCTTGCCCCTCATTATGTCTGGCCACCGATGCCTCAACCATGGGGTGGGAGGCGCACCTCAGAGAGCACAGAACTCAGGGCCTCTGGTTTCCAGAGGAGGTGCTGCTTCACATCAACATCAGGGAGCTGAGAGTGGTTCATCTGGCGTGTCAGATCTTTTGGCCTCACCTGGAGGGCAAATTCATATCAGTCCTGACAGACAATACAACAGTGATGTTTTATATCAGCAGACAGGGGGAGCATGCTCCTCTCCCCTATTTCAGGAAGCCCTCAGTCTCTGGGAGTTATACATAGGACGCTTCCAGGAGTATCGAGTGTTATATCTCCCTAGATCTCAGAACAAGCTAGTGGACCATCTTAGCAGGTCTTTTCACAGTCATGAGTGGTCCATTCTCCCGGACGTAATAAATAATATCCCCCACTGGTGGGGAGTTCCCCAGATCAACTTGTTCGCCACAAGGACAACAGGAAGTTCCTGTGATTCTGCTCCTTCTTAACCCACAGCCTGGGTTCACTGGAAGATGCATTTCTTCTTCCATGGAAGGACCACCTCTTCTACATGTTCCCACCTATTCCACTCGTTCACAAGGTCCTCCTCAAGATCCAGAGTGACAGAGCCTCCGTGATCTTGGTGGCACCAGCCTGGCCACATCAGGGTTGGTTACTCCTGGGGGAATTGTGCGGCAAAAAATTAAAACTTCTGCACACAATATTTGAAAAGTCTGCAAAATTCAGCATATTGTATTTGTCAAAATAACAATATAATCATGCCAGTTACAATTATTTTGGTCATTTATTTCAAAATATCTGTCAGCAAGTATGTCTGTAACAATACCGACCAAAAAAAAAAAATCTGAATTTTTTTTTGACAAATAGATTCCTTACTAGACATATTAATACAGAACTTCGTGTAATTCATTTAAATTACAATACAGAACTGTATTTCCTGCATCTGTCAGAAGCAGTGCAAAGGCTTGGGGAATCAGGGGTAACGGAAGAGCGAAGGAGCCTAGGAGCGAAGCTGGAGGGTGTTGGGTGTGTGTGGGAGGTTTTTCTTTGTGGGGGGGAAAGATTGTTATGGTGTTGGGAAGCCTCCCCCAGGCAGACCCTGGCTGACCCCAACTCTCTCCCATTCAGTCAGGCACATCTGCCCCTGTCCCCGCACCCCTCATCCCCATGGGTCTCTGCACCCCCCATCCCCAGGCTCAACGCTGTCACGCCACTAGCTCCTGAGTCATGCTCCAGTCTGTCCCCCCACCCCCACCCCCCCACTAGCCAGTCTGAACCCTGGTCTGTGACACACATACTCCAGCAGCACTGTGTGCCCAACTCTGTCCTAACCTGGCTCTGTGGGCAGGATGCTGTGATGAACTCTACTTCTGGCCATAGAATTTTGTATTTTCCCGCTTTAAAAAACATTTTGCTTAAGTGCTGCAGTTTGGCCTTTTGCCCACCAGTGGCCGCTGTGGCGCTGGGACAGCCGGCATGAATGCAGATGGCTGTTCTGACACCACAGCAGCCTCTGGTGGGCAAAAGGTGGAACTGCATCACTTCTTAGGAAAAATGTTTTTATGTGACAAAATTATGTGAGGCAGATGAATTCTGCACGTCTGCAGAATTCCTCAGAATCCCCCCACAAGTAATTGGTACACCATGCTACTGGAGCGATCACTGGATAGTCCAATCCCCCAGCTCTTCATTTCAGGCCTTTATTACTCAACGTCATGGCCGTCTCCAGCATCCCAATCTCAAGTCTCTCCACCATCGACCAGAGCTAGCTACTTAGCCAAGTGGAAAAAATTTGTGATTTGGTGCTCGCAGAGCCGTATCCCTCTGACACAATTGTCTGTTCCCTTTATCTTGGACTACCTGCTAAAATTGACACAGCAGAGCTTGTCACACTCGTTGATAAAGGTTCACTTGGCTGCTGTCTTGGCTTTTCACCCAGGAGAACATGGCCGCTCCGTCTTTGCTAATCCGATGATGTGAATGTTTCTTAAAGGGTTAGACAGACTATATCCTCAAATCCAGCAGCCCACCCCAGCTTGGGACCTTAACCTGGTATTCTCTAGACTGATGGGGCCTCTATTCGAGCCCCTACCGACATGCTCACTACTCTATCTGTCTTATAAGGTGGCTTTTCTGGTCGTGATAACTTCATCCAGGAGGGTGTCTGAGCTCAAGGCCCTCATATCCAACCCTCCCTATACCATCTTTTACAAGGACAAGGTGCAACTTCAAGCTCACCCAGCGTTCCTCCCGAAGGTGGTCTCAAACTTCCACGCCAACCAAGAAATATTCCTTCCAGTTTTTTTCCCAAAGCCTCATGCCAATAGCTACGAGCAGAGGCTCCACTCCCTGGACATTTGGCATGCACTGGCCTTTCATATTGAACGAACTAAGCTGTTCCACAAGTTGTACCAGCTGTTTGTCACAGTGGTGGACAGGATGAAGGGCCCCCCAGTGTCCACCCAAAGGATATCATCATGGATCAGGTCCTGTATCTGGGCATGTTACGACCTAGCAAAGGTCTTTGCCCCCGTTCTGACAGCGCATTCCACCAGAGCTCAGGCATCTTCGGTGACCTTCCTGGCCTAGGTCCCGATCCAGGAGATCTGTTAGGGCAGCAATGTGGTCCTCGGTCCACACCTTCACTTCCCATTATGCTATCACCCAGCATGCCAGGGACGATGCAGCATTCGGCAGAGCAGTACGTCAGTCAGCGATTCCATGAACTCCAATCCTACCTCCTAGGTAAGGCTTGGGAGTCCCCTAATTGGAATCGATATGAGCAAGCACTTGAAGAAAAAATGGTCACCTATCTTCTCGTAACTGTTGTTTTTCGAGTTGTGTTGCTCATATCCATTCCAAATCCAACCAACCCCCCCCCCCCACCCCCTGTCGGAGTAATCCGGCAAGAAGGAACTGGGGAGCCAGCAGGTCGGCAGGACCCCACATGCGGTGCCATGAAGGCATGACTCCAGGGGGCTCCATAGCCGACCCAACGGGTACTGCTAGGGGAAAAATCTTCCAGTGACCGTGCACAGGGCGTGCACTCACCTAATTGGAATGAATATGAGCAGCACATCTCAAAGAACAACAGTTACGAGAAGGTAGGTAACCGTTTTTTCATGAACCCTGGGATGGAGATCTAGTGATAGTACACAAATCTTTTTTCCCCCCCTAATATAGCTAATTTCATGCACATTAAGGGCCATATTTTCAAAGTGGCCTCAGCCTGGTATCTAAATTTATGTCCGCCATCTAAACTTAGATATGCCAGCACAAATTGTGTAGTTTGTATACACAAAAACTTGTTTGTTCTGATTGTGCACTGACAGAAGAATTTGTCACAGATATCCTAAATACTAATCTGTCTGGAGTACCAAAGAAAGAATTTATAAAAATCAGCACTGGATATTCAAGTTATATGTATAGTAGCTCTATCCAGAATTAATTCTGGATACTGTACCTTATTTTTAACTGTCTCCAATAATTAAACAAAGGCATCTCTAAGAGAATGGGGTAGGTATCTAGTATAGATAAGGGAATGTATTCCTGTTAATCTCAGTCTGAAACCAGGATAACTGGTGTGAGGCCCTGAAGAGAAGGGGTCCACCATGATTTAGACCTGAAGCCAAAATCAGCCAGTCAAAGTAACAGATACTGTAACTACAACAGCGTTTCCTAAGAGAATCCCAACATGTTCATCTGTTCACCTGTTGCAGTTTTGTTAATTTAGATCCTGAAAAGATTTACATATTTGTGCACTGAAATCTGTGGGATTAACGTTAAACACATGTATAAAATTAGGTGTCCATGTTGACGCTGTTAGATCTGTCAGCAGCCTTCAACACCTTTGCTCATGAGTGTTTGTGAATTCACCTGCAGACTGCAGTAATGGATGGTACTGTTCTGGGGTGGTAATATGTGGAGGTTGTTCACCTTAATTTGGAGTGCTATTATTTGGAGTTCCTGCAGGAATCTATCTTGGCTTCTCTCCTGTTCAATGTGTAATTGAAGTTGTTAGGAGGGTAGTTTAAAGATATGGGCTGCAGTGTTTTCAGTAGGCTGATGACACTCAGGTCTATGTGTGTCTCTCCTGATCCAGCCAGTGCTGATTATCGTCTAGCTCAGTGTCTAAGGGAGATTGTGGCATGGATGAGAGCTAACTGGCTGAAGCTCAGTCCAAATAGGACTGAGGTAATGCTCATAGGTAGGGTACCTTGTAGAACCAAGACTTTTTTTAGTTTGTAGCTTACAGAGAAATGGCCTCAATTGTTTACTGATTCATCTAAAAATCAGATCTCCTGTTTCTGCGTTGATATTAAATGCAGTTTTCATTTCATTTGGCTAAGAACTGAAAAAACAGTGAAATGCACACATACAATCTGTAGTTTTTCAAGCAATTATATTTTTGTTATTTAAATGTATATTCCTAATACACGAAGTGATTAGTCCTCAGTAAGGATCATTTGCTTGCCAAATTAGGTTTTCTAAAACACAGCTATTTTTGAGTTACGCAAGCAAAAAAACAACTCTGAATCTGATAGAAATACACATTCCCAATGGCTGGACCATTTGTTAAAAAGAATTGAAAAAATCATTTACAGGGTGAGACTTTGTGTACCAAGGCCAGAAATAATTGTTTTTTCACAGTCAGAAACCTCAGAAAACAAGAGTTTACAATGGAACTGCAATCTCAGCCACAACTAATTTGTCACTCATACATTGCTATTCACCTTCCATGCACTGAAGCAATCATAAGGAAAAGGATGCATACTAACAAAGGACTAAATCCCACAAACATATAAGTAACCTAATTAATAATAACAACTCATAAGAGCATTCACATTGATTTCAACTGGACTACTCACATGAGTAAAATTACATATGTTTCCAGGATCAGGCCCAATGACGAGAGTCTTACTAGGGACACTGATTATCTAAATCAGGGCAGATTTAGGTTATGGTCAGAAAGGGCCATTGTTATTACCTAGTCTGACCTCCTGTATAACACAGGCAATAGAATTTTACCCATTCATTCCTGTATGAAGCTGAATAATGTGTGATGAGACTAGAGCATATCTTTTAGAAAGACATCCAGTTCTGATTTAGGAATTTCAAGTAATAGAGAATCCACTACAAGAAACATTCTGGTTTGACAATTGGACATTTATAGCCCACAACGGTGCTAACAGTGCACGTTTGAGACTTCATCGTCAAATAAGAGAGGCAAATCCATATATCAGTTATGTTAAAAATATTCTACACATGTACACCAGGAAGGAGAGAGTTCCGGGCTCACTTGTTAACACATGCACCTCACAAGTCCCAAGGCAGTATTTCCATTTTCCTTACTAGTATGTCTTATTTTATTAGGAACTGTTATTCATAATGTAAGAATACATTGCATTAAAAAATGTGTTTCAATTAAATGACTGATTGGGGCCAGCCACCACTTTGGCCCTTAGCCCAGACTAGGTCAGCCTTAAGCCACCACCCCACTGCTGTAGCTTTTATGGACATTGCAATAGAACAGAAGAGTCAGGGTGTGGGGATGTCCTGAAACATTCCCTGCAGTAGGGCTTCTGTTGTGAGCAGGGGACACAGAGCTGGCTTTGTGCTTAGCAGAAAGTCCCCTCCTCTAGAGGGATAAGGGCCATAAGGCAGTGACGGACTGGACCTTGAGAGTTCATTGATCATTAGGACGGGTGTCTACAATTAGCAAGTGACCAGTAGTACAGGTTTAAATGTCTTTGCTTTAATTAAAAGGGACACTTCCAAGATTATTATACCTAAAAATCAAGCTACTGTTGGACTTTAAATATATTCTTTACGTCTGTTTTTTAAATTCTTTGTGACAATATACAAAGTCTTCCACGTGGTTTAAACTTTAATAGCTCTGCAAGTGCCTGTCCAGGACTTCCCTTCTACAACTAGTATCTGGTGCCAGGCCTGCTCAAAGTTCTCACATTTAAAATGTTCACTGTTAACTTTTGAGATTGAACATTTGAAATGGTGATTTTGGTGACAATGCCCCAGTCACTAATGGTGAATAAGACTAATAACTATTTTCTAAATTCTTCAGAAATATTGCATGCATAAATGTTTATGTTCATTTGGCAATGCAGGAATTTGGGAGTGTAGATAATTAACATCTTTCAGAGAAGGATGAGAAAATAAGAGAATATTTTAAAAAATTCAAAGGGCTTATTTTTAAGTTGCTGTATCTTGCAAGTGAATTCATTAAAAAATTGTAATTAAAGCTAGAATAATTCTAGCCCTCCCTAATAGTAATAACAAACAAACATCATAAATCCCTCCCCTCTTTTAACAGAAGCCTTTTAGCAACCTAACAATGGATATTATATTGCAGGAGTGGCTAAATTTACTACCCTCTGAGACACATATGACAATCTTCAGAATTTTGGAAGCCAGGGCGTGCCTGCTGTGGCTTCAGCCTTGAGGGGACGGCGGTCTTGGGGCTTCAGCCCTGCAGGATGCGCCTGCCAGGGCTCGGGGCTTCAGCCTTTCAGGGAGGAGGGTCTTGAGGCTTCAGTCCTGAGGGAGGTGCCTGTTGGGGTTTGGGGCTGAAGCCCTGAGACTTGGCAAGCATGCACTGCTGGGCTCAAGTCCCAAGACCCCACTCCCCGCTGGACAGCAGCCAGAGACAACATGGGGAGGTAAGGGGGTCATGTGCCCCTCCAGATTTTTGCCAGGGTTTGCTAGCCCTGCTTGGTCACATGGTGCTGCCCAGATGCCTCCCTGCACAGCAGCTGCTGGAGCAGCAAGCTGGGAGCTGCAGCTGTGGGGAGAGGCAATGGTAAACGGCAGTGACAGCCACTGCTTTTGCTGCTGCCTCTCCCTGCCAAGCCAAAGCAGCAACCCCTCCCTGCAGCTCCCAGCTGTTTCCCACTGCCTCTCCACAGAGAGCTATCTGCAGCTCCCAGGTGTGAGGGGCCACTGAGGGTAAGGGGGGAGTCTGGGGGACATGACTGAAGCTGTTGGGGGGTGGGGGGGGTCCAAACCTTTAAAATGTGCCCCCTGCTCTCAGCAGGCACCAGTTGTCTCTGGCAGAACCCCTAGTCCCACCACCCCCCCTCAGGGCAGAAACCCTGAGCTCTCCCCCTCCAGTCTGGTAGGCAGAGAATGGGAGGGGGCCACGCTTTAACTATAAAAGAGCTGCATGCGGCTCACGAGCCACAGTTTGGCCACCCCTGTTATATGGTGTGTATACTGTGATGGATAGCAACTGCTGGATTTGTGTTGAGATTTGCACTTAAGACAGATTCTCTGTTACCATTTAATCCCTTTGTACCATTCAAATAGCATAAAGGGTCTGGATCCTGGCCACAAACAGCAAGCGAAGAATTCCTCTGAAGGAGGGAAACCCTCCACAAGAATAAATCCTGAGGTACTTCAGCCTTTGGAGTAAGTTAGAGTAGATCAATCCCCAGATTCAGGGAGTAGTGACTGGCTCTGAAGTCCCCCATTCTATGTTAAGGAGAGCTCAGATGGAGGGGAGAATCTAGTCCAATGTGTTTGTGCATATATGTGTATGTAAATTTTAGCCCATGTCACAGGATATTGTGAAGGCTGGGAGTACTAGGTGTTAATTTTTTTTACCACTGGACAAAATATGTGTCTTTCCATTGATGTTAATAGAAGATGGATCAGAGTCTGTTCCTATTGCAAGACTGGTACAATCATATAAAAGGTGAGACAGACACTGTGTGTGTTCACTTGTGTGTTTTTTGTTATACTTTGGCCCATCAACCAGAAGAAAAAAACAGCTGACTTACTGAGAGAGAAAAATATAGTATAAAACAGTGAAATACTAATCTAGTGAGAACTTTTATGTGACTGAGGCAGATAAGTATTTGCAGGTAACTTAAAAAAAAGGAAAAAAGCATAGGGCAAACAAATGAAACATTAGTCCAGCAAGAACATTTCTGCCTTGCCTTTTGGGAGGCTGTGATACTTCATATTAATTTTAAATTTGTAAAATCTCCTTTTTTGCTATACCACAGTGTAACCCGAACGCCATAAACAAGACACATAGAAACACCAATCTACTGCATATCACATGTGTGAATAAGAGGGACATCTGCAATTACTCAAGCTAGGATCAAAATTATGAGGTCTTGCAAGTCTTAACTTTCAGATATAAATTAAATGTCTGTTAGGAGACAGAAAGATATTCCCCCTCTACCTTCATGATATAGTATTACACAAGTGGCTAAGCAAACTGCAGGAGGCATTGCCTTCCTCTGAAGGAGCCGGTATAGGCCAGGTATAATTCCACTGTAAAGTTACCATGTATCTAATCATCTCAGTCATGGGAGCATATCAATCCTCTGTGTGACAAGCCACCCTCTTTTTAAAAAAAAAAAAAAAAGATTCTTTGGAAAATAGAAAATCAAACTCAAGTTCATCACCTTTTGCAAAACAAGTGTGTGTGTGCATGTTGTGGGGGGAGAAGCTTTGTAAATTAACGGGCACTTACCTTGAGTTTCAGCAAAAAGGGTACTTCTCCAAAATCCACATGCGCACACTCACTGACACATCTGGATGGTCAGACTGTAACTATATTTCAGAAACCACATGTTCTCCAAATAATTTTCTTCCTCTCCCTTCTTTTTCCTCCTAATTTAAGTTATTTATCTTTCTCTGGGAACGAAAACATTTTCTTTCTTGCTTCTTTCTGAACATATTGGGCTCAATTTAGGTCTGATCTACACTATCTTCAATCTCTATGGAGATGCACAGAGTGTAAATCAGTATTCTTTTGAATTACCTTTTGGTTCAAAGCCCTAAAACCTCTGTCTCCTGACTTAAGTAGGAGTTTTGGTTGAGTAAGAGCTTCAGGACTGACCCTTTAGGTACACCTGCATGGCAAGCAGAAACCTGTGGCAGCAGACCCAGATCTACAGACTTGGGCTCACACTGTGGGACTAAAAATAGCTGCTTAGACATTCAGGTGTAGGCTGTGAAGCCCATCCCGTGCCTAGGATTCGGAACACAAACCTGAATATCTACACAGCTCTTTTTAGTGCTATAGTATCAGCCCCATGAGTACATGTATGTCGACCCTGGCTCTGAGACTCACTGATACAGGTTCTGCTTGCCGTGTAGATGTACCCTTAGTTACCTTAGGGCTTGAGCCAAAGCCAATTAAAGTAAATGAAAAGACTCCAATTGACTTGAATGGGGCTTTGAATCCGTCCTATATATAATCTATCTTCAGAACCTCTCTCCACAGTCCACCTGCCAGGCGCTCTCAGGAATTTTTGTGCTAATTACAAACCAGTCATCAGAGATGATAAATCTATAAAGCAGGGAATGTTTTGTAAAAAGGATTCTGGAGTTTCTCTGATAAATGTAACCCAAGGTTCTACGGGAGATAAAGTGAGAGTGAAAAGTTATATAGGCCAAACTGTAATTAATAAAACAGTACTCAGACATCTGTGCACCTTTTATATGGGCAGGGACTTGAACTAAGGTGGAAGGATTTGTAAGACAATAATTGTGAGCTTTGACCTTAATAGTCCTTTTCTCTTATTGTTTACCTTGTGACTTTAGAAAACTTGCTTTGTATCCTAATATATAAGGAAGCCACTTGAGATAAGAAGAGTGGTGTTTAAAGAAGTTTCCTAAGGGTTATTGAATAGATTATAGAAATCTAACATCCATTTCAGATACTATTAAGGCATTTTAGGACCCTGCTGGGTGATTTTAGTAGAAAACAACCAGTGTAATAAAATCTAAGGGCTAGATTCTGCACTGCATTTCCTTGGAGACACATCACAGAAGGTAGAGGCAGGGATATGGAGTGAGGCATGGGGATGTTAGTTATTTTTGTATTTTTGACAGGGTTTTTTTGCGGGGGGGATGTTTGGAGACTGTTTTCTTTTGCTTGACTCCTCAGGTGGTAGTATGGTATCAAGTGGCTGTGCATAAATTCCCAGGCTTCAGGAACTTCCCATCATGCAGGATAGTTATGCAACTAAATTACAGGCAGATGAGGTGCCTCATCTGCTTTGGAATATGCTTTGGAATCGCTGATAGATGTGCTGTATGCAAATCCTTCTCTGAGTAGACTCAAATATCTAGAGAGTCCTGATTCAAGATACACCTCATGGAGAGGTCAATACTCTCAGCCTCTGATCCTGGCCAGTCTGGGACTGACCAGTTGGAGTATGTGTCTCAAATACAGTTTTGCAAGGTTCCTGGGAGCAGCCAACCCTCCACCTGGCAGCCACAAAGCCCAACTCCATAGTCAGGGTCTGCCCCTGAAGTCCAACTGGCAGAGTTCCAGAGTGGCTGATTGGACCGCTGGCCCTACTTAAGCCAACAGAAGGAACAGGAAGCTGTCTGAACAATTGGGCTCCACCCTGCTTTGAACTGCATGCCTTGTGCTTTCTGCTACCCACTCCTGCTACCTACTACCCATTCCTGGTTCCTCAGCTTGATCTTCTGGCATCCCAAGTCAGCTTGACTCCTGGCATCAGACATGTGGTTCTTGACCTTCAGTTTTCTCCTCCCTCTGACCTCCTGGTATCCTGACCTGACCTGCCTCTGGTTCCCGACTCATGGTTCTGATCTCCAGTTTGTCTCCTGCTTCTGACATCCTGGTGTACTGATTCAGTTGATCCTTGACTCTGGCTCATGACTGTGGACCTTGGCTCTGACTGCTAGGTCTGGCCGCCCACTTCCCAACTGTTGCAGCATGCCTCCTCCAGAAGTAGTCTGACAGTGACTTTTTCATCTGGTCTTTTGCTGAAATGTTCTGTCTCTAACAGAGGAAAGAAATACCACAAAACTTCTGTGGAAAAGAGGTGCTGAGCTCCATCCCCAGGCCCATCTTGAATCCCTAAAACCTCTGTGTCTTTGGAGTATAAGGATAACTGAACACACAAGAAGGGTTCCTTGGACACCTGTGAGAACTGAACACTGTATATCAGCTGAAAAATTACCTCATAAGTGGTGCAGTACTGATCCAGTTGAGGCTTCTCTGCCTAGATTTCAGGGATCCAGATTTTTGTCCCCCCTCTTACCCTTGGACAAGACTCTAGAGCTGAATCGTACCACCACAGGCACAAGTCCCTTACTAAGGACATACATCCTTGGTCCTCCACATTGGCCTCCATCCCCTTATGCTTACTCTTCTATGCCTTACTGGATGCCCTGATGGCAGGACCTCTATATATGGTCTTCTATAAGGACCAGGCCTCATTACAGCCTGTCAAGGTTCCTTCCACACTCTGAACTCTAGAGTACAGATGTGGGGACCTGCATGAAAGACCCCCTAAGCTTATTCTTACCAGCTTAGGTTAAAAATTTCCCCAAGATACAAACTTTGCCTTGTCCTTGAACCGTATGCTGCCACGACCAAGCGTTTTAAACAAAGAACAGGGAAAGAGCCCACTTGGAGATGTCTTCCCCCAAAATACCCCCCTAAGCCCTACACCCCCTTTCCTGGGGAAGGCTTGATAAAAATCCTCACCAATTTTTCCAGGTGAACACAGACCCAAACCCTTGAATCTTAAGAACAATGAAAAATCAATCAGGTTCTTAAAAGAATTTTAATTAAAGAAAAGGTAAAAGAATCTCCTCTGTAAAATCAGGATGGTAAATACCTTACAGGTTAATCAGATTCAAAACATTTGCCTCTAGGCAAAACCTTAAGTTACAAAAATACACAAAAACAGGAATATACATTCCATCCAGCATAGTTTATTTTACCAGCCATTAAATAAAAGGAAATCTAATGCATTTTCTAGCTAGATTACTTACAACTCCTGTTAAGTTAGTAAGTAAGTAAGTCTGCATTCCTGATCTGTTCTAGGCAAAAGCATCACACAGACAGACCAAAACCTTTGTTTCCCGCCCCCCCACCCAGATCTGAAAGAATCTTGTCCCCTCACTGGCCATTTTGGGTCAGGTGCCAGCGGAGTTACCTTAGCTTCTTAACCCTTTACAGATGAAAGGGTTTTGCCTCTAGCCAGGAGGGATTTCATAGCACTGAATACAGAAAGGTGGTTACCCTTCCCTTTATATTTATGACACAGCCTCATTCAAAATTCCTGTCAAAGATGGTCTCAAAATTCCACCTAAATCAAGTCATACATCTTCTGATATCTTTTTTCTGAAACTGTATGCTTACAAAGATGAAGAAAAGCAGGACTCACTGGATATCCATAGGATGCTCTCCTTATACTTGGACAGAACGAAACGTTTTCAAGTCTCTTTGTGGCTTGTGCAGAAAAAATGAAGGGTCATCCTGTCTCAGCCCAGAAAATATCCAGTTGGATCTTTCTGCATCAGAATTTGTTATGACTTAGCTAATGATACACCATCATCAAGAATTATTGCAAATGCAACTAGAGTTCAGGCCACATCCATGGCTGAGTAATGTTCCCATACAGAACTTTTGTAGAGATGGTACATGGTTATACATTCACTAAACATTATGCCTCCATGGAAGCCTCCAGAGCCAGTGCAAACTCTGGAAAGATAGTTCTTCAGTCACTGTTGAAATAGACTTTTCATCCCCCACCTTCATCCTGGGTACTAGTTGGGAGTACAAAGAATGGAATATATATGTGGACAGTCACTTGAAGGAGAAAGAAAGGATTACTTACCAGTACAGTAATTGTTGTTTTTTGAGATGTATTGTCCACATATATATGTTCCATGATCCGTCCTCCATTCCATCTACTAGAGAGTCTATTATAAGTAAGATTTTGGTGGCAAAGGAACTGAGAGTCAGTTGAAGCAGCCCTTGGTTGAAGGCACGAGGACACATGTGCCATCCTATTAGATACTGCCAACCAAAAGTCACCAGCTTGAGTGGCTGGGTGCGCGCACATCAAGAGTGGAAAATATGTATATGTGGTCAGTATATAACAGTTACTGTGCAGGTAAGTAACTTTTTTTTTTTTATAGCACAAGAAAGAGAAAAGGGAAATTGCCAATCACTCCCTACCTTGGAAAATGTCCTAATGGAAAATTCATCCTGACCTCATTGCTGACATAGAGATCATTGCCTGAATTTGGTCACAAGTTTAATGAATACTTTCCCAACAGCATAGCAAGTGAGAATTGGGTCAGGGACCCATTTTCAATAGAAGATTGTCAGATGCCTTTTCAGCAAAGGAAAAGGAAGAATTTATTGAACTATCATGTGATGGTGGATTCAAGGTCAAACTCAACAAAGTAGAGCTCAGTGACCTTTGGCTGAGAAGGAGAGAGGAGTTTGCCCTGATATCAAATAGAGCTTTGAAATTTTTGGTGCCCTTAGTGCTACATACTATGCAAGACTGGTGTCTGTCCTGATCACTATTAAAACAAGTATAGGATGAAACTCCATAAAGAATTGGATCTTCAGCTGAATCTCACAAATCTCACCTGACATAAATTAACAATGTGCTGTGAAGCAAGTACATCATTCTCTCTTTTGTTTTGTTTTGGTTGTTCTTTCTCCAAGATACTTAATGTTTCGTAACCATTTGAACTTTGGCTCAGGTTCAATAATAATCCACATAGAATTAGCAGAAACTTTGAATTTAAATTAGACAAATCAAAAAGTCAAGCCATTGACATTAGTTTAGCAGCATTCCAAGAATATAACAAGATGTCATTTATGACATATTTAATTATGTCTTATAATTTGAATAACACAAGACATTAATAATAATGGCTACTTCATTGTATTTCCTCTTGATTCACTGTCTGAAAACATAAGATGTTTTTGAAAGGATGTTATAATGGAACATCTTAGACTTTCATATTCATTTATTTTACTCTAGAGGTCAGAAATCCTTAATTTAAACCTATTGAGGTATAACACAAATGTGTACCAAAAAATTGCATATGGTACTTCGAACATAAATTTATTTAAGGTGGCAGCACATGAACCAATACAGTTTTGGAATTGCTGCAATATGCCATATTACATGTTCACCAGCTATTGTGCCCTAAAAATCCCTTGTGTACTTTAGACATGGTTTTTATCCTATTTAAAAACAGCTGAATTAGAGAGCACAATGAATATCTTTGTGGTCAACATAGACAAAAGAAGTTGTATTCAGCATCATGTCAGCTAATCATGGTGAAACCTTCCTGGTTCCTCCATCTTTTTAGGTAAGATCCAAACTGTGTTGTGCAGCTGTGACATGGAGGCCCATTGGTGGTTCACTACTCTGTGTCAGCAACTCTTGACAGGCCTGACATACTCACTACTCCTAACACTCTGTTGCCATAATCTGTATCTAAAAGGTATCATGTAAGGTATCATCTACAAACTGGTAACACACTTGTCCTGAAAATCATTTTTTGGTGTATGTATAAGGTGTGTACAAAATGTTAAGTATGTGTTGGAAAGCGACACCTGTTCCAGACAAAGGAATGTAGTTCTGCCTGCTTGAATGTGTCTCCAAAGTAAGGTATGACCAAGGACTAAGAAAAGTACATGTACATGCAAAATAAACAAAGCCTCAGGAGAGCAAGTGGGGAAAGATGACTACTTAACAGTCTCAACAGAGGATGGAGACTGCACCACCCAATAAGCCTTCCTGCTTTTGAAGCAGGTCCAATTAACTTTGGGAAGATATAAGGAGAGAGAAAAAGCCATTTTTGCATCCTTCACCTGAGGACACATGTCTCTTTTTCAGCACACACGCTTGATTTTGTGTCAAAGGCACGTTTCCTTTTAAGGTATTGAGCACTACTAAATCGTCGGAGGCCGAACAGAGTATAGCCCTCCTTTGCTGCGGGGACGATTTGCTAAGTAATTTTAAAAGGACCAGGTTTCTCTTCACGCAGCTAGACATGTTTTCGGTCAGCAACCCTGGCTGTTAAAAAGGGGCCTGCCAATAATACATCTCTTTTTATTCCCAGCTGTTGTTCTTTTCAAAGTATAAACCGCTGGTTAGTCTTGAGGGAAAAGATCAGTTCTTAGTCTATAAGCTTCTGGTGTGGAAGCATTTAAATCCACCACCAGCTAGCCATAAGGTCTTTTGGTAGCATCCTCAAAAGCTTCTAGAAAGAATTGAGCTTTGCCAGGGTACATTTGCCGAGTGAGCGTAGCAATTTGTAATTTATCCCTGGGTTTTTTTTAACAGAACCATGCACTTTGTGTTTAGGTTAATTGTGCGACTCTTTTTTCCCCTGACAAAATATGTTTTGAACTATATACATAATGCTCAGATTTCTGTGATGCACGTACTTGGTAAAGGCTTTCTTGATTTCTTCACTTTCACAAGCAGAGTTCATCAGATCATCTATGATCATATTTACTTTATTGGTAGGAAACAAACAGTCATAGTCAAAAGCATCAGGCAGCCCCTCTGCAAAATTGATAAAGGGATATTTACAGAGTAGCTCTTTATACAGAGGTTGCCAACAACTGTAACACCACACAATATTCTCAAGCATAACAGACAGTGTTTGTTTGGCATTATCCAACACATTTTTTATAAAGTAACTTTTCCCGCAGTTGCTAGGCCCCGCGAGAATTGCAGAAAAGGGATGTTTCCACCTCGTATCCATTTTTAAAAGCTGTAGGGCAGGGTTTTAAACCCTTCTCTTAGGACCCTCTTGATGTAAGCGACTCTGTGTTTTCTTAAGGGTTTTTGCCTCTATTTGCCACTGATTTTTGTTCCTTTCGATAGAGGGCTGCTGCACTCTATCTTTTTTGAGGTGTTTTCTCGCAGGCCCATGCAATAGTCCAGGACTAGATCTTTCAAACTGTCAAAGTTGATCTTTTCACAGTTTGCTTTGACTTTCATACAGGCCTTTCTTCCTGACAGCTTATACCCGTATGTTTTCGGGCCTGCCAATACAAACTCGGTGATGTGTTGATCTGGTGGGATCTCGCTCGTGAGGTCCCCTAAATAATTCCCCAGAGGGGGATTCCAGTCACACTTCCTTGTCACAAATATCACCGAGTCAGTGTCGTGGGTACAGGCACCGCTCTTGCAACCTGTCTAAGAGGTTTTATAGTTCTAAGCGGGCATAAGCGGTGGTGAAACAGGCTATGAAGACGTTGGTATTGCCAGAGGCAGAATAACACTCTTTTGCGTGCTTCCAAGACACACACGCGGTTTCATCATTGATAAACTCGCAGGATGAAACCTCGTAATTGTGGGGGAAACAGGTGCTGAAAGAGTTCGTCAGGGTCTCTCACGATGCTGGTGTTGGGTATGTTTGTTCTTTGGTCAAATTTACCCCACAGAGAATTTAAAAATAGTTTATCGATTTGGAGTTTAGCAGGGTTCGACCTGATCTTGTGTTGACATAAACGCATGCCTTCTTTCTGGTAGAAATTGTTGACGTACTTATTTTATTTTTCTTCATCTGTGCACCAGCTGGGATACCCTGTCTTGTTTCTGGCGGAGGTGTAATTTTATGTACTCTGAAAAGAGTTCATCAGATTTTTCATTAAAATGCCAGATTTCATAGATTTTAGCCACTGCGTACCCCTTCGCTATGGCCACGTTCAATTCCACCGTGCACCAAGTCCCCAGGATAGCCCTCTCCTTGTCAGTATGGGTGCATGTCTCCCGCTGCTCGGTTTCCGCACAGGTTCGGTATAGTGGGAACATAAGCTTGCCATCCACTCTGACAGGTAATAATGGGAAAAAGAGGCCTCGCGGGGGGGTACACTTTAACTTTTGCAATTCCAAAATAATTTGCAAGGGGTCCAAATTTGTCATAAACTATATCGGGGTATCTGATAGTGTATTCTTTGGTTTTGTTTATGAAAGGATACAGGCTGGTAAAATCATAATAGTGGATTTCTTCCCCAGGGTTAGGTTTTTAATACAGGTGGATAGCATTTGTTCTCCACCAAAAAGAGCATCCCTAGGTATGAGAGACTGGGGCAACTGGGCTCGGTTTAAAAAAATCTGCAAGCTCCCTGTCTGTTTCTTACATCACCTCCCACTCGTGCTCTCAGAGAGTCCTCACTACAAAACCAAGTCTTTTCAGATAGTCGGTCTTGAGCTGCATCTTGTAATAAAGAAACCCCAAAGTTGTCCCCGTCATAGTATTTTGTGCTTTTTCACAATAACAGGTGACACAGCCGTAGAAAAAACACCCGTTAAACTCCACTTGCGTACCCTGTCAACATTGGCATATCCGTCTAAAAAGTAGGGGCTTACCTGTAGTTCCGCACCCTGTAAAGCATGCTGTATTTGTATATTTTCTTTGTGAGAGGTATACAACAGCCACTGAATAGATGGGGTTTAATATCTCTTTTTCTGCCTGTGATAGTTGTCTGGAGGGAGAAGAGCTACCATGTTAGGCTCCAAAAACATAAACCTGTACGTAGCCATGCAGACAGATGCCAGCATTATGTACCGGAATGGATCTATACTCAGTTTTATTTCAGTGAATTTATCAGGTTCTTTCTCTACTATATCTCCCACTCTGTCATTTTCATAATCTTTCTGTATAGGATACAAGCCTGTCTCAAAATTTTGACATCCTGCTGACAGTAATACACAAGCTCTTTCTGCAAGTCAAACATCTTGTAGCTGTGGTCCCGATACCAGTTGAGAAACTCTTTCTCCCTGGGCATCATACTTTCCACACCACAGTGCTCCACACTGGGCATAGGGCCCCATGTAATTTTGATTTTCTAAAGTGTTAAAAAAAAATGTGGAAAATATCCCTTGCACTCTTCAAACCCTATCGCCTGCGGGAGCTTGCTAAGCTTCGTGGGCAAGAAGTTTAAAGTCTATAAAACAAATGCCCAGGGCCTTAACTTCCAGACACATTAGTTTACTATCCTGAGTGATTAGTTCTGTGCACATCTTTTCCTTCAGTAACTGTCTAACGATGAATTACGCATCATAACCTTTGGAATTGTGTGCTAGGAACGTGTAGTCCCGGAACTCTTTACCAATAAAGGTCTTAACAAACATAGAAAGACACTCGTCACCCTTAAATTCCCAGGATTTTTCTGGATTTAGGAACATAGCAAGCAAAAAGTTAATTGGGCATATGCAACCCACTCTTCTGCGTGCATTCAAAATCATACAAAATAGCCCGAATCATCAGAAAAATATTTCTAATGCTGTCCACAAAACAGAGGTGGCTGTCTACGGCACCAGCGATCAAACCTTGACACTGCTTACAGCACTTCCCTTTACACCTGTGCCACTTGTCCACATAAGACTGACACTTATCGCACAACGTTTTAGACAGGCATTTGACTTGGTTTTTTTTGTTTTTTTTGATGCACAGTCAACGTGCCTGTCTAAACACTCTTTGGACCGACAATACAGTCTACAGCTAGGACACCTCAGCTGCACACCCATGCTGTCCGAGCACGTTATGCTCAAACAGAGGCAGCAACGATACCTGCAAGATTGGTTGTGACTGTACACTGTGTGGCAAAACTCACAATTTTTCACACCAAACAACTTTTTCACATCCAGAACCCCATAGTAATGCTCATTGTGCAACAAGATGAAAAAAGTCTTGGGGTACACTGGGCCCCTTGTTTTAAAAAACAAAACAAAAAAAAAACAAAACCCTCTGCCTTTCGTAGCATACAGCACCACCTGTGTGTTGACTCATAAATGCTGTTCAAACGTTGCTACATCACTGAGCATAACCTTTTTTTGATCTGACTGCCCCAGTTTCTCATGCAACTTTCTCGCCCCCGCTAACAATTCCGTGTCCGAAGGTTTACGGTCGGACATAACGGCCAAGGTGTCCACCCACAAAACATAGATTGGTACCGGTGTAAGTCAGGTCTAATAAACATGGTCTTTTTTTATGAGTGATTAGACTGCTGAGGATAGAATTTAAAACTCTAAGCACGCGCCCCTACCTCTGTTTTTTACAACTGTCACAACGAGGCGCAACATCCCATCAACATGCAACTCTCTATTGCTCTGTAGCAGCTTTGAGGTCTGATTTAAGAAATCCTCAGCAGACAGTTCATCCCTAGTTGTTCTGACTGAAAACAAAGGGTTAGTTAAATTTCAGCTCTCTAAAAATAACTGAACATAATCCTCAGGGCCTACCCTACCATTAACGTCATCGAGAAGTAACTGTATCCCCCTGTGTATGGCTTCAACAACCTGCTGAGCTGAATTTATTCGCTCAAGATTGACAAAACGGAATTCCTCACAATACACTGACCCCCCCCCCCAAATCTAGGTAATTCACGTCGTCAACTTCTCGCTCTCTCCATATACACCTCTGCATTTTCAGGGTTACTTGGGGGTTCCTCTATGGGACCATCAGCAGCATCTTCTATATCAGAGGCTATTTGAGAGTCGGACTCTGAGGGGCCTCCGTGAGGGTCATCAGGAGTAGAAGGGGACCCATCTAGAGAGCCCTCTGGGGAATTTTCTAAATCAGACTCTGTGTGAGAGTTGGGTTCCAGCTCCCCAGTTTGAGAGCCTCCAGTAGGGGGCATCTCATTTTGGTTTTTTTCCTCATAACCTCTTTAGCCTTTTAAAAAAATTTTACAGCAAACCTGGCCTGGAACTTTTTGGCAGCCATCTGTTTATCCCCCAAGAGCTGTCCCCGCCTTTTGTTTACACCTGAGCTGATGTGTATCCTTGAGGTTGCCCTTTTTACCCAGGCTCCTTTCCACAGCTAGTCACCCCTGCTCAGAGCCACCTTTTGGAAAATTGAAGTATTTTTCAAAAAGTCACCCACCAGAGCTTTTGCATTTTTGATGTGGTTTCCAGTCCTCCTTTCTTTTAGACCCCCTGAGGATACAGCAACCACGAATTTTCTGAACGAAGCGTCATATTTTCCCCAAATCTTTTTAGAATACTGTTCTTTTAGAACCCCCGAGGATACGTCCATCAGTTTTCTGAATGAAGCATCATACTTTTCCCAAATACTAGAATGTGGGGGAGCTGTGACGAGCTTATGGTGCTGGGAGAATGGTTTGTCAGTCCTTGGTTTTTTATTCACAACCCCTAGAGCTTGTGCTCCAGGTTTGTGAATGTGGACATTTTCACTCAGTTTTCTCAGGGCTTGGTGTGGTGGCGGCCACTGAGGAACTGGAGTTGTGTTTGCGTGATTGCAATACCATAGCCTTGCAGTGGAGAGCCTTTGAAGATATCAATGAATGTCTTGGGGCTTTTTTTTTTTTTTTAAAACATGTTTTTTCATGTTTAAAGTTTGGGGTGGGGAGTGTTTTTTCTAGAAAGAGTGACCTATAGCATTCAACCAACTCCTGGGTCGGATTTAAACTGTCCAATAGCTTTCCACCAACTCCTAGGGTTCTATTTAAACTGTCCAATAGCATCTGCGAATTCCTGAGGTTTTATTTCATTTCCTATTAATCAGAACTCACCATCCTCATCCACGCACCTCCCTTTCTGTGGGTCCACACCATCACATTTAACCCTATGGCAACAGGGGTGAGTAATCACAGTCACCCTGGCTATTCAGTGGGGGTGTGGTTAAAACCATTCAGTTCAACAGGATAAGTCAGCTCTGTTGTACTCAAACACGTCTGAACCATCCCTGGTTTGTTTGTTTTTTGTTTGTTTTATTGTAAACACATTTTTAGGAATATTTTTCCCTGCCACAACATACATTTCAGCTTTTTGCTGTAAATGGGTCTCTTACACAAAAACACAAGAGCTAGGTTCTCACAAACAATTTATTTTTTATTTAAAAGATATACAGCTCCTTGAAAACAAACCAACATGCTTCATTAAACTTTTAGCTCACTTAAGGGCCAAAGGCCTTCTGACAGAAACACAGATAGTCACAAAGCCCTTTTCAATAGTGTTTTTTTTTTTAATTTACAGCTACCAAGTTTTATATTGCATGTTTGTCCCCTCACCATTCTCTAACTTAATACTTTTAGATTTCTTACAAATAGTCTTTTTCTTAAGCAGGGTTCTGTAACTTTTTGTGCAGACTAGACAGTCAATATAACTCTGTAAGCAGGCATCTTCCCATTTGGTCATTTTCTTTAAAACACGGTCAGGGTCTCCATTGAATTGCACAGCATTTATCAAAGTCACCCCTTGCACTAAATGTTCTTGGGTGAGGCACAGACATTGCATAGCATAACCTATAGCAATAATAGTGTTTAATAAGCTTTCTAAACACAGCTCAGCACGCAGGCCCTGGAGCTTGCAGTTTATATCCACTGAAGTCCTAGTCTCACAGTCATGGTGCTGTTGGGCTGATGTATCTATGACGCAGCTCTCACAAGCTTCAAAAAGCTATTTCCTAAGGCAGTGATTAAGGACAGCATAAACAGCAACGTGTACAATAGTCCGCATAACTTTTTTACGCTCACAATGTGGCACTGGCTCAGTAAGTTCCATGCCAAGCCTCCTCATAGCCGTCATCCTCAGAGTTCTCTTCAACAATTTGTATCGGCGTTGAGCAAAAACAAGGTGGGCCCGGTTCATCTTCGCTGCTTGATGCAACGCTGTCCAGGGCCTCCGGGTCCTCTAGAAAGGCATCGTCGAGCTGTCGAGAGATTTTAAGACAAGAAACAAGTGTAAGTTCCCACTGCTCGTTTTTATATTTACACAACCCCTGGTTCCTAACCCATTACACCCCATCATCATCCGTCACTTCTTAATCATTCATTTACCTGCCCTGTTTTTTCCTTCTGCTTAGGCCAATATAAAAGTTCCTTATTTTAATATATTTTTATTAAGAAGAAGTACTTTCTTCAAGAGTTTTACTTTTTAAATCAAACGTCAAGAAAGTTAAGAACAATAACATGCATTTAATTCCCCTGAACAGTTACTATAATTGATGGTGGCAAACAATTCAAGCTTCAGCAAGAAGTAAGGCTTTCACCACCTAATATAGTACATATTGTATGCCACATTTCCTGCTAACCAAAACCAAATGGAAAATGTACTTACTAGTACTTTATTTTCTCATAATAACTCTATTCTCTGGCCTCCTTGCTGCTTGTTTTTCTCTTTTTATTCATTTCTTCGTAGTATTGACCAGAAGAACAATCTGTTGCCAAAGTTGGGTTTTTATGTGTTGGAGGGGAAGAAAGATCAACAAATAGACCCTCTGTATTGACTTAATTGAGAGCTGTGAGGAAGTAATCCAAAACCAATACTTCTCTCACCTATTTGTAAAGTTTTGGGGATTGATGAAGAAATTTCTGTGTTTAAAGGACAATAACAGAGCTTAAAGGACATGGAAGTTTAAGAAATTGGGTTTGCAGATTGGAGAGGATAAGGAAACAAACATTGAAAATGTACTTTCTGTTCTGGTAGATTATTGTCCTTTCATTTTTTACAATATTACATATATTAGTATGTTACAAGTTTCAAAGTTACTGTAAGAACAATTCTATTAAAGAAGTTAAACTGCTAGCTGGGAAAATAGGGCCTGATTCTCTCCCCCTGTACAGTTCTTTCAGTCTCCTCAGATGGTGAATGGGGACCATAAACTGGCCAGATCAGAGCTAAAAATTACCTCAGCATGGAGGAGCTCTCAGCTGGCACAGTGCTGCCATAGCCATCTTGTATGCCACCCTCCAAGTAGCTGCTGGCAGAAAGGGGTGTGGAGGAGTATTACTGTGGTTCAACCATTTTCTGCTGGAAGACAGGCTCCTTTGGGGGCTCTTACCAGCCAGCACATGTTAGAGTAGTGTCAAGCCACAAGTGTGTCCATCGTCTGCTGTGCAGGTCCTGGGAACAGCAGAGAATCTTGTCCATGGATTGTAAACGGGATAATTGTTATGTCGTGGTCCCTCACTCTCATGGAGGGAGGGAGGCCACAAACCGACTATACCAGTGGTCCCCAACCTTTCTGTGGGAATAGCACATTCCTATTCCCAAAAGACTGTGGTGGGCGCCAAATGCCCCACCGCTGAAATGCCACCAAGAAGCAGCAGTGGAAAGAAGTGTCGCCGCCAAAATGCCACCAAGAAGTGGTGCTGTTTCTCGGCGGCATTTCAGCTAGTGTTTCTCCATCGGCCGTGCTCCGCAGCGGCATTTCGGCGGCACGGTGTCCTGCAGGTGCACACAACTGCCCCAGTGGGCGCCATTGCACCTGCGGGCACCGCGTTGGGGACTCCGGTCTATAGCCCAGCACCTTCTGGCTGGAGCCAACAGTACTAAACAGTCTATAAGGGAGCTCGAGCCCCCTAGGCAGGGCAGAGCACAAACAGTCTATAGCTCTGGCCTGCGGTCAGGGCAGAATAGCAAAGGAGTCTAGGGGACCAGACCCTCAGGCAGGGCAGGGCACCAAACAGATGGAAGTTCTTACTCTAGTGGATGGCTGATAAACACAGGCTTCTGGGCCTACAGGTGGGGAGGCTGCCACTCCAGGTGTGGAGTGGCAGGGGTAAGGGGCAGTGTTCCTTCTAATTTTTGCATTTCTTCTGTGTAAATTTTTGTGCATGCAGTGTTTTGCTGTGTGCGCAGGGTTTAGGATCTGTGTGCGCGCGCACATGCGCACAGTTTAGAGGGAACTGTGGTAAGGGACCCCTCCTGACTCCACCAGGTCCCAGCCCAGGGCCCTAATAGTGGTGGACTATTCCACCACTGGGTCATTGGGGAATCCCACCGCAACATGCTGACTCACACTCCAGCAGCAGAACCGGGCCAGAGTCTGGTTCCCTTGGGCTACATCCTACCACAGTCTGGGTTTAGGGCTCTGTAGTCCAAACGTTCTCTGTCTTCTCAGGGTACTCGGCCGCCAGCAGTCCCCACAGCTCCTCAGGGCATTCATCTGACGGCGGTCCTGGCAGATCCTTGAGACACTCATCTGTCTCCTCTGGCTGCAGGGCACAGCTCCACTCGAAACCTAGTCTGGGATCCTGTTGAGATCCCAGCTTCCTGGAACAGCCGTCTGCTCCCTCTGGTGCTCCAGCCCCATCTGAGCTCCGGGGCTCTCCTTTCGTACTTCCTGTCCCACCACAGGACTTCCAGTGAGTCAGGGTGGATTTAGCTCTGCTCACCAGAAGGAGTGTAGTGGTCCCTCACTCTTCTGCTCGGAGGGAGGCCACTCCACCTCACTACATGCTAGAATATATTTTACATTTCCATACTAGCACAAAATAAATTCAGGGTATGTTAATACAAAGGCTTAAGCTAACCTGTCTTGATGCATGAAAGTCCTCTTTGGATTCTAGGGGATTCGGCCATGTGGAATAAAATGTTTTATGCTAATTGTACAGTTCACGAATATAATGATTTTTTTTTAAAAGGAAATATTAGCCACAGGCATCCTTTGTGACCCTATGCTTGAGTTTCCCCATTGGCAAATTTAAAATAATAACAATACAATAATACCTAACTCTTATGTAACACTTTTCCTTTGCATAGATCAAAGCATTTTACAAAGAAGGTAAGTATCCCTAGACCCATTTCACAGATGGGGAAACTGAGGCACAGAAGTGATGTGACCTGTGCAATGTCACCCATCAGGCCAGAGGCAGAGCCAGGAGCAGAACCTAGATTTCCTAAATCCCAGTCCAATGCTCTATTTATTAGGCCACACTGCTCTGAAGAGAAACCATAACATACTTACCTACAGAAGAGTTAGGAGGCTTCATGCATTAACATTGGTAAAGTGTTTTGAGATCTTTACACAAAAGGTGTTGTAGAAGTGCAAAGTGTTATATTATTACTAAAGTAATCCATTTTACAGGGTATTATCATGTAGCATATAAAAGCATCAGATGAGTTTAAAAGTCACTATGTGCTCTAGGCCTCAAACTTTAGGCTCAGTCCAGAGACCCACTCCAGCCCCTTTGCACTGCTTTGGCAGCCCTAAGGTCCTATAGTGCTGGCTTGAACAACCAGCTGAAGAGTCCCCTGGTACGGTGGGACTCCATGATTGGTGCAAAGCAGGTATAGCTGGCTTCAGTTCATGAACAAATACTAACATATATGGTTTGCTTAGAGTTTATGGGTTTATGCAAATTAAAGTCAATAGGAACTGTAGGAGTTCAGCACCTCTGAAACTTAGGCCTTTTCTGTGTAGCATTCTACTCAATAATATGGGTCCAGCAGCCTTGGAGGCTCTAAGCTTAGTAGAGCAGCAGGCAGAACTGTCTATTTCCCGCTCAGCTGCTTCAGATCTGGGGTGAGGTGGGCAAAGTAATACACTGTGGAGCTACCTAGTCATGAGTATCAAGATACACTTAACTAGTCAACAAGAAGTAGTACAAGTAGTCTGAGGCAGATCCTGAGAGTGTGTGTTCCTGTGTCTGTGTCAAATTTGGCTAACAAACAAATATTACAGTTTTGGCAATGAAGATGCCAGTTAATGGAAAAACCATAGAGGCTCTGAGTATTTCTCAGAAATGAGAGAAAACATTTGGATTGTTTGTTGCTGAAACTTGGAATAACAGACAGTACATGAAAAACAATTCCTGTTACACCCTTTCCTACTTCCAACCCTCTGTAAATCCAAAACTACAGAACATGTTGACAGCTTTGAAGAATCCTTGCTTTCTGAGGCTGACTGGAATTAAAATCACAGAATATCTTTAGCCAAAGAAAAATGTATTCTTTGAATGGCACATTTGCATCCGATGAAGTGAGCTGTAGCTCTCGAAAGCTTATGCTCCAATAAATTGGTTAGTCTCTAAGGTGCCACAAGTACTCCTTTTCTTTTTGCGAATACAGACTAACATGGCTATTACTCTGAAACCTGAAATTTTCAGTTATGTAACTCAGAATCAAGGCTGAGTGCTTTGATGTTTTTGTAATATGGGTAGAGACAAAAATATGAACTGGTTCTTATCTGGCCCAAACTGGTTCATCCATATATAATTTGCATAGGTTATAATGTTGCTGATGGTAAAATTCATTTGTATACTTAATTTAATGTTTTTATCAGGTGTGAATTTATAGTACTATCTAATGATCAATCATCTGGGCTTTCTTGGAAGGTAAGCACTGCTTATCTGTCTCTACTCATTCAAATGCTTGGCTCACAGAGCAGAAATTGTTTTCATATTTAAGGGCAACAGGCTCTCTCTTATTAATCTTAGTACACAATGAATTTCTTTTTTCCTTATTGGCTTCTTATATGCCCAACCCACCTGCCAAGTCACATGACACAGGTGGGATGAGGAAGAAAACTTCCTAAGAACTGCCTCCTACTTAAAGAACTCACTGAAGCATGTTCTCCATTTTGGAAAGCTGATCCCTTAATACACATGAACATTAATCAACCTACTGTGATGACTGCTATGTGCGTTGCCTTCCTACTTCCTGCTCCCCTTTTTGTGTTTAATTTGTTTTCCATTTTTCTTCAATGAAGAGTGAGAGGAAGGAATGCCTAGTGTGCAGCTCAGCTTTTGAGTTTTCTTCTATACACGTATATTCGCTCATCACCTGCTATAAAACATCTTCACAGTGTGCCCTCAGACAGACGTACAATAAAATCCATTTTTTACAGGTGGGTTTGCATAATTATAGATTTTCTTCTAGATCAAGAAAACTTAAAGATCAACTCAAGTTCTCAGTTACACATCAATTCTTCCTCCTGAGATATCGGAGAGAAATGTAGCCAGGCACTTCTGAATCTCTATCTTATATATAATCGTAAAATGGAAAGGCTGAAAGGTAAGATGACATTTCATGAAATTCCCATTCTCCTTTTTCTTTTGTTGCTCTTCACTCTTCCCACAGAACTGTATACTACATGTCTTGTCTCCCCGTAATTAATCCATAAAACAGGAAAGCATATTTGCATCATTGTCTGCTTTTAACTTTCATCATTTTTTTTTTCTTTTGTTTCATCTCCATACATCGTTTTCCCCTTCTGCCTGCTCATAGGCTCATAGACTGTAAGTCCAGAAGGGACCGTCATGATCATCTAATCTTAACATTGCAGACCACAGAACATCACCAACCCACTCCTGTAATAGACCTGTAACCTCTGGCTGAGTTACTGAAGTCCTCAAATCATGATTTAAAGACTTCAAGTTACAGAGAATCCACCATTTACACGAGTTTAAACTTGCATGAGAATCACTGCATTCTCAGTACTGTAAATCATTCTCTTTCTATTCTATCTATCACTGTAAAGTATTGGTACACTATATGAACGAATGCAGATGCTACATAAAAAGTTATTGTATATTGTCTGGTAATTACATTCCTAAATCACATATAACCACTGACAGGCATTATGCTGTTCCTAGATTACATTTTCAGCCTGTTAGATCATATTTAGGATTGTCAGTTTTGGTTGGACATATTCCTGGAGGTTTCATCATATAACATAATCTTTAATTAAAGATTAATCTTTAAAAACACCAGGTCAATCCTGAAGTGTTGACAACCCTAATCATATTTCAGATTAAGGGACAAATCTACTTGACATCTAGTCAATTTCAAACATGTGTTAAAAGCACTTTCAGATTTTGCCTCTGCCCCTGACTTCCTTCTCCCAATTTTTGTGGTTTTTCAATTACATTTTCCTATCTTTAAAATGATTTTTTCTCTCCCATTGCTGTGTGACAGACTGATGCAAACAACAGGGGACTCTAACCAAGATCCAAAAGAATTTGTGTGGGGGGGGTGGAGGGTGAGAAAACCTGGATTTGTGCTGGAAATGGCCCACCTTGATTATCATGCACACTGTGAAGAGAGTTGTCACTTTGGATGGGCTATCACCAGCAGGAGAGTGAATTTGTGTGGGGGGGGTGGAGGGTGAGAGAACCTGGATTTGTGCTGGAAATGGCCCAACTTGATGATCACTTTAGATAAGCTATTACCAGCAGGACAGTGGGGTGGGAGGAGGTATTGTTTCATATTCTCTGTGTGTATATAAAGTCTGCTGCAGTTTCCACAGTATGCATCCGATGAAGTGAGCTGTAGCTCACGAAAGCTCATGCTCAAATAAATTGGTTAGTCTCTAAGGTGCCACAAGTACTCCTTTTCTTTTTGCGAATATAGACTAACACAGCTGTTACTCTGAAACCTGTCACCTTACCTGATAACTCTCGTTACAGTATGTGTGGTGACACCCATTGTTTCATGTTCTCTGTGTATATAAAATCACCCCACTATATTTTCCACTTTATGCATCCGATGAAGTGAGCTGTAGCTCACGAAAGCTTATGCTCAAGTAAATTTGTTAGTCTCTAAGGTGCCACAAGTACTCCTTTTCTTTTTGCGGATACAGACTAACAGGGCTGCTACTCTGAAACCCATAAAGCTTCTCTAAGATACAGCTGGGGCAAAGCATACCCCCAGCCTGGACCAGGATCAGGTGAGTGGAAAAATAGCACAGACACATTTTTCTTCCCCTAGCCCAGCCCCACTCCTTTGGGTCCTGGACCAAGCATTTGGTACGGAGACCGGTAGTATCTCCTAAACCTCTTTTTTTTTTTTTTTTTTTTTTTTTTAAGTCTTAGGTACCTGTGATTTACCTCTGCATTTTGTTTAGTAGGAGATACTACTACGTCTAAAATGTTCTCCTACTTGGATAAGAGCAGGAGTAGCACAAAATGCAGTAGTATCCTAATGCTAGTTGAGGGGTGAAATTCTGGCCCCATTGAAGTCTATGGCAAAACTCACTGATTTCAATAGGGCGAGGATTTCACTCACGATCTGATCTTTGTAATTCAGCAGAGAAATATCTACCTACTTTTATTTCTTCCAGGTTTATAGCTTTTCTCTGCCCTATCTATCTTCCTCCAAATAAATGGCTTTTGTCTGTCCTCAAGTAATGTACCCAATAAACTTTGCAATAAAATTACTTTAACGTAAATCACTTGCAAATTATCATTTTAGTGCATAACTAGTCGCTTGTGATGGCCAAATCTAAGTAATGTTGTGACATAATGTGTTATGGGGCCTAACAATGGACTTACTCCAGGTATGAATTTGATCTATTATATCTGTGTTTTTTGGTGTCAGTGACTATCTGGATATGCATTAGCTTTATTATTCATTAGTATTATTAGAGAAGTGATAACTATAGTGTAAAGCATGCCCACATTAATTCCAAAATGTCAGTATCTGTTCTGGAGAATTTAGAACTGTACATTTTCCCAGCATGAGTATGACAATTGTTATTAGGCTATTTTCATGATTTTTATTTCTATAATATCAGAATGACTAGACCATTGGTAAGAAAGGCCATGAAATATTTCCTTATCTATCTATCATACAAGTTCTGTGTGCAGTTTTTACTGTTCTGTCAAAATATTATCTTCATGTAGGTAAGTCTCAGTATCTATTTTATACCTAGAGTAGCTCAAAATAGCCAAAAATCCTAAAAAGCTATTTTTCCTGATGGCTATAAAAGCTGTAACAGTTGTAATTTCCTTATTCCAGAGTATTATTCAAAGTCAAAAGGATAGTGTATGAATATTAGAAATACTGCAGCAGATTTTACTACAGTACTGGAGAAATGAGCTCTGCTTGTGAGGGCATGAGTTCTAATCCTAGCTCTGCCAGTGATTTATTGTTTGGCCTTGGGCAAGTCACTTCACTTTTCTGCCTCAGTCACCCCATTTTTAAAATGAAGATAGTAATATTTACCTACTGACCTCACAAGAGTGTTGTGAGGATTAATATTTAATAATTCTACAGAGATTTGACCCTATGAGGTGCTCCAAAAATGTTGTGTATTATTATTACAGTGTGTTATAACAACATAATTGTCTATAAAATGATGCCTGCAACCACATTCTTCTTTCACAATTCTCAGGCTATGGAATAACTCACTGACTGTGGCATTTCTTCATCCAGCCAGTGTACTCTGAAGTACAGTGTATATCCAGGGAAATGTGGGGAAGCTGTACATCATGAAAAAACATGATGAGAACTGGAGGATGCATGTACATGACTCTGGATGGTACAGCAACTGTTGTTGAAATAAGTATTTTATGTAGTTAAAAATATTTCTACAGAGAAAGATAACACTACATTGGACATAAATAGCACAGAACACATGGAATGAAAAAGAAGACAATCCAGGACTCTTTTCAGCTGTCCCATGAGACCAGAGTGAATTTAAACTAAACAGTTTAGTCCCGCCCGAAACTTCAGTCCCTTTTGAATGGATTCTTCCTTCCAGCCTAGCATTTTCCTCTGCACCAGATGGATTTTTCCTCCTTGGGATGACCTCTTGTCTTCCTCCCTCCCATTCCGGAATTCTTAATGTTCTTCCTAAATGTGGCAACCCAACCAGCCTTACTTTATTGTAGCAGAAGGCAGAATGGCAGCCATCAACTGTGCACCTCATCACTTTCTTTTGTGTGGCTGCGGATTCACTGCTGAACACGGGCTTCATCTGACCCTAAATATATTGTATTTATTTAACCCATGCTACAGGCATTGATTTTTGTACTGTGTACGCATCACCTTTTTGTGAGATCTAGTTGCCAAAATTATTGAGCAACCGTCAGGGCCAGCTCTAGGCACCAGCAAAACAAGCAGATGCTTGGGGCAGCACATTTCTAGGGGCAGCTTTCCAGCCCTGCCGCCCCTAGAAATGTTCTCCCGCCGTCCCAGCTCGCCTCCGCTCCGCCTCCGCCTGCTCCCCTGAGCACGCCACCGCCACTCCGCTTCTCCCCCCCTCCCTCCCCCCGACTTGGTACGCGCAAAACAGCTGTTTGGCGCAGCAAGCCTGGGGGGGGGGAGGCAGCATGGTGGAGTGGAGGCGAGCTGGGGTGGGGAGTGGTTCCTCTAACCCCCCCAGCCCCCCGTTATTTCCTGCACTCCCCCCGCCTGCTCACCTCCACTCCGCCTGCTCCCCTGCACGTGCTGCCTCTCCCTCGCCTGAGAGGGAGGGGGAAGAAGTGGAGCGGCGGCGTGTTCAGGGGAGCAGGCAAAGCGGAGGTGAGCTAGGGCTGGGGGTTGCGGGGGGGAGCCGCAGGAAGCAATGGGTGGGGGGAAATGCAGCACGTCTGGGGGAGGAGGTGGGGATCTGGGGCAGAGGCAGAGTTGAGGAGGAGCCGGGGGCAGGAGGAAACGAGAAAAACACGGGGGCAGCCAAAAATATTTTTGCTTGGGGCAGCAAAAATCCTAGAGATGGCCCTGGCAACTGTTCTGGTTGACACTGACCTTAATTTTAACTTCAAGCTCTTTTCAGTGCCATATAAATGTTTACTGGCCAGCCCCTGCAATGCCTCCAGCCCTTCTTCTTTACCAGAGTCATCGAATTTTGACACTCTGCTGGTAAGAAGCAGTTATGTATCCTTGGAACAATCACTTGTACTGAAAGAAACTGAGATTGTGACATCTTGAAATCTGCTTCTTAGCAGAGAGATGAGATCATGTTCTCCTGAGAACATGTCTAAAACAGAAGTTATAGGATCAGGATCCCAATGTTAGCCCTTATATTTACTTTATTAGGCAGTTATTACATTAACATAAGTGTTCTGAAAGACTCAGATACAGGGAAGAAGTATTCTCTAGTAATTAGGACAGGACTGGGTATCAGGAATTCTGGGTTCTGTTACTGATTGCCATTTACTCATAAAAAGAAAAGGAGTACTTGTGGCACCTTAGAGACTAACAAATTTATTAGATTTCAGAGTAGCAGCCATGTTCATCGGATGAAGTGAGCTGTAGCTCACGAAAGCTTATGCTCTAATAAATGTTAGTCTCGAAGGTGCCACAAGTACTCCTTTTCTTTTTGCGAATACAGACTAACAGGGCTGCTACTCTGAAACCATTTACTCATGTGTGACTTTGGGCAAGTAGCTTAATCTTTCTGTGCCTGAGTTTCTGTATCTATAAAGGGTGCTAATGCTTGTCTCAGTGTAGTGAGGCTTGCCTAATTGTTTGTGAAGATGTCTTTGAATGAAAAGCGTTCTATACTTGCACAATACTATTATTAGTAGATAAATGTATATGATATATAACATTTCCTTTTCAATGACTTTCACGTTGAAAGGTTCCATTTTGAATTCTTAGCCCAGATATCAGGGTCCATAGTCTTCTCAAATACTATACATTTCAGTTGTAGATCCCTGTTGATGTAGAACTGGTTGACATTTAGAAGTCACAGCTGAAAGTGAAGCAAAAAAGCAACTCAGAGCAGGAAGCTGTGTTAGTAACTTTCTACCAGTAGGTTTCAGAGTAGCAGCCATGTTAGTCTGTATTCGCAAAAAGAAGAGTACTAGTGGCACCTCAGAGATGTGAAAGAATGAATTATGTTGAAATTATAATTCATTAAAGAAATGCTACTTGAAGGGTTTGTTGAAATATAGTTGTCAGGAAGAGAAACATTAAGGCGTGTGAGACAATGGGCTCTCAAACTAATTAACTTAGAGCTCCTACTGAGCTAGGAGATTGGTAAACATCAGTATGCAAATAAGATATGTATGTATATTTGTCAGTTTCTGCTTCCTTTTGTCTCTTATGTTAAATTGGCTTTGGCTTAGCTGTATAAATTAAGTTATCTTTAGCCTCAGAGAGGGGCTCACATCTGGGTGCATTGGCAAAGCGCTTTGCTAATAAACAGAGTGGTCTGACAAATTATGTGAGTCCTGAATCTGACTTTGACAGAGACTAACCAATTTATTTGAGCATAAGCTTTCGTGAGCTACAGCTCACTTCATCGGATGCATTCAGTGGAAAATACAGTGAGGAGATTTATATACACATAGAACATGAAAAAATGGGTGTTATCATACACACTGTAAGGAGAGTGATCACTTAAGATGAGCTATTACCAGCAGGAGAGCGGGGGCGGGGGGGAAAGAAAACCTTTTGTAGTGATAAAGGTGGGCCATTTCCAGCAGTTAACAAGAACGTCTGAGGAACAGTGGGGCCAGGGGGCGGGGGGAAATAAACATGGGGAAATACTTTTACTTTGTGAAATGGCTCATCCACTCCCAGTCTCTATTCAAGCCTGAGTTAATTGTATCCAGTTTGCAAATTAATTCCAATTTAGCAGTCAGAGATTCATAGATATTTAGGTCAGAAGGGACCATTATGATCTAGTCTGACCTCCTGCACAACGCAGGCCACAGAATTTCACCCTCCAATCCTGCAAAAACCCTCACACCTATATCTGTGCTATTGAAGTCCTCAAATCGTAGTTTAAAGACTTCAAGGAGCAGAGAATCCTCCAGCAAGTGACCCGTGCCCCATGCTACAGAGGAAGACGAAAAACCTCCAGGGCCTCTTCCAATCTGCCCTGGAGGAAAATTCCTTCCCGACCCCAAATATGGCGATCAGCTAAACCCTGAGCATATGGGCAAGATTCATCAACCAGATACTACAGACAATTCTTTCCTTGGTAACTCAAATCCCACTCCATCTAATATCCCATCACAGGCCATTGGGCCTATTTACCATGAATATTTAATTACCAAAACCATGTTCTCCCATCATACCATCTCCTCCATAAACTTATCGAGTTTAATCTTAAAGCCAGATAGATCTTTTGCCCCCCCTGCTTCCCTTGGAAGGCTATTCCAAAACTTCACTCCTCTGATGGTTAGAAACCTTCATCTAATTTCTAGTCTAAATTTTCTGGTGGCCAGTTTATATCCATTTGTTCTTATGTCCACATTGGTACTGAGCTTAAATAATTCCTCTCCCTCTCCGGTATTTATCCCTCTGATATATTTATAGAGAGCAATCACATCTCCCCTTAACCTTGTTTTAGTTAGGCTAAACAAGCCAAGCTCCTTGAGTCTCTTTTCATAAGACAAGTTTTCCATTGCTTGGATCATCCTAGTAGCCCTTCTCTGTACCTGTTCCAGTTTGAATTCATCCTTCTTAAACATGGGAGACCAGAACTGCACACAGTATTCCAGGTGAGGTCTCACCAGTGCCTTGTATAACAGTACTAAAACCTCCTTATCCCTACTGGAAATACCTCTCCTGATGCATCCCAAGACCTCATTAGCTTTTTTCTTGGCCATATCACATTGGTAGCTCATAGTCTTCCTATGATCAACCAATACTCCAAGGTCCTTTTCCTCCTCCGTTACTTCTAATTGATGCGTCCCTAGCTTATAACTAAAATTCATGTTATTAATCCCTAAATGCATGATCTTACACTTCTCACTATTAAATTTCATCCTATTACTATTACTCCAGTTTACAAGGTCATCCAGATCCTCCTGTAGGATATCCCTGTCCTTCTCTAAATTGGCAATACCTCCCAGCTTTATATCATCTGCAAACTTTATTAGCACACTCCCACTTTTTGTGCCAAGGTCAGTAATAGAAAGATTGGTCCCAAAACCGATCCTTGAGGAACTCCACTGGTAACCTCCCTCCAGCCTGACAGTTCACCTTTCAGTAGGACCCGTTGTAGTCTCCCCTTTAACGAATTCCTTATCCACCTTTCAATTTTTCTGTTGATCCCCATCTTATCCAATTTAACTAATAATTCCCCATGTAGCACGGTATCAAATGCCTTACTGAAATCTAGGTAAATTAGATCCACTGCATTTCCTTTGTCTAAAAAATCTTACTTTCTCAAAGAAGGAGCTCAGGTTGGTTTGGCACGATCTACCTTGTGTAAAACCATGTTGTATTTTGTCCATTTACCATTGACTTCAATGTCCTTAACTACCTTCTCCTTCAAAATTTTTTCCAAGAGCTTGCATACTACAGATGTCAAACTAACAGGCCTATATTTACCTGGGTCACTTTTTTCCCTTTCTTAAAAATAGGAACTATGTTAGCAATTCTCCAATCGTACGGTACAACCCCTGAGTTCACAGATACATTAAAAATTCTTGCTAATGGGCTTGCAATTTCATGTGCCAATTCCTTTAATATTCTTGGATGAAGATTATCTAGGCCCCTCGATTTAGTCCCATTAAGCTGTTTGAGTTTCTCTTCTACCTCAAATATGGTAATATCTACCTTCATATCGTCATTCCCATTTGTCATGCTACCATTATCCCTAAGATCCTCTTTAGTCTTATTAAAGACTGAGGCAAAATATTTGTTTAGATATTGGGCCATGCCTAGATTATCCTTGACCTCCACTCCATCCTCAGTGTTTAGCGGTTCCACTTCTTTCTTTGTTTTCTTCTTATTTATATGGCTATAGAACCTTTTACTATTGGTTTTAATTCCCTTTGCAAGGTCCAACTCTACTTGACTTTTAGCCTGTCTCACTTTATCCCTACATGTTCTGACCTCAATAAGGTAGTTTTCCTTGCTGATCCCTCCCTTCTTCCACTCCCTGTATGCTTTCTGCTTTTTCTTAATCACCTCTCCGAGATGCTTGCTCATCCAGCTTGGTCTACAGCTCCTGCCTATGAATTTTTTTCCCCTTTCTTGGGATGCAGGCTTCCGATAGCTTCTGCAGCTTTGATTTAAAATAATCCCAGGCCTCCTCTACCTTTAGATCCATAAATTCTTCAGTCCAATCCACTTCCCTAACTAATTTCCTTAATTTTTGAAAGTCAGCCCTTTTGAAATCAAAAACCCTAGATTTATTTTTGTTAATCCTTCTGTTCAGTTTGAACTGAATTAGCTCATGATCACTTGAGCCAAGATTATCCCCTACAACCATTTCTTCTATGAGGTCCTCACTACTCACCAAAACCAAATCTAAAATGGCATCCCCTCTAGTCGCTTCAGCAACTACTTGATGAAGGAATCTATCAGCTATCACATCTAGGAAAATCTGAGCCCTATTATTATTACTAGCACTCGTCCTCCAGTCTATATCTGGGAAGTTAAAGTCTCCCACGATCACACAGTTTCCATTAGTATTTACTTTATTAAAAACATTAAAAAGGGCTCTATCCATATCCAAATTAGATCCCGGCGGTCTATAGCACATCCCAAGCACTATCCCAGGGGAGGCTCTAATAGTTTTCTTCCCCAATTTAATTTTTGCCCAGATGGACTCAATCTTATCCATTTCATCGCTTCTTATTTCTTTACATTCTACATCATCATTGATATACAAGGCTACTCCACCACCTTTTACCTTTTTTTCGGTCTTTCCTAAACAGCACATACCCTTCAATACCTATAGTCCAGTCATGACTACTATTCCACCTTATTTCTGTTATCCCTATAATATCTGGTTTCACTTCCTGCACCAGTAGCTCTAGTTCCTCCATTTTGTTACCTAGGCTCCTCGCATTGGTGTACAAACATCTTAATTTTTGCTGTTTGGCCTCACTCACATTCTGTACCCTATTAGGCACGGTCATTCTACAGCCAGTATAACCTATTAGACTGATATCTACACTGCCCTTCCTCCTACCCATGGCTGTATCCTCTCTCTTACTTAGTTTTTTTTCCTCTCAATGCTAAAATCTGGCGTGGAGATTACCTGGACATCTCCCAACCATCTCCCCCAAATTCCTAGTTTAAAGCTCTCTTAATCGGTTGTGCCAGCCTCCATCCTAGAAGTCTATTTCCTTCCCTACTCAGATGAAGTCCATCCCGAGAGAACTGTCCTCTGTCCATGAATGCCTCCCAGTGGCCGTACATCTCAAAGCCCTCCTTATAGCACCACTGCCTAAGCCATCTGTTCATAGTCATAATCTTGTCACACCTTTGTTGCCCTTCTCTAGGAACAGGCAGAATCCCACTAAAGAACCCCTGAGCCTCGATTTCCTTAAGCGTCTTCCCCAGCCTAGCACAGTCTCCCTTAATACTTTCCAGCGAGAATCTAGCCATATCATTTGTTCCCACATGAAGGATAATTAGGGGATTCTTTCCTGCTCCCTTTAGAATCCTTTTCAACCTCAGGTCTACATCCCGTATCTTAGCACCTGGAAGACAGCACACCCTCCTATTCTCTGGATCAGCTCTGGTTACAGGCCTATCTATTCTTCTCAGTAACGAGTCCCCAATCACATAGACCTGCCTTTTCCTGGTGACGGTGCTATTCTCCAGTCTATCCCCTGTTCCCGCTGGCTGCAAGTTCTTTCCATTCCTATTCTCCCTTGTAATCCTCTTTAACCCATCCTGTATCCTCCTGGGGCTCATATTTGGTGTAGTCTCCATTAACTCTTGCCCGTTTCTATAGGACTAGCCGCTGTTCTCTTCTTCCTTGTCCTTCCACCTTCAGTGACTACCTGCTGAGCTCCTTCTTCAATTTTCAATTCTGCAAACCTATTCTTAAGCTCTATTTCTCCTTCACTAGCCCGTCTTTTCCTCTGCCTGGTTCTTTTAGTCACATGCTTCCACTGACCACTTTCCTCACCCAGTCTCCCCTCAGAATTCCCCAGTCCTGCTTCCATCTGCAAGTCTGAGCTTTTCCCTTCAGATACCTCATGTCTTTGCTCCATAATCTGCTCAAACCCCTTTCTAAACTCTACCAGACTTTCCACCTGCATCTTCAAACCTCGGATCTTTTCCTCCCTCAGCTCTATCAGACGGCATTTCATACAGACAGAACTTACCAAGTGCCCCCTCCAGGATCATGTACATACCACAGCTTCCACATCCAGTCATCCTCATTGTGTCTTCCACGACATGGATCACTCCCACTGCTGCCTCTGTATCTGTCATAGCCTTCCCCCCTAAATCCTGTTAATCTGGGAAACACAAACCACACCCAAAACACCACCACCCACAGAAAAAAAAAAACACCCCAAACAAGCACCACAAGACAAACTCCCCTTTCAAACTCCCACTCAAACTCCCCTATTTACAGCTCTGTTTGCTAACTCCTGTGCCGCTGCTTGACTGGCTGGCTACCTTTTAGGACCCCTAGTCAGAGAAGCCCCACCCCCTAATTAGGGCTCAGCTTCTCTCCCAGCACAAAGCCCCTACACATACAAATACTACAAAACCAAAACCAAATACAAATACCTTCTCCTCCAACAGAACTCCCACTCAAACTCCCCTGTTTACAGCTCCGTTTGCTAACTCCTGTGCCGCTGCAGCTGTCTCTCGTTGGAGTCTGTTTTTGAAGTCTTTTTGTTGTAATATTGCAACATTTAGGTCATTTACCATGCTGGGTAAGGGGCAGCCCCATTCCCTGTGAGGCTACGGTGACAGGCAGCAGGGGAGGAAGCCACATGTAATGGCAGCTCCCCCTCCCCCCCCAGCACCCACCCACCACAGGGGAGGTGAGGGAGGGGGGGCCTTCCTGGACCTGAGCAGCTGGGGCTTGGGTGAGTGTTGTGACACCCTCCCCTCCCCCCTTCTCCCCCCGCCACGCAGCCACCACTCCTGCCCCACACTGGGCAAGGAGCAGCCCCATCCCCCACCCCCAGTGAGGGGCAGCAGCAGGGTAGGAGGCCACATGTGATGGCAGCCTCTTCTCCCTCCCCTCCTCCCCTGGCACCCACCATAGCGGGAGGGGAGGGGGCTTCCTGGACCTGAGAGGGGCCCTAGGAGCATGTGCAGTGACAGTGGTATGAGGTAAGTGTGCTGCCGGGGTGGGGTAGGGGGGAAGATGGGGATTCCTCCTCCGGAGCTTGCTGCTGCTGGCGGGAGAGGGTTGGGGGGATTCCCTCTCCGGAGCTTGCTGCTGCTGGCGGGAGAGGGTTGGGGGGAGTTCTCCTCTCTGGCCCTAGCCCTGGGGCAGCCTGCCTGCACTTCAAGCTAGTCATCCCCAGCCCCATCCTACCACAAAGCCCGTGCCCCTAGCCAGAGCTGTCACCCCCTGCACCGCAGCCCCAGCCCAGACCCCGCACCCAAACTCTCCCCCAGAGCCTATCCTCCGCACCCCTCCTCCTGCCCCAGCCTGTCCTCCGCACCCCAATTTCCTCCCAGAGTCTGTCCCCTGCACCCTAACTGCCTGCTCCAGCCCAGACCCCACACCCCAACTCTGCATTACCCTCTCACTCTCAGTCTCCAAGAAAAATGGGAAAAAAAACTTAGCCTTATCATGACAACAGAAACATGGGAGAATATCTGGCATAATGTGAAATATTCTTCAAGTTCTTTATCCTTGCAATTCTTCCAGAACAAGATATTAAACAGGCACTACTGGATTCCAGAACATTTGCTGAAAGCTAGATTGGCAACATACTGAATGTTGAGATGCAAACAGTCCCAAGCCAATCTTTCACACATCCTCTATACCTGTCAAAAAAGTGCATGTGTTTTGGAACACCATATTCAGTGCTCTCTCAAACATTAACTGTGCTATCTTTCCTTCTCCAAGCTCATGTATTTTAGGAATGAATGGGTAATACCAAAAAGAAAAGGAGTACTTGTGGCACCTTAGAGACTAACCAATTTATTTGAGCATAAGCTTTCATGAGCTACAGCTCACTTCATCGGATGCATTCAGTGGAAAATACAGTGAGGAGAGTTATATCCACACAGAACATGAAAAAATGGGTGTTTATTATGCACACTGCACGGAGAGTGATCACTTAAGATGAGCTATTACCAGCAGGAGAGTGGGGGGAGGGGAGAGAGAAAACCCTTTGTAGTGATAATCAAGGTGGGCCACTTCCAGCAGTTAACAAGAACATCTGAGGAACAGTGGGGGGAGGGGAGGAATAAACAGGGGGAAATAGTTTTACTTTGTGTAATGACTCAACTACTCCCAGTCTCTATTCAAGCCTAAATTAATTGTATCCAGTTTGCAAATTAATTCCAATTCAGCAATCTCTCGTTGGAGTCTGTTTCTGAAGTCTTTTTGTTGAAGAATTGCAACTTTTAGGTCTGTAATCGAGTGACCAGAGAGATTGAAGTGTTCTCTGACTGGTTTATGAATGTTATAATTCTTGACATCTGATTTGTGTCCATTTATTCTTTTACGTAGAGACTGTCTAGTTTGACCAATGTACATGGCAGGGGGCACTGCTGGCACATGATGGCATATATCACATTAGTAGATGTGCAGGTGAACGAGCCTCTGATAGTGTGGCTGATGTTATTAGGCCCTGTGATGGCGTCCCCTGAATAGATATGTGGGCACAGTTGGCAACGGGCTTTGTTGCAAGGATAGATTCCTGGGTTAATGATTCTGTTGTGTGGTGAGTGGTTGCTGGTGAGTATTTGCTTCAAGTTGGGGGGCTGTCTGTAGGCAAGGACTGGCCTGACTCCCAAGATTTGTGAGAGCGATGGGTCGTCCTTCAGGATAGGTTGTAGATCTTTGATGATGCTTTGGAGAGGTTTTAGTTGGGGGCTGAAGGTGATGGCTAGTGGCGTTCTGTTATTTTCTTTGTTGGGCCTGTCCTGTAGTAGGTGACTTCTGCGTACTCTTCTGGCTCTGTCAATCTGTTTCTTCACTTCAGCAGGTGGGTACTGTAGTTGTAAGAATGCTTGATAGAGATCTTGTAGACGTTTGTCTGAGGGGTTGGAGCAAATGCGGTTGTATCGTACAGCTTGGCTGTAGACAATGGATCGTGTGTTGTGGTCTGGGTGAAAGCTGGAGGCATGTAGGTAGGAATAGAGGTCAGTAGGTTTCCGGTATAGGGTGGTGTTTATGTGACCATTGCTTATTAGCACTGTAGTGTCCAGGAAGTGGATCTCTTGTGTGGACTGGTCCAGGCTGAGGTTGATGGTGGGATGGAAATTGTTGAAATCATGGTGGAATTCCTCAAGGGCTTCTTTTCCATGGGTCCAGATGATGATGTCATCAATATAGCGCAAGTAGAGTAGGGACATTAGGGGACAAGAGCTCAGGAAGCGTTGTTCTAAGTCAGCCATAAAAATGTTGGCATACTGTGGGGCCATGCGGGTACCCATAGCAGTGTCACTGATTTGAAGGTATACATTGGCCCCAAATGTGAAATAGTTATGGGGGAGGACAAAGTCACAAAGTTCAGCCACCAGGTTAGCCGTGACATTATCGGGGATAGTGTTCCTGACGGCTTGTAGTCCATCTTTGTGTGGAATGTTGGTGTAGAGGGCTTCTACATCCATAGTGGCCAGGATGGTGTTATCAGGAAGATCACCGATGGATTGTAGTTTCCTCAGGAAGTCAGTGGTGTCTCGAAGATAGCTGGGAGTGCTGGTAGCGTAGGGCCTGAGGAGGGAGTCTACATAGCCAGACAATCCTGCCGTCAGGGTGCCAATGCCTGAGATGATGGGGCGTCCAGGATTTCCAGGTTTATGGATCTTGAGTAGCAGATAGAATATCCTAGGTCGGGGTTCCAGGGATGTGTCTGTGCAGACCTGAAAAAGCACAGGAACAAATCCGCACAGACACACCTCCTCAGGCTGCCTTTGAGAACACAGATAATAAATTTGAGAATCCTCTCCCCTTCATTCAATCCTTGCTTGTATTTCATCCTCTCCGCATTTGTTCTTGATGACTGCTCAGTTTCTGTCCTCTCTTCACATTTTCCCCTTTTCACTCAATTTTGTCAGATTATTTACATTTTTCTCTCCTGCATTTTTGAGTCCCTTTTTTCCGACCCCTCCCTCATGTTTGGTGTCTGCAAGACAGCAGAAGTGCACTTACCAATGGAACAGCTGAAGAGGGACATTAACCAGCATTTTAGTCAGCTTTCCTCAGCAGTGCTTGAGTGCATTTGCTCTGAAAACAGAATTTGCCGTACAGCACGCTATTTAGAGAGCCTGACTAGAGTAATAAAATCCTAGTAACCTTCACTTTGTAGCCAGCCGGCACAGGCAAAGCACTGAAGTGCTAGTGGTGTTTGTGGCCCTTGCTGGCGGGCTGAATTACAATACAACTTTAAACTGATCAAGTAGAATGTACCCAGCCAGTGGGTCAGAATTTTGATACCTTTGAAGGAAAACCTATTCATTAGCCATATTGACTATCCCTGTAACATATATATATATAACTCACATGTACAGTATTACCTGATTTATTTCACTAGGTATATTAGATGATGATTTTGTAACATTATTGGAATAACTTGTTTCTAATGTGCATTGTTTTCTTTCATAAATACATGATTTAGTCATTTTTTCTGTTGACAACGGATTTTGTAATAGGTGTTACACATGGATGTGCAGAATTCAGTGCTTTATACAATGGAATGTACTTACATTATATTCTGTATGTTTTAGAAATACAAACAAGGGACTGTCAATCACAGTTAATGCACACGATTAACTGAAAAATGAATCACGATTAAAAAATTAATAGCAATTAATTACAGTTTTAATCGCACTGTTAAACAATAGAATACCAATTGAAATTTATTAAATATTTTGCATGTTTTTCTACATTTTCAGATATATTAATTTCAATTACAACACAGAATACAAAGTGTACAGTGCTCACTTTATATTATTATTACAATTATTTGCACTGTAAAAATGAGAAAAGAAATAGAATTTTTCAGTTCACCTCAGACAAGTACTGTAGTGCAATCTCTTTATCGTGACAGTGCAACTTACAAATGTAGATTTATTTATTTATATATATATATATATATATATATATATATATATATATATATAAAAAAACTGCACTCAAAACCAAAACAATGTAAAACTTTAGCGTCTACAAGTCCACTCAGTCCTATTTCCTGTGCAGCCAATTGCTAAGAGAAACAAGTTTGTTTACATTTATGGAGATAATGCTGCCTGCTTTTTATTTACAATGTCACCTGAAAGTGAGAACAAATGTTTGCATGGCACTTTTGTAGCCGGCATTGCAAGGTATTTATGTGCCAGATACACTAAACATTCATATGCCTGTTAGAGAAAGTAAGCAGATTGTATTTATCGCTACTAAAGATAGTATACAAAGTATCAAACGTGTTTCTGATATCTGTGTTAAAGCTCCAGAATTGATACCTCAAGGTTTGGGATCAGGAATATCTTGCTGTATTATCTCCTGATTGTTCTAAATTTACATATTAACTTTAAACGTGGCTTTAATTGGAGTTTGTATATATTTTTTCTTTCTTTATATAACAGTTAGATTGTTCCCGTCAGCAGATAATTTAGGAATTCGCTAAAACCCTAGAGTTTTCAAGTGCCTAAATAGTCCCTGGAATCATGGTTAAAGTTTCCTCCCACCCCTGAAAATCCGCCCCAGTGAGCCAGGAGTGGTCAGAGGGCTGCAGGAGGGCCACGGGCTCTGGCAAGATGCAGCTCCTGTGTGACAGTGCGAAGCTCGTCTTGAGCCACAAGCCGAGCACCAGGCACCACAAGCCTGCAGCACAGAAGTAAGGTTGGCAGTACACTATATACAAGGAGTGGGCAAACTTTTTGGCCAAGGGCCACATAGGGGAATAGAAATTGTATGGCGGGCCATGAATCCTCACAAAATTGGGGTTGGGGTGTGGGAGGGGGTGAGCACTCTGGCTGGGGGTGCGGGGCCTGGGGATGAGGAGTTTGGGGTGTAGGAGGGTGCTCTGGGCTGGAACCAAGAGGTTCTCTGTTTTCACTAACAAGGTCAGCTCCCAGACTGCTACGCTGGGCATCACAAAATGGGGAAGAGATGGCCAGCCCTCTGTGGAGATAGAGGTGGTTAGGGACTATTTAGAAAAGCTGGACGTGCACAAGTCCATGGGGCCGGACGAGTTGCATCCGAGAGTGCTGAAGGAATTGGCGGCTGTGATTGCAGAGCCATTGGCCATTATCTTTGAAAACTCGTGGCGAACCGGGGAAGTCCCGGATGACTGGAAAAAGGCTAATGTAGTGCCAATCTTTAAAAAAGGGAAGAAGGAGGATCCTGGGAACTACAGGCCAGTCAGCCTCACCTCAGTCCCTGGAAAAATCATGGAGCAGGTCCTCAAAGAATCAATCTTGAAGTACTTGCATGAGAGGAAAGTGATCAGGAACAGCCAGCATGGATTCACCAAGGGAAGGTCATGCCTGACTAATCTAATCGCCTTTTATCATGAGATTACTGGTTCTGTGGATGAAGGGAAAGCAGTGGATGTATTGTTTCTTGACTTTAGCAAAGCTTTTGACACGGTCTCCCACAGTATTCTTGTCAGCAAGTTAAAGAAGTATGGGCTGGATGAATGCACTATAGGGTGGGTAGAAAGCTGGCTAGATTGTCGCGCTCAACGGGTAGTGATCAATGGCTCCATGTCTAGTTGGCAGCCGGTGTCAAGTGGAGTGCCCCAAGGGTCGGTCCTGGGGCCGGTTTTGTTCAATATCTTCATAAATGATCTGGAGGATGGTGTGGATTGCACTCTCAGCAAATTTGCGGACGATACTAAACTGGGAGGAGTGGTAGATACGCTGGAGGGGAGGGATAGGATACAGAAGGACCTAGACAAATTGGAGGATTGGGCCAAAAGAAATCTGATGAGGTTCAATAAGGATAAGTGCAGGGTCCTGCACTTAGGACGGAAGAATCCAATGCACCGCTACAGACTAGGGACCGAATGGCTAGGCAGCAGTTCTGCGGAAAAGGACCTAGGGGTGACAGTGGATGAGAAGCTGGATATGAGTCAGCAGTGTGCCCTTGTTGCCAAGAAGGCCAATGGCATTTTGGGATGTATACGTAGGGGCATAGCGAGCAGATCGAGGGACGTGATCGTCCCCCTCTATTCAACATTGGTGAGGCCTCATCTGGAGTACTGTGTCCAGTTTTGGGCCCCACACTACAAGAAAGATGTGGATAAATTGGAGAGAGTCCAGCGAAGGGCAACAAAAATGATTAGGGGTCTAGAACACATGACTTATGAGGAGAGGCTGAGGGAGCTGGGATTGTTTAGCCTGCAGAAGAGAAGAATGAGGGGGGATTTGATAGCTGCTTTCAACTACCTGAAAGGGGGTTCCAAAGAGGATGGCTCTAGACTGTTCTCAATGGTAGCAGATGACAGAACGAGGAGTAATGGTCTCAAGTTGCAGTGGGGGAGGTTTAGATTGGATATTAGGAAAAACTTTTTCACTAAGAGGGTGGTGAAACACTGGAATGCGTTGCCTAGGGAGGTGGTGGAATCTCCTTCCTTGGAAGTTTTTAAGGTCAGGCTTGACAAAGCCCTGGCTGGGATGATTTAACTGGGAATTGGTCCTGCTTCGAGCAGGGGGTTGGACTAGATGACCTTCAGGGGTCCCTTCCAACCCTGATATTCTATGATTCTATGAAGGCAGGGGTGGGGGAAGGGGTGCAGGTTCTAGCTGGGGGTATGGGCTCTGGAGTGGGGCTGGGGATGAGAGGTTTGGGGTGCAGGAGGGTGCTCCAGGCTGGGATCAAGGGGTTTGGAGAGCGGGAGTGGGATCAGGGGTTTGGGGAGAGGCTCAGGGGTGCAGGCTCCGAGTGGTGCTTACCTCAAGCAGCTCCCAGAAGCAGTGGTATGGCCCTTCTCCAGCTCCTATGTGGAGGCACAGCCAGGTGGCTCTGCACGCTGCCCCATCCACAGGCACTGCCCCTGTAGCTCCCGTTAGAGCACCAGAGGGGACCATTAGAGCACGTAGGATCCGGACCGGGGCCACGCCGCAGCTTCCGGGAGCCACATGGTGCAGCCCCGATCCTGTGTCCTGGCTAGAGTGCTGGAGCGGGGCCAAGCTGGGTGGTGCGGCCTCTGACCCTGTGCCCCGGCTGGAGCACTGGAGCGGTGCTGAGCCGCGTGGTGCGGCCTCGACCCAGCACCCCGGCCGGAGCAGGGCTGCACCTTGTGGTGCGGCCTCTGACCCCACTCTCCAGCGGGAGCTCGCTGGCTGGCATAAAACAGCTCGCAGGCTGGATCTGGCCCACAGGCCGTAGTTTGCCCACCCCTGCTATATACCATGCCACTCTTACTTCTGCGCTGCTGCTGGCGGTGGTGTTGCCTTCAGAGTTGGGCGCCCAGCCAGCACCCGCCAGTATCAGGACACCCTGCCAGTGCGTAATTTATGCTGGGGCTGAGCTCTGGCATCTCTTTCAGTACAAATTAAACACTGGGGGAGGCAGTGGGGCCCAGAGGTGATGTGGCCGGGAAAGCCCAGGGAACCTGTGGGGGTCAGGAGTGATGGGGGTGGGGCTGCCAAAATACAAGTTTGCCCAGAGTGCCATTTCCCTTAAGGCTGGCCCTGTATAAGAGCAACACTCTCATGTGGGAACTACAGAACCCGAACCACCAAAAAAGAAAATCTACCTTCTGCTGGCAGCATTTGACTCAGATGATGAAAACGAACGTGCTTTGGTCTGCACAGCTTTGGATCATTATCGAGCAGAACCCATCATCAGCATAGACGCGTGTCCTCTGGAGTGATGGTTGAAGCAAAGGGACATATGAATCTTTAGCGTATCTGGCACATAAGTATCTTGCAATGCCTGCTACAACAGTGCCATACAAACGCCCGTTTTCACTTTCAGGTGACTTTGTAAACAAGAAGCGGGCGGCATTATCTTCTGCAAATGTAAACAAACTTGTATGTCTGAACGATTGGCTGAACAAGAAGCAGGACTGAGTGGAGTTGTAGGCTCTACAGTTTTACATTGTTTTATTTTTGAATGCAGTTATCTTTTGTACATAACTCTACATTTGTATTAAGTGAATTGAAAAATATTTTATTTTTACAGTGCAAATATTTATAATAAAAAATATAAAGTGATCACTGTACACTGTATTCTGTTGTAATTGAAATCAATGTATTTGAAAATGTGAAAACATCCAAAAATATTCATATAAATGGTATTCTATTATTGTTTAACAGCATAATTGATCGCACAATTAATTGCAATTAATTTTTTTAATCGCTTGACAGCCCTACTATGAACAAAGACAATTTTATGAGACCAGAAGCTAAAATGTGTGTCACATTAAAACTCCTGATCTGGAAGAGTGTGCTGCACTTACAAATGTCTGATTTTAAAAATAATCCTTTTGTTAATATGAAAAACATCTTCAAATTATTTCCTATGTTTTAATCACTTGTTTACTTGGAGGTAGCTGCTTCTTTTCAGGATCGGGGGAATTTTTCAATGCTCATGCTTTTGCTCTACGTTGAATAGGTTTTCGCTTGATTGGGCCCAATCCTGAAAATACTTCTACTGATCATAGTGCCTGTTCGTGTGAAGTCAGAAGGGCAATGTTCAGTAGTATGTGTTTGCAGGATTGAACCTTTTTATTTATTTTTGTTCATTCTTGGTATACTGTAATATTTTTGTTCATTTGTGGCATGATCATTTAAAAAATATAAAGGAACAAGGATGGGAGAGTTCTCATTGGACTGCTGCAGCCATGTAACATCTCTTCTTTGCCTAGTCCTACACAAATGTCTTTGTGTTTGAAAAGAGGAAGAATTCTTATTTTTCACCTGAAAAGTCTCTTTTATGCATTCTAGACTGTAGTAATTTTATATGATTTGAAAAAAAGTAAAGCTTGTAGGTGTTTCCCTCAAATCCACCCAATCATGCTAGAGAAAGACTCATATTTTTTCAAAGAATTTTGCCAGTTATGCTGGAAGCTATTACCTTTTCCTATATGGCACTAAGGAAGCAGCTATTCAGGTATATTTTATGTCTGAGTTGTGTGTTTTTGGTAATTAATATTTATATTATTCATATTAAGTGTTTGTAATACATCAGAATTCTTTTTGTATGAAGTATCTCAAAATACAGCAAGAAGCATTACACCCTCAGGACTACACCGTAAGATGGTTACTTAACATGCTTATTAGTTACTCTTGACTGTGGCTTAGGAGTCAAAATGAATAGAGGTGCTAGCTAGAGTGGAAACCTCCTCCCACCTAGTCTCGGAGGACAGAATATGGGAACAATATCCATCAGGTACATATTCTCAGAGAATTGGGAGTGCACACTATCTTTCATCCTGTACAAATCCTGGTCTACCTGTCCTGATAAAACAAACAAAACTATATTTGAATAGATGTTGAAGCTTAACCAAAAGCAATACTCAGCATAGAATACTTTTTCCTATAAAAAGGAATGTAAGATAAACACTTTTCCATCTGTATAGGGAAGATTGCAGCCATAGGTGCCTACTCCATGGGTGTTCCAGGGCTGGAGCACCCACAGGGAAAAATTAGTGGGTGTTCTGCACCCACCAGCAGCCAAGCTCCCCGCCCCGTCCCCCTGTCTTACCTCCTCCTCCACCACCTCTGCCTCCTCCCCTGAGCGCACCATGTCCCTGCTCCTCCCTCCCTCCCAGCGCTTGCCGCCACCAAACAGCTGTAGTAAGCTCCAGGAGGGAGAGTGAAGGAGCGGGGATGTGGCACAGTCAGGGGAGTGTTGGATCATATTAAAGAAGTTCTGTATCAAAATCACAAATGAGTTTGATTCCCCATAATTTAAATTCCAGGGTATTACTAATTAAGAGGTCTCTTGGTTTTTAGTACTGTTTCTCAATTTGTGAAATTTGCAAGCTGCTAATTATGTTAGTACATTCTAAGACAGAGTCTGTTCTCAAAGCAATTCTTTGTAACAACAACTACTCACACAGAGAGAGTCTCAAAGCAATACTCTGTAACAACGGAAACAGCACCCAGAGACTCCCCGCCCTTTTGTTGTATTCATCTCGCTTTGTTAACAATTGTGATTAAAATAGAGATAGAGGATGTATGTGGATGGATGCTTGGTGTGGATAATAACTGAATGATCAGGGAGGTGCCAGCCTAAGAATCCAGTGTCCATCGGCTGAAGAAGGCGTCAAGTGGAAATAACCAGAGGATCCCTGGAGGGCAGACTGGAATCCACCCAACAGCCTCAAGAATGGGAAAACCAAAGAACAAGATAACATCTGGCAGACTGGAGCTGTCAGGAATGTGCCATCTGCTGATTGATTCAGGAACAGCATGATGAAGCAATTCCCATAGACTGGCATAGGAAGAAATTCCTATAAAAATGGATTCTAGAAAGTGAGAACTTTGGGGTCTGTCATAAATATAAAGGGAAGGGTAAACCCCTTTGAAATCCCTCCTGGCCAGGGGAAAGCTCCTCTCACCTGTAAAGGGTTAAGAAGCTAAAGGTAACCTCGCTGACACCTGACCAAAATGACCAATGAGGAGACAAGATACTTTCAAAAGCTGGGAGGAGGGAGAGAAACAAAGGGTCTGTGTCTGTCTGTATGCTGGTCTTTGCCAGGGATAGACCAGGAATGGAGTCTTAGAACTTTTAGTAAGTAATCTAGCTAGGTATGTGTTAGATTATGATTTCTTTAAATGGCTGAGAAAAGAATTGTGCTGAATAGAATAACTATTTCTGTCTGTGTATCTTTTTTGTAACTTAAGGTTTTGCCTAGAGGGGTTCTCTATGTTTTTGAATCTAATTACCCTGTAAGATATCTACCATCCTGATTTTATAGGGGGGATTTCTTTATTTCTATTTACTTCTATTTTTATTAAAAGTCTTCTTGTAAGAAACTGAATGCTTTTTCATTGTTCTCAGATCCAAGGGTCTGGGTCTGTCGTCACCTAGGCAAATTGGTGAGGCTTTTTACCAAACCTTGTCCAGGAAGTGGGGTGCAGGGTTTTGGGAAGTATTTTGGGGGGAAAGACGCGTCCAAACAGCTCTTCCCCAGTAACCAGTATTAGTTTGGTGGTGGTAGCGGCCAGTCCAAGGATAACGGGTGTAATATTTTGTACCTTGGGGAAGTTTTGACCTAAGCTGGTAAAGATAAGCTTAGGAGGTTTTTCATGCAGGTCCCCACATCTGTACCCTAGAGTTCAGAGTGGGGGAGGAACCTTGACATGGTGGCAGCATGGTGGGATTAACCTGAAATCATTTTGAGATCCAGTTGAGATTTTTTGAACTAGAAATACAGATTTTAAAAAGGAAATTTTTTTTCCTTTGGAAAGCAGCTGAAACTGAAAGCTGAAACTGTGGCCAAGCAGAGACAAAAGGGGATTATCTTTGTGAATTGCAGGTTTTCTTTGCCTGGAGGCAGGGTACTTAACTCCTGCAGGGAAATTCACAGTCTTCCAACCCAGAGGTTTTTTTTCTTTTCTTCCTAAAAGTAAATAGGGGGTGTGTGTTCTACCCATTTGCTTTTTCTTTGGGCTGGGTAAGCAGATTTCCAAGTAGTTGGAGGTTTTTTGCTTTAATTTGGGCCCAGAGCAGAGACAAGGGAATTGTCTTTTTCTGTAGGCTGACAATCACTATCAGAGAATAGATATTCTATTCCAGCACAGCAAAATTTTACAGCCAAGTTTTGTTTGTTTATTTCTAAACCTCGGGTGTAAAGTTAGTTAAAAACAGAGAGGTTAGAATGACCAAATCCTCAGCTCGACTACAGCTGGAATTAGCCAAATTTCAGGCTGAGGAAAAACAAAGGGAACATGAAAGACAGATAGAACTCATGCGGCTGGAGAAGGAGGCACAGGAGGCTGCCCACAAGAGGGAAATGGAAGCAAGGAAGCATGTGGAGGAGGAGAAGGAAAAAGAGAGGAAGCATGTGGAGGAGGAGAAGGAAAAAGAGAGGAAGCATGTGGAGGAGGTGGAGAGGATAAAGGCCCAGCAGAATATACCAACAAACCCTAGCAATCCTTCTCCAGGTACCACTTCCCATCCCAGAAAGTTCCCCACCTACAAGGCAGGTGATGATACTGAGGCCTTCTTAGAAAACTTCGAAAGGGCCTGCCTTGGGTACAACATCTCTACTGACCAATACATGGTAGAGCTGAGGTCGCAGCTCAGTGGACCCTTAGCTGAGGTGGCAGCTGAAATGCCTAAAGAACACATGAACAAGTATGAACTGTTTAAATCCAAGGCGAGAGTCAGAATGGGGATAACACCCGAGCAGTCTCGTCGGAGGTTCAGAGCCCTAAGGTGGAAACCAGATATGTCATTTACCCGACATGCCTACCACATTGTGAAACATTGGGATGCCTGGATATCAGGAGCAAGTGTTGAATCTCCAGTAAATTTGCCCTTCCTAATGCAAATGGAACAATTCTTAGAGGGTGTTCCTGAGGAAATAGAAAGATACATCCTAGATGGGAAACCCAAAACTGTAATCGAGGCAGGAGAGATTGGAGCCAGATGGGTGGAGGTGGCAGAGAAGAAGAAAACTGGTCGCAGTTGGAGCGGAGACCAGAAGGGACCACCCCAGACCACACCCTATTACCGGGGGCCGCCCAAAGCCCCACCTACCTCCCAAAGAACCCTCCAGACCCCTTACCGTCCCACCACCCCGTTCTCCAGCAACCCTCCTCGCCCCAGTGACCCGTCAGCTGGACGATGTTTTAAATGTAACGAGCTGGGGCATGTAAAGGCCAACTGCCCCAAGAACCCCAACAGATTACAGTTCATTGCACCGGAATCACACCAGGGGTCCTCAGGCCCAGATACCTCCCAGATACCCTTGGAGCGGAGGGAAACTGTGAGTGTGGGCGGGAAGAAGGTCACCGCGTGGAGGGACACCGGAGCACAAGTGTCAGCTATCCATGCTTCCTTAGTGGACCCCAATTTAATCAACCCAGAGATCCAAGTGACGATTCAACCCTTCAAGTCCAACTCTTTCAATTTGCCTACAGCCAAGTTGCCTGTCCAGTACAAGGGCTGGTCAGGAATGTGGACTTTTGCAGTCTATGATGATTATCCCATCCCCATGCTGTTGGGGGAAGACTTGGCCAAGCATGTGAAGCAGGCCAAGAGGGTGGGAACGGTCACCCGCAGCCAGGCTAAACAAGCCGTGAGGCCTAGCTCTGTTCCGGAAACTTCTATCAGGACCCGGTGAGAGGTGATGGACCTGGACCCCAGGCCAATGTCTGCAACAGCAGTAGTGGATCCAGTCCCAGAGACCCAGACGGAACCAGTCCCAGAACCAGAACCAGCCGAACAACCAACACCAGACCCCGTGTCAGCACTGAATCCAGTACTTGCAACCTCAACACCAGAGGGCCCCACCGAACCTGAACTGGCAGCAGCTAATAACCCGACCCAAGAGGCTCAGCCGGAGCCTGAATCCCAACATAGTGCACCAGCGGAGAGCGGTTCACAGTCAACAGAAACAGCTCCATCCCCTATATCGCTTCCAGAGGGACCAAGCCTAGGTCCACAATCCAATGAGGGACTGATGTCTCCAGCATCAAGGGAACAGTTCCAGACCGAACAGGAAGCAGATGAAAGCATCCAGAGAGCTTGGACGGCGGCACGGAGCAACCCACCGCCTCTCAGCTCTTCTAATCGATCCAGGTTTGTTGTAGAAAGAGGACTTTTATACAAGGAAACTCTTTCTGGTGGACACCAGGAAGACGGGCATCCTCAGAGACAGTTGGTAGTTCCAACTAAATACCGGGCCAAGCTCTTGAGCTAGTGGCCATGCTGGGGTGAACAGGACCAAAGACCGTTTGGGGGGGTCATTCCACTGGGAGGGAATGGGCAAGGATGATTCTACCAGTCTTCTGTCTGGTCATTCCACTGGGAGGGAATGGGCAAGGATGATTCTGTCCAGTCTTGTGAGGTGTGCCAAAGAGTGGGAAAACCCCAAGACCAGGTCAAAGCCCCTCTCCAGCCACTCCCCATCATTGAAGTTCCATTTCAGCGAGTAGCTGTGGATATTCTGGGTCCTTTTCCGAAAAAGACACCCAGAGGAAAGCAGTACATACTGACTTTCATGGATTTTGCCACCCGATGGCCGGAAGCAGTAGCTCTAAGCAACACCAGGGCTAAAAGTGTGTGCCAGGCACTAGCAGACATTTTTGCCAGGGTAGGTTGGCCCTCCGACATCCTCACAGATGCAGGGACTAATTTCCTGGCAGGAACTATGAAAAACCTTTGGGAAGCTCATGGGGTAAATCACTTGGTTGCCACTCCTTACCACCATCAAACAAATGGCATGGTGGAGAAGTTTAATGGAACTTTGGGGGCCATGATACGTAAATTCGTAAATGAGCACTCCAATGATTGGGACCTAGTGTTGCAGCAGTTGCTCTTTGCCTATAGAGCTGTACCACATCCCAGTTTAGGGTTTTCCCCATTTGAACTTGTATATGGCCGTGAGGTTAAGGGGCCATTGCAGTTGGTGAAGCAGCAATGGGAGGGATTTACACCTTCTCCAGGAACTAACATTCTGGACTTTGTAACCAACCTACAAAACACCCTCCGAACCTCTTTAGCCCTTGCTAGAGAAAACTTACAGGATGCTCAAAAAGAGCAAAAAGCCTGGTATGATAAACATGCCAGAGAGCGTTCCTTCAAAGTAGGAGACCAGGTCATGGTCTTAAGGGCGCTCCAGGCCCATAAAATGGAAGCATCGTGGGAAGGGCCATTCATGGTCCAGGAGCGCCTGGGAGCTGTTAATTATCTCATAGCATTCCCCACCTCCAACCGAAAGTTTAAGGTGTACCATATTAATTCTCTAAAGCTCTTTTATTCCAGAGAATTAAAGGTTTGTCAGTTTACAGCCCAGGGAGAAGATGATGCTGAGTGGCCTGAAGGTGTCTACTACGAAGGGAAATGTGCTGGTGGTGTGGAAGAGGTGAACCTCTCCATGACCCTTGGGCGTATGCAGCGACAGCAGATCCAGGAGCTGTGCACTAGCTACGCGCCAACGTTCTCAGCCACCCCAGGACTGACTGAACGGGCATACCACTCCATTGACACAGGTAATGCTCACCCAATTAGGGTCCACCCTTACCGGGTGTCTCCTCAAGCTAAAACTGCTATAGAACGGGAGATCCAGGATATGTTACAGATGGGTGTAATCCGCCCCTCTGAAAGTGCATGGGCATCTCCAGTGGTTCTAGTTCCCAAACCAGATGGGGAAATACGTTTTTGCGTGGACTACCGTAAGCTAAATGCTGTAACTCGCCCAGACAACTATCCAATGCCACGCACAGATGAACTATTAGAGAAACTGGGACGGGCCCAGTTCATCTCTACCTTGGACTTAACCAAGGGGTACTGGCAGGTACCGCTAGATGAATCTGCCAAGGAAAGGTCAGCCTTCATCACACATCTCGGACTGTATGAATTTAATGTACTCCCTTTCGGGCTGCGAAATGCACCCGCCACTTTCCAAAGACTTGTAGATGGTCTCCTAGCGGGATTAGGAGAATATGCAGTCGCCTACCTTGACGACGTGGCCATATTTTCGGATTCCTGGGCAGACCACCTGGAACATCTACACAAAGTCCTTGAGCACATAAGGGAGGCAGGACTAACTGTTAAGGCTAAGAAGTGTCAAATAGGCCTAAACAGAGTGACTTACCTTGGACACCAGGTGGGTCAAGGAACTATCAGCCCCCTACAGGCCAAAGTGGATGCTATCCAAAAGTGGCCTGTCCCAAAGTCAAAGAAACAGGTTCAATCCTTCTTAGGCTTGGCCGGTTATTACAGACGATTTGTACCGCACTACAGCCAAATCGCTGCCCCACTGACAGACCTAACCAAAAAGGAACAGCCAAATGCTGTTCAGTGGACCAGAAAGTGTCAGAAGGCCTTTAACAAGCTTAAAGCGACACTCATGTCTGACCCTGTACTAAGGGCCCCAGACTTTGACAAACCGTTCCTAGTAACCACAGATGCATCCGAGCGTGGTGTGGGAGCAGTTTTAATGCAGAAAGGACCTGATCAAGAATTCCACCCTGTAGTGTTTCTCAGCAAAAAACTGTCTGAGAGGGAAAGCAACTGGTCAGTCACTGAAAAAGAATGTTATGCCATTGTCTACGCTCTGGAAAAGCTGCACCCATATGTTTGGGGACGGCGTTTCCACCTGCAAACTGACCATGCTGCACTAAAGTGGCTTCACACCGTCAAAGAAACTAACAAAAAACTTCTTCGGTGGAGTTTAGCTCTCCAAGATTTTGATTTCGACATCCAACACATCTCAGGAGCTTCTAACAAAGTGGCTGATGCACTCTCCCGTGAAAGTTTCCCAGAATCAACTGGTTAAAATCGTCCTTGAGATGTGGAAAATATTGTTAGTCTTTATGTACTTGGTAGTATATTTAGAGATGCATGTGTCTTATTAACTCTGTTTTTCCTAGAGCTCCAGGAAGAAATCCCAGCCAGTGTTTCACCCTAGCTGAGATTTGGGGGGCGTGTCATAAATATAAAGGGAAGGGTAAACCCCTTTGAAATCCCTCCTGGCCAGGGGAAAGCTCCTCTCACCTGTAAAGGGTTAAGAAGCTAAAGGTAACCTCGCTGACACCTGACCAAAATGACCAATGAGGAGACAAGATACTTTCAAAAGCTGGGAGGAGGGAGAGAAACAAAGGGTCTGTGTCTGTCTGTATGCTGGTCTTTGCCAGGGATAGACCAGGAATGGAGTCTTAGAACTTTTAGTAAGTAATCTAGCTAGGTATGTGTTAGATTATGATTTCTTTAAATGGCTGAGAAAAGAATTGTGCTGAATAGAATAACTATTTCTGTCTGTGTATCTTTTTTGTAACTTAAGGTTTTTCCTAGAGGGGTTCTCTATGTTTTTGAATCTAATTACCCTGTAAGATATCTACCATCCTGATTTTATAGGGGGGATTTCTTTATTTCTATTTACTTCTATTTTTATTAAAAGTCTTCTTGTAAGAAACTGAATGCTTTTTCATTGTTCTCAGATCCAAGGGTCTGGGTCTGTCGTCACCTAGGCAAATTGGTGAGGCTTTTTACCAAACCTTGTCCAGGAAGTGGGGTGCAGGGTTTTGGGAAGTATTTTGGGGGGAAAGACGCGTCCAAACAGCTCTTCCCCAGTAACCAGTATTAGTTTGGTGGTGGTAGCGGCCAGTCCAAGGATAACGGGTGTAATATTTTGTACCTTGGGGAAGTTTTGACCTAAGCTGGTAAAGATAAGCTTAGGAGGTTTTTCATGCAGGTCCCCACATCTGTACCCTAGAGTTCAGAGTGGGGGAGGAACCTTGACAAGGTCTGATTCTGCAAACCAACTTCCAGGAGCATCAGATGAGCATCTGACAAGGCCCTGTTCCCTCCTCATGTCCAGGTCACCTGGGCAATGGCTTGGCATGAGCAACTCTAAGGCTGGTAACTATGATAACAACCTTACAGAACCTGTTTGTGTGTATGAATGAATGTGTGAATAAATATGAGATTGAATAGAATGTTATAGCTATAACTAACAGCTTACTATGATTCTTTCTGTATTCACAATAAATGTGGTATTTTGCCTTTTCCCCTTTAATAAGATCCTGCTGGTTTTTATTTTATTGGTATAACAGGAGGAGGTGGGGAAGAGGCAGAGCTGGGGTGGGGATTTGGGGAAGGAGTCGGAATAGGGGCAGGGAGGGGGCAGAGTTGGGGCAGGGACTCTGGGGAAGGGATTGGAATGGGGGTGGGAGGGGGCAGGGCAGGGGTGGAGTCGGGGCGAAGCTGGGCTGGGGGCAGAGGTGGGGTTGAGCACCCATCGGCGCCATTAGTAGTCGGCGCCTATGATTGTAGCCTTCATGGAATAAATATGTTGTACCATTCTTTGTCATATAGTATGTTAATAGGGAGAGAAAAGCTTTATTTTTGTATGAGTCTGCATGATTATGGGCTTTTTGAAATCACTAGCATTTTCCCTTTAAACCAAAACTTTCATCCAAATGGAAATAGGTTTAAAACAGTGTCTCAGTCTTCTCATTGCCTCTCAATGTTTAAGCATAATAAATCTGAAAGTAAAACTTGAATGGTATACACTGTATACCTTTAAAAACATATCTGGTTCTTAATGTTATTCCAGAAACACTCAGATGTATGTCTCTATTCCACAAAAAACTTAAGCACTTGCTTAAACTTGTCCCAATGGAGTCAAACATATGCTTTAAGAGTTTTGCTGAATGGGGGCCTCAATTAAGTTTGTATATAACTTGCCAACAATATTTGAGAATCCCTACTTTGAAATTGAAGCAGAAAATGGTGAAGAAACTTGTGCATGAAATCAGTGGCAGACTAAGGGACAGAATCTAGCAGACCTGACTGCCAGGCTCCTGCTCTAAACACTAGATCACATTAATCCTTTCCAGTTAAACAGAGGCTTGAATGTAGTGATTCCCTACCACATTGCTGTGATCTTTTTACAAAAAGAAAAGGAGTACTTGTGGCACCTTAGAGACTAACCAATTTATTTGAGCATGAGCTTTCGTGAGCTACAGCTCACTTCATTGGATGCATACCGTGGAGTGAATCGATATAATGGAAAAAGAAAAGGAGTACTTGTGGCACCTTAGAGACTAACATTTATTTGAGCATAAGCTTTCGTGAGCTACAGCTCACTTCATCGGAGGAAGTGAGCTGTAGCTCACGAAAGCTTATGCTCAAATAAATTGGTTAGTCTCTAAGGTGTCACAAGTACTCCTTTTCTTTTTGCGAATACAGACTAACATGGCTGTTATTCTGAAACCTGTCAATATAATGGAGTGGGTTTACATCATTCCTCTCCATGAATGAAAAAATCTGGATCTCTCCAAAAGTTGCTGCGTGTTACTGGGAAGAGACTTTTTCTCAGTGGCATAGTTATTTTGCTTTTGTCAAAGAAATTATCAAAGTAAGAATTAAAGCCTTGATGGTAAATGATGATTTGGCTTTAGAACATCTTTTCCAATTCACTACTTATTTTTTTCTTTGTTCCAGCATGCTTTAGTTACAAGTGTACTGTAACGATCATAATGACTAATTACCTCTAACAAGAATAACAAGTCAATTACTAGTTTTGTCAGAATACCTGACAGCATCTTACATAAAATTAAAAACTTCATGTCTTTGCTTACATGACATTTAAACAGGGCCATCCTTAGGCATACACAGCATACGCGGCTGCATAGCGCATCCGAAAATGTGGGGCACCCCGGGTCTTAATGTCCACCCTGCCACCTCTTCCTATCCCTGTTCTGACCCTTCCTGCAGGCTCCCACAGCTAGCTGTTGCAGCCAGGTGACTCTTACTCCCGAGGGGATCTAGTATCTTAAAAATGTAAAAGCCTTCCAGCCTGCCAGACCTATTAGCACAACACTGAAACTGTTAAATGGCTTCATTACCATTTGAAGGGCTCTTTAACAGGCATTTGCCAACCCCCAGGTATATACTGTCAGTTTCTGAATTTACTGACAAAAACAGTTGTGCATTACTCTAATATTTACTGAGAACATGTTAGTCTACAGGACCTTAGTTTAAAACTTGCTTTAAAAATATTTCATTAGTGTGTTGCTGAAGATGATAAAATCACATTTCTCAAAAACCCTTGAAGAGAGCCCTTAAAGGGACAACACCCCTTTCCTACCAGATAGCTGGACAAATGAGTTTCCCTTTCTTTACTTCTGATTATTTGATTAACTAGTTTTAAGAGAACCATCTAGCAAAATCAGTACCTTAGTAAGATATAAAATCCTTTGTTATGTCTAAAAATCTTTGGAAACATATTTTTTAAAGTTGGTGAAATTTCATAAACATGTCTATTTTAATGGAGATCACACAGTAAATTAGTGTTCCCTTTTTCTAAAAGTAATGAACATTGTTATGAATACACTAAACCTCTGTGACTCATTAATTTAAAATAATGTTGTTTCAGTGAGTTAAATATGTAGTAATCTGGAATGATTACTTTATGAAGACTTAAGAGAGTATTTAAAATATAAAATCAGCTTAGAAATACCAATTGAGAAAATGTAAAACAGAAGAGCTGCATCATGTATTCCATAATATTTAATGTTGTATTCAGCAGGACAGCTGACTTGCCCTAAGTACAAAGTTTTTGCAAATAAATTTCTGACAAACTTCAGGGTATATCAAAAAACCTGTGACTGACATTTTTTATTCCCAAATTTAGTGCTTTTAATTAGGTACGTTCTGCATGTCCAGTCTTCACCTTCTGGCATGCAGTGGAAAACATGCTCCATTTTCTTTAGAAAGAAATTGCAGAAGAGTGTTTTTTTCGAATGTCATTTGCTTCATTTGGGTTCAGGAATTTGACTGGAAGTGGGTGATCGGTGAGGAGGAGGGAGACAATGAAGAGAGGGTGGGGTCTGGGCAGAGTGGGGGCAGGGCCTGGGGCAGAGCAGGGGTGGAGTATGGGCAGGGCCACAGGTGGGCTGGGGAGCTAGCCTCTCCAAAGTGGCAGCTTCACCCACTGCCCATGACAGCAGGTAAGAACAGGTCGGCCCCTGCCCACCCAGTGCGCACTGCAGTTTCCTTAGGCAGGGGCCGTATTCACAGAGCCGAATGTGTCAGCACTGCACATTCTGCATGAGGGAGAGGATACGGGGGTCTCTACAGGGAACTGTGACTCTCCGCCGCTGTGAGGTGGGCCGGGCGGCTCGGAATCCTTTGCTGCCTCGTCCCTCCCCCTGCGGGGCTGTGAACCTGGGCTGCCGTCGGGATTAGGGGCACCAGTTTAATAATACTGTGTAGGGTCCCATAAATCCTAAGGATGGCCCTGCATTTAAAATGAAGTTCCAATACACTTATGAAAGGTGCCCAGTTTATTAAAAACCTTTGATTTAGATGACAAACTTTATACCAAATATCTGTTTGTAATAGTACATGGAAAGTAAAATATTGTATATCACATTCTTACAGGTCTAGCAATAATATTTTCAGAATTATATGAAATTTTACATCTCTATTTACTACTGAATGCATAAAATATATATTTTTCATACTGCTAAATGTTAGGGCTTAAATTTTCAAAAGTTCCCATTAATTCTGGTTGCCTAACTTGAGCTACCTGATTTTCACATGTGCTCTGCCTCAACACATCTGAAAAATCAGACCCTAAGTAAATCAAGTTGGGCCCTCAGAATCACTGGGCACTTTTGAAAGTGTTGGTTCACATTTTTTACATACATAAATTAGATCAGATTTCAGCAATTCACCTATTTTACTATGAATTCTGTTTACAGATTATGTTAATGAATTTACCATTTGCTCTGTGTTTTCTGGAAGGTTATAAGTGAAATTACAATGTCCAAAACCAATATCTATCTAAATCCTTACAGGAACTATCAATGCTGTGCTTTATACTTGTTTATTTCCTTAAACATAAAATGTGATTTAAAAAAAGGCCTTTGTTAAATATTTGAAGTAGGGCTGTCAATTAATCACAGTTAATTTATGCGATTAACTCAAAAAATTAATTGCAATTAATTACACTTATAACAATAGAATACCAATTGAAATTTTTAAAAATACTTTGGATGTTTTTCTACATTTTCAATATTGACTTCAATTACAATACAAAATGCACAGTGCTCACTTTATATTATTATTTTTTATTACAAATATATGTACTGTAAAAATGATAAAAGAAATAGTATTTTTCAGTTTACCTCATACAAGTACTGAAGTGCAATCTCTTTATTGTGAAAGTGTAACCTACAAATGCAGATTTTTTTGGTTACATAACTGCACTCAAAAACAAAAGTGTAAAACTATAAAGACCACTCAGTCCTACTTCTACAAAAACTACAAGTCCACTCAGTCCTACTTCTTATTCTGTCAATCGCTAAGACAAACAAAAAGAAAAGGAGTACTTGTGGCACCTTAGAGACTAACCAATTTATTTGAGCATAAGCTTTCGTGAGCTACAGCTCACTTCATCCGATGCATTCAGTTTTTCATGCTTTGTGTGTATATAATAAGATCTTCTGAACTTTCCACAGTATGCATCCGATGAAGTGAGCTTTTGCGAATACAGACTAACACGGCTGTTACTCTGAATTCTACATTTGTAAGTTCAACTTTCATGATATTTGTATGAGGTGAATTGAAAAATATTTTTTTTTACAGTGCAAATATTTGTAATAAAAATAAATATAAACTGAGCACTGTACACTGTGTTGTAACTGAAATTAACATATTTGAAAATGTAGTAAACAACCAAAAATATTTAAAATAAATGGTATTCTATTGTTTAATTTAGTTAATTGTTTGACAGCCCTAATTTGAAATAAGAGAGAGTGAAAAAATGAAGCTGTGCATGTAAACAAGCCAAGTGCAAAATAACTACATACTGTACATGTGGCACCACAATTCACACTTTTACTACAGGCCCAGTCCAAAGGCCACAGAAGTCAGGAAGAATCTTTCCAGGGACTTTGACTCACTATCAGCTTCATCCTAAAACCAGTGAAGGAACAGTTCCAGGAATTTAGCCACTAGAGAGAGTGTTTTGTACATGAATAGGACCATCATATTGCTAATCTTAATCAGTGGCACAACAGGGTCTAGAGCAGAGGTGGGCAAACTACGGCCCATGGGACACATTCAGCACCCAGGACCATCCTACCCGGCCCTTGAGCTCCCAGCTGGGGAGGTTAGCCCCCAGCCCTCCCTGGCAGCCTCAGCTCACCGTGCCGTCAGCGCTCTGGGTGGCAGGGCTGCGAGCTCCTGCTGGGCAGCGTGGCTGGCTCCGGCCAGGTGGCACGACTCAGGGGCGGATTTACCCCTAAACACAGGTGCCCTGACACAGGTCCTCCAACAACAGGGGGCCCCAGGGCCAGGCACTTGGGCAGCTCAGCACTGGTGCACTCCCCACGGGATGGGGGGGGGGGCGGCTGCACTGTGAGGGAAGGGGAGAGCAGGGATGGAGGCTCACCTACAGCCTTAGGAGAGCAAGCGGGAGGTGTGGGTGATGGGAGTGCTGCAAACGCAGGTGGAGGACTCTAGAGGAGCAGCGGCCGGCCGCGCAGCCGGCCAGAGAGAAGCAGTGCTTTGACCGCCGCTTCTCTCTGGCTGCGCAGTTGCCCCTGCTCCTCCTGAGTCCTCCGCCCATGTTCGCAGGGCTGCATTCTGAAAGGGACTTGGGTGGGGAGGAGGGTTGGGGTCCTGGGGTGGGGCAGTTAAGAACAGGAGGGGGCAGTCAGGGGACAAGGAGCAGGGGGAGCTGGATAGGCTGGAGGTTCTGAGGCAGGCAGTCAGGGGGTGGGAAGTCGAGGGGGTGGATAGAGGGCAGGGGCCAGGCTGTATGGGGAGGCACAGCCTTCCCTACCTGGCCCTCCATACAGTTTTGCAACCACGATGTGGCCCTCTGGCCAAAAAGATTGCCTACCCCTGCTCCAGAAGCACAGAATGAATCCAAAATACCTGCACTTGGAAGCACTTTTCAAATATTCAAACTGAATTAGGGTCTTTGTTCTCCTGCCCTCTTTCTCAAAATAAATGTATTGTGAGATACTGTTGTGTAATGACATTTAGTTTAATTAATGGGTGAGCAACATAACAGATAGTTCTATTTATCAATTAAAGTCACTCAAGTCTGTGTTTCATCCAATGGAGATTTCAAATCATTAAGATTCAGTGCAATGCACATTGAAGTCAATGGCTGTCTTTTACTGATTTAAATGGTGTCTGATCAGACACCTGGATCCATAAGAATTTTTAGTCAAAATGAAGGGGTTATGTCAGAATCTCTTGTTTATTGAGCAGCAAAGGTTGTTAGGTTTCTTCACAACTTTGCACACATTCTTACTATTTAAAGATTATAACAGGTGTTAGCTCAGCAGTAGCATTATGCATGGCGATGTGTGAAAATTAAGTTCTGTTTCTCTTCTTGCATGGTCTCACGCAACTTTGAAGCCTACTAGAGAATTGCTTGGTTGCAACTTAGCCTAGTACAATTGAGTGTCCACATTAGGTTTCCTGTTCCAGGTGCACACAGTGTTCTATATCCACACAGAACACTCTCTGCAAATGTTGTGGGACCTGTGCATTGTTGCACCAAACCTGCAGTTCCAGGTATAATACCCTGGAGTAGTTGTGTAATGTCTGATATTTAAGGCCTGGTTCACTGTTGTGTAGTCATTTACACCAGAGCAAAATGAGTTTAATAGGTTATGAAATCAAATGGTAGTGTTTTACACCCACTTTACATGGGTAAATAATGAAGTAAGGTGCTGGGAAATGGAGAATCAGAGCCTTGATGTCTAGATCAACCACTTCATATTTTTGGTTTGTTCCTTTGCCTATTTCAGATGGCTCTGTCCTGCACAAGGGCTGCTGCAAGCCTAAGGTAAGAAGCGTGAGTTTATTCTTTGAATTCATTTATTCAGACACTTATTTCAATTTTTGTTTGTACTGTTTTGTACTTTGTTCTGTACCTGAGCTAAAGATTTCCTTCTCTATTGTATTTCCCTCTAGGATTCAGAGTTAGGAGTTGACCAGACCAAAGTTCACAGGGAGCAGATCCTTCCATGATGTCCAATCTGCCTTCTTCCCACTAATGCAGTGGGATTCTCAGGCCATGCCATTGGTTTTTTTGGTGGGGGGTGGAAAGATGAAGAATTAGGGCTGGAGCAGCCTGGAGATGCAAATGGATTTACTTGGGGGGTGGTAAAGAAGGTGGAATAGCTTTGCTGTTAGCCTTTAACTACTAGCCCTCTGTCCTTAGGCTCTTTTTTTCAGATTTCCAGGGTGGGAGCAGAATGGCTACTGCAGCAAAGCCTCAGTAAAGTAAGTACATAGTGCACACATATTCACGTACATGTAGTGGCTGCTGAATAATTATTTCTCTCCATGTTTTTCAGGTGAATTGATGTGGGACATTTAAGAAACAAATTTTCTTATTACAAAATGTAATATTAAAAGTGTTTTCTATTTTATCTTTTCTGTGATTCTCGCTTCCTATCTTGGGGCCTCTGCTGTTGTTTCCCACTTCCCAAATCAGCCTCCTTTAAAGTATAAAGTCAAGAAAAAAAAGTTACCAAGAAATTGCTTTTTTCTAAAACACTGCTAGCCATCCCCCCTTTAAGTTACATATGTCACTCAGGTACAGTATATTTAAAACACAAACTGATCTCTCTCAGACATCAAAAATAGTGAATCTCGAAACAGAGACTATTGAAAAACTTTATACAAAACTAAGGAACTTGATCCCCACATGATCTCAATCTCCCTTCATTTCTATTTTGTGTTGGCTCATTTTAGGGCTTCGTACACACTTGAGACATTGCAAGGCCTAGGGAACTATGTATCACACATATGCCACCTTGAAATAGAAGTCTTTTCCTGTATCACCATCGGTTTCTTCCATCTTGCATAGATCAACGGAGTCCTTGTTCACATGAAGGTAGTAGTTCTGATCCTTATAACACTGAAATCTAACAGAATCTTCTTGGTTGTTATGCATGATGAACAGCTGGTTGTCTTGTTCAGTCAACTATGAAAAACATACAAAGTGATGCATGTATAGTAAGGCCTGTGTTTCTAAAAGATATCTGCCATGAAAAGTTAAAATGGAAATGCTGCTAACTTATTTCATTTTTAAAAAAATGTAATATTTTTCCCTTTGTCAGGTGAAGTGCGTCTGTCAGTGCAGAGTCTGAACCTCAGGGAAGACCTGCTCACCTTTAGGACAATACAGAGATAGCGGTGAAAAAACTTTCCTGCCAGGTATCCAAGGCACTGGAGCTGGGTAGGCCCAAACACCTAAAGCACTCTTCTGCCACCATTAAGAGCAGCAACATTTTTCCTCAGGGCCATTTCTTTGCTCAAGACCCTTTCTGTTTTTCATCTTATTCTTTTCTTACCTTCTCTTCCTTTCTCTGCTGCCTTCAAGAACTGCCTCCAGCTGCTAATTTCAGGCCAAAGTTCTAAGAGAGGTGAAGACCATGCCACCGGCATCAGTGAGAGCACCTTCTCAGATGGGACTCATATGCTACACCTACCACTGCCAGACTTACTCCTCCCTTAATGCTTTTGATACCATAATATTAAGAGAAGGAGCAAGACAAAGAGCAACACACAGGTATGGATTTGACAATCTCCCTCCCCCAACCACACACATACTGATGGCATACTATTCCAGGCTCTGGTTCCAGTGAGTCCTCTCAGGTTTCCCATCCCCACTCCTTTAAGACAATCCTTGTAAACACCCTCCATTCTCGCGAGGCTGGGGTCTACTATCAGATTGGACACCCTGTATTATTGGAATTGGCTGGCCCTATACTACATGCCATGAGATCCCAACTGCCCTGGTTTTACCCCATGTAGTTCCCTTGGGAACAGTTCCCTCTGACTAAGATCATCCTGACCTGGCATTTCTTTATCTACACCAGTGGAGAAGCAAATTAAAGTGTAGTAGATAACTCTTAAAATTGTCAAAGACTTCAGACCTCTGAAAGCTTTGTCCTTCTCAGAAAGGGAAATTTTTCTCACCCTCTGCTCCTTGGACTTCACTTTTTACTCTGTCTCCAATTCAGAGACTTGTTCCAGAAATGCAAAGGAAACTATTTTCTAGGACTTCTGTCCTAGAAAGAGAAAGTGCTCCCAGGAACATCTTAAAACAGAGGGGAGGAAATAAACAAAACACAACCAATCTTTCCTGCTGTTCCTCTGTTTTCTCAGGTTACCAGAAAGATCAAGAGAGATCTAGTCAAAGTTATCACTCCTTTCTGGCTTAGGAGACATGCTCCTTCACTTGTTAGAAATGGCAGCTGTCCATCTTGGTTTTTTTTCCAATTTCTTCAGATCAACTTTTCTGGGATCAGTTCTGTACCTGAACCCATGCAGTCTGAAACTTATTGCCTTTAAGTGGAGAGACTGACATTTAAATTTGCCTAGACCTGAAAAAGGACTGTGTAGCACAAAAGCTTGTCTTTTTTGCCAATCAAAGTTGGTCCAATAAAAGATCACCTTGTCAATTTAAATTTGAAGACCATTAAGTTAACCTGGTTGTGCCTTAGGGTGCTACCATAATATAAATGCTTTTGAGAATAAACTAAGTTGTCTGAAACTTCCATTTTCCACTGGATTAGGATGTCTGTTCAGAGAAAATATGCCAAAGCCACCATACTAATGTATTTTTGTGTGCCCACAAAATATCCATTATCCATTTCTACCTACAGGCCAGTTAAAAACGAGACTTTCTACACTGAAATGTGGTAAGCTGACACCCAATTGCCTGTTCATACATTCACAAGACATTACCATGTTGTTTCATAGTCTTCTACTGATACAGATTTAAGTCTCAAGGTCCTGCAGTGCAGTAGTTCATTCTGAATTTCTGGTTTATGTTTGGTGTCTGTCAACTTTCCTTTTCTGGGTCTACTGCTTGTTATTTCCCAGTAGTTCTGACTTCAGGTGAGTGCACTGCTCTTGAGAATGGGACAGTTTTGCTTTCCCTGTAAGTTGGTCTTCTCATAGAGGTATATCCATCAGGCCAGAGTCCCCTCCCTTTTCTTCTTTCTGTTACAGCTGTGATGTGGACTTTAGCTTTTGTACTGGAAGTCTCTGCTGGCTCACATGTCTGGGCTTGCCCAACCGCAGTCCTCTGGAATTACTGTTGTCAAGGTTCCTTCCCCACTCTGAACTCTAGGGTACAGATGTGGGGACCTGCATGAAAGTCCTGCTAAGCTTATTCTTACCAGCTTAGGTTAAAAACTTCCCCAAGGTACTAATTTTGCCTTGTCCTTGAACCGTATGCTGCCACCACCAAGCGTGTTAACAAAGAACAGGGAAAGAGCCCACTTGGAAACATCTTCCCCCAAAATCTCTCCCCAAGCTCTACACCCCCCCCTTTCCTGGGGAAGGCTTGATAAAAATCCTCACCAATTTGTACAGGTGGACACAGACTCAAACCCTTGGATCTTAAGAAACAATGAAAAAATCAATCAGGTTCTTAAAAGAAGAATTTTAATTAAAGAAAAGGTAAAAGAATCACCTCTGTAAAAATCAGGATGGTAAATACCTTACAGGGAAATCAGATTCAAAACCTAGAGAATCCCTCTAGGCAAAACCTTAAGTTACAAAAAGACACAAAAACAGGAATATACATTCCATCCAGCACAGCTTATTTTACCAGCCATTAAACAAAAGGAAATCTAACGCATTTCTAACTAGATTACTTACTAACTAACGGTTGTAGGGCTGCATTCCTGATCTGTTCCCAGCAAAAGCATTACACAGACAGATGAACCCTTTGTTCCCCCCCACCCACTTCAGATTTGAAAGTATCTTGTCTCCTCATTGGTCATTTTGGTCAGGTGCCAGCGAGGTTATCTTAGCTTCTTAACCCTTTACAGGTGAAAGGGTTTTGCCTCTGGCCAGGAGGGGTTTTATAGCACTGTATACAGAAAGGCGGTTACCCTTCCCTTTATATTTATGACAACTGTGGAGAAACTTCTCTGTATCTTCTATGTTCTAGTCTAAGCCTAAAGATTGACTCTGAACTGATGGATGCACTCCTAGAAGATGACCACCAATTCACAGGTGAGACATCATTACTCTTTCACTTAATGTTAAAAATCAGAAAGAATAGGAGTACAGATAATTGGTGAAATGTAAATGATATCATTTGTAGCAAATGGGATTGAAGGATCAGGGTTGTGCCCCTTGTACAGTTCCACCCCCTGCATGGGTGTGTACACACACCACACATATTTGGCTGGCCACATACCTGCCTGGGGTCAGGAGCTCCACCTGTAATCACTTCCATGCCGTTTTCTTCCACCATATGACCCTCTGTTGTCTTACCATTTGGATTCAAGACCTGTGAAGACAGCCACCAAAATTGGTGTTTCCCTTCCTATTCTGAATTGTATTAACCATGGGTTGTACCGTCAATGGCTGATTAATTCTAAACAAAACTATTCCAATCCCTCTGATGAGAAATTTAAAGAATTTTTAAGAGACTTAGTGACCACCTATACTGCAGAATGAACTGGGTGGAGACCAGTTACAATAAGATAGTTCCTCAACTTGATTCAAAACATAATTCCATCTTGCAGCATAGATGGGACTGAATCATGTTTTTATTATATTCTCATAGTATGTTACAGCCATGGGGATCTAATTATGCCCATTGAGCCCAAGGAAAATGTTTATATCCTGCTGGAGGAGAATAGGGCCCATGAACTTTCTAAGGTTGTCAGTTTTGAGAAACTTAAAACATATTAATTGAAAGCTGGAACCATGTCAGGGAATGCTGAGTTATGATCTGGAACTTCAAAACAGTTCATTTACCAGTGACAACTTGGGGCACAAGGTTCAAATCTTTCTAGATTCTGTGGTACCCATTTCAGACAAAAAAAAACTGTGGACATTTAATCTCTGAATCAGGTAAATCCCTTCTAAGTGCTTGTTCTCCTGTATTTTAATAGGAATGCCTTTACTCATTCTCTCATAAAATGCTTTCCATGGAAAGTGAATTGTAAATTAAAAAGAAACAAAAAATGGTTTTTCAAATTTAACATGAGGAAGTGACACAGGGTTTGCCTACACTAAGAAAAGCAGTCAGGGTTAGCGATCCTATTTCCCATAGCATACATACCTGTTGACACCTTTTTGCCTCAATTTAGTTGGTTGAGATCCATCTTAGATATCCTCCTGGAGTCAATCAGAACCAGTTAACTCAAGGTTAAAGTTGTTATCTTATAACACTAGGGTAACCAAACCTTGATTGCTTTCCCTAATCTAGACAAACCCTCAATGGCTTGGAGAACAAAACAAAACAAAAACAAAAAATTCTAATTACACAGGGTAAGAGTATTTAAAAGCATGTTAGCACACAGATCTGTGGTTTCTTTTCTTAGATCAATATTCCTGTCTGAATATTGAAACTCCAGTTTGTCCTGAGAAGAGAATTCCACTCCCAAGCCCTCCTCTTTCACATGGAGTACCTTATTCCTCTTTTCCTCCCTTCTCTTCCTGCACATCACCTCCTGTTGCAGCAATCTCTCCCTCTCTACAGGAAGCTAGAACCTAGCTTCCCACACTGGGCTCTAATGATGTGCTACGAAGTACTAACATTTGCTTTCTAGCTTACTCGATGCTTTGTATGCACTTTGTATTCTAAATCTCAGAGCATGCCATATATACATAAGTGTGCTCTGAGATTTAAAATACATTACCAAGAATAGCAGTGAAAGAGATAGGAGGCTGTCAGCATCCAAACACCAGAGCTCAGCATAAGCAGCTGAGCTCTGATTTCCTTTAACAGGAGCAGAAAGGGACTTGGGAAAACTGAAAAAGGATGAAGAAAGGCAAAGACGATTTGATGAAAAGATGAGGGGCAAATATACTACTTCTTACCTTCAGGTACAGTTGTTTCTTATTCTTGCCCAATAGGAGAAAGTTATTTTTTGATCGCTGGGTCATGGTCACCAAATTTTTACAACGTTTTTTAATTCTGTTTCTGGCCACTGGAGCTAAAGTTTAAATTTAAAATACAGACTTTTTGTGAATTGAAACATAACTAGAAAATCTTCTGCAGAGGCAATATTCAGTTTTCACTGTATACTGATAGACACAAGAATAATAACACACCTAAGCACTCCAGATATTGACCATCTTTGTAAAGTACTTTGGGATCTACCAAAAGCATATATAACAACCATGGCTTTATATCCTCCTTATAAAAATGAATGATGTGTACACCATGGATTCTGAGTCATTCATGGGATGGTTGGATTGAGTCCTATTTGAAATGACGTTCTCTAAATAGCATAAAAACGAGGGAAATAAATAGGGCAGTGCGAAGTTTTAACTAATTCTAACAGTAAGTGAAAAATATCCATTTCTGTTGGCCATCTCAAGACCAAAAACAAGGTTTAGATTAAAAAACTGGGAAAACTAATAAATAAGGATCATAAGCAGAAAGGATATAAACCAAGAATACCTTTTACCAATCTATATGAAATGGTAGACTGAAATGAGGGGTTGTTGATAGGCCAGCTGCAGGAATTACCAAATAGGGGTCCCACAAATAATACAGTTCTTTCTTTAAAAGGAATTCCTATAGTAAATAGAGTATGGCTAAGTCCAACCAGGTCAGGCAGTATTTTTTCTGTTTAGAATATGTCTGTCCCCATAGTATCACCGTACCTTTACAAGTCAGTGCAATTAAAGAGATTTTTTTGTTGTTGTTCTGGAGAGCTTTGTACTTTTTAAAAACCATTTGGAGTCAGTGGACCAAATTCATCCTTTGTGCCATCCAATGAACCTCTGACTGGCTGGTGTGCACTCTATGGGAGACCCCTGGAAGGAACTATGTCTGAGTCAGCCTTCTGGGTATTTTAACTACATGGAATCCCTCTAAAATCCTTGGTAGACTGTGGGGCACGTTCTAGCACAGTCTATTTATATGCAACTACATCTAAATAAAGATAATGGCATTTAGATGGACTAAATCTGCAAGAAGAAGGTATAAAGTACACCATTTAGTTGTACCTCAGCAGGTAAATTATACTAATTTGAAACCTGGGAGGATCTCTCCTGTAACGTGCAAGATATTTCAAGTTCTTTATCCTTGTGTTATACCCTTTCACTCGATGGGCCAAATTCAGAAGTGATGTGCAAATTGCACATCAATGAGTTCAACTGTATGTAAGGAAGCCATAAGACTAATTCACATTCCAACAGGCCAGGAGAGAGAAATGTAGCAATAAAAACAGATGATAGGACGATGTAAGTTAAAGGAAGCCATCTCCTGCTTTAATCCTCACTTTTCATCCTCCTTCCAGCTGCCCAAATGTTTGTAACACCACCTAAGACTCCCATACACATTGGTATTCTGGTGTAAGCAGAGCTAAGGGAGTCTAATTTATATATCACCTTTGAATATGTTTGAAGCTTGACCATGAGCTTGGAAGCCAAGAACTTGTTGTAAATGTAGCACTGCCTCATTGAATGCTGGAATTAAACAAATCATTCAAACTCTCTTAGCCCACCTATAAAGTGGGTTTAATAAGGACTTCCTTACCTAACGAGCGTGTTTTGGTAACTAATATTTGTATAGCGCTATATAAGTGCTAAATATTATTAATGTTCTGAATATTAATGTTAGTCTTAGCAGTGCTTTGTTACTACACTGATGAGCATTATAGAAAACCTTAAGATAGACAGGAATCTCTAAGATCAGTAACACCTTCTTGTTGCATTACTAACCCTCTGTATTTCCCTTGAAGGTCCATCAAAAACCTTTTCAAAACCAAAACTCTAACATAAACAAATATAGTTTTGCTCTCAGAGCCACAGTAACCAAAATCTTACCACAGTTATTCAGTTTGTTGCTTGTGAATATGTCTAACCATGCAATATCTAAAATATAAAGAATATTTTTGCAATTAAACATACATAGGATGCAAACTAAGAATATTTTTTAAAAGTATTCTGCAAAAACTCAACATTCAGTTTTCCTGGAATATTCAGTAACAATAGGAGTCAGGCTTCATTTCCTTCTAATTCTTAACCACGGTTTTGCATTCATATACACTTACAATGGCCTTATCAGCCACTTGCAAAGTAGGTGTAGCTACATAGGACAATGAAAAGGCAGGCTGTGCCGAGGCTGCAGTGTGTATCTGCAGGCAGCAGTGAAAGGCTCTGGCAGGGGAAAGGCAGTGGGGGAAAGGCTCAGCAGTAGGGAGCTGCTGGCCTTTTCCCACTACCTCCCCCTTGCCAGAGCCTTTCTCCACTGCTGGAGCATTTCACTGCAGTGGGGAAGGGCTCTGGCAGCAGGGAGGCAGTAGGACACTACGTTGCTAAAAGTAATGTAGAAGTGGGAGGCCCTCCTTAGGCATGTAGGCAGTCATGTATACCCTAAGGTCCTGGTCTTTCTCCACTAGCTTAAGCAGTGCCTCACCATCTACCCTGATGTTCTAGCTGGGCATACAGTGTCTGTACTCTATATGCTGCCTTAAGTGTAGGCCTACTTAAATGGAGTTGTGTACCATTTTTGTCCTGAAATCTGTATTGGGGAGGAGGAGAGTATGACAATTGTATTTATTCACTTTCTTTTATAACAGAATAAATCTTTGAAGATAGAGGTCAGTAGTGCAGTGAGAGACTAATCTGAGTTTTAAGCACCAGTCTAGTAACAAGGGGCCAAATTGTGACTAACTCTTATGTGAGTGTATAATGGTAGGAAGGTAGCTTGTGCCCCACCTTGCATTCCCCACTCACGGCCTGGCCACAGTTGCAAACACTGTGCTCCTCCAGCTGTTCAGAGTTACAAACTTTGCACCAGCCCCTCCAAAAGTCTGTGGCTCCTCTCTCTGCAATGGCAGACCCGGTCAGTGTGGAGGGGAGCACATGCTGCTCCCTTCTCCATCATGGTGCAGCAGGTCTGCTTCCTGTGAACTTGGATGCCTCTTAGAGCTTCTGTTGCGGTGGTGCAGCTCTAGTAGACATTGTGGAGCTGTAGCTAGGAGACACAACTTAACCCTAACTACGCAGGGATTGCTGGCAGCTGACAAATTGGTCACCAGATAATGGGAAACCCTCCCATACACATACATGCAAATTCATATTTAAAAACTAATTATGGGCCCCATTCTCCACAGCTTATTTTCTCAGTGTAGAAACTCAAGTTCCAAATTGCAGAGTTTCCCTGGAATACTTCCCCTAGCCCTATCTGTAGAAGAGTCCAGGAGTTCAGTGCTGTAAATCCACAGATGTCCCCAGTCAGGTTGGATCTTCAGCAGTCCACTGGGCCTGACTCCCTTCCCTAGCTCCTTGCATTACTTGACAGCACATCTTGACTGTCATGGTCTTCACTGCCAGCTCCCTCTAGATCCCTGACAATGGGGGCCTTCTGCTGTACAGAGGTAGGATCAGATACAGATCCTCAGCTGGAGTAAATTGACATAGCTCCCATGAGGCAGGAGTTATGCTCAATTACCCAGGTAAGGTGCTGGCCCTAGGTCTGCAGTGTCTTGCACTGTATAGATCTGCAGTTTGAGGAGGGGAGGGCATACAGCGAAGAACAGCTTCCTCCCAAACTTATCCCAATTCTGGAACCCTGTCAAATTCCCATTCCACACCTCCTCCGCCATGATCTAGGATTGTAAGCTCCTCTCTGTCCGTGGAAGTCGAGGGCAGCATTTAGCTCTATATTTAACCCCTCAAAACGGATAAACATTCAGGGAGAGGATTGTTTTACCCTAGGAAAAAGGTAAAATAAAAAGAGTCTTGAGTATTTACTGCTTTTAACCTGTGAAGCACATTAGAGGCACACATAGCGCAACCAGTGCTTCCACTCCCTTCAACACATTGGGGCTGCTCAACTCAATCATTATTTGTATTTTCTCCCTCTACCATTTCCTCCCCCAAAATGTCTAGCAGCTATTCTTTGAATGCTAGCTGGGGTGCCATTTTTGTGCATTGATTAGAGAAGCCCAGTCACAGGTCAGGAAGGAGTTAAATATGGCCACACCTCAAAGTTTCTGTATCTCCTTTTATTTCTCCCTGCAGTCTTCCCAAATGATTGCAATCCAGTAGGTGGAGGGGGGAGAAACAAACATGCTTTTACTCTAGTGGCCAATAAACAAGATAACCTACTTTTCATTTAAAATTATACTGTTCTTACTTTAAGCCTGTACTAGTTGTTTTTGTTCTGTAACTACCAAAGCATCGTACTAGTGGGATCAAATGTGTCTAATACTGACTGATAATACAGAGTAAGTGAAAGCAAGTACATGGAAATACATAGAAGTGTCCCGTTAGACAATATATATTATTTTGATATAGAAAGAGAAACTGTACCTTCAGTGGATTGTGAATCCTCAATTGATATTTTACAATGGCCATACTCGTCTAAATCAAAACGCAGCGTTTTTGAGTCCCTTGTCAGTATGTAACATTTCTTTCTGTCATAGTGTTGGTATGCTAGTCACAAATGAATTTCAGTTAGTTCTGCTGGTCACAGAAAAATAGAAAGGTTACCTAACAGAATATTCCTATGGCAACCCCTGAAAAATAGAAAAACTAAATAAAGTCTTAAAATACAGCCACGGGCAACATGAATGTAACAGAGTGGGCTCAGGCAGCTATGATTTTGGGTTTAACTAAACTTCAGTCATCTTTTTTTTTGCCTTTGTAATGACAAAACCAAACCCAATGCTAACTTTAGTTTTAAATTCACCACCTGTAGGAAATAGTAAAAGACAGAAATGGCTTGTCAGTAGGGGCTAAGCCCCACCAATAATGTCACACAACAGTATAGAATGGCTGATGTACCTCAGGGTGCAGAACCACCTGCAGCCATTGCGGGCTACTGGAGATACTGAAGCTACTCCAATCCCAGAGGCTATCCCAGAGATTGTTGGGAGACACCTGGTGCTGCAGCATACAGGTTGCAGGGCAAAGTGGGAGGAGGCACAGAGCACGACTGTCTGCTCTGCAGTTGCCAACTTTAGTTGAACGAATTCCTGGAGATTTTCTCACATGACATAATCTTCAATTGAAGATTACGCTTTCATTCCTGGAGATTCTAGGGCAATCCTGGAGGGTTGGCAACCCTACTCTGTTCCAGCTTTTCCGAAGTGAACAAGTAGGTGGAAGGCTCTGAGCCTGGTGGTTGTGATGGGTGTCAGGAAGGAGGTGGGAGAATGTTTCTCGTCCTGAAAGTGTGTGTGTGTGTGTGTGTGTGTGTGTGTCCTAAGCCTCAGAGTGTCAGCTGTGCAAAGGTTGAGGGCCCAAGGGGCTGGTGGATAACTGTGTTGCAGGAAGCCGATGTGATTTGGGTAGGGTGACTAGACAGCAAATGTGAAAAATCGGGACGGGGTGGGGGGTAATAGGAGCCTATATAAGAAAAAGACCCAAAAATTGGGACTGTCCCTATCAAATCGGGACATCTGGTCACCCTAGTTTGGGGAGCATGAGGCATAAAGAGGTTGCATTAGTAGGGTTGAATCCAAGGTGGAATGGAGTCCGTTGGTGAATGAGTGTGTGGGTGAACTGGTCAGGTGTGTTGGGGTGAGAGACAGTAAAGTAAGAGCTAGATTGGATAGGGAGAGGTTTGGATTTAGAAAACAGCAAAGGGGTCAGGGAGGGATACAGAACTATTTTCTTCCACCTTGTGTTTCCCTGAGAAGTGTCCCAGTTTTCCATTCTGAAAGAGAGAGGAGGTGAGCTAGAAAGAGAGACCACCTATTCTTTCTTCCCATTTTCCCATTGCAGCAAAACACATCCCTGTAGCCTCCTGAGCCTAGTGCTCCAGTTTTGCACTTTGAAAATAAGATCCATCTGCAAAGTAGTGGCCTGGGGTGTTACCTGCAGCTCCAGCACTTATTTTGGGGACCAACCACCACTGGTGAAAGACCCCAAATCTTCCTAGGTAAGTGCTACAAGGAAAGGTATTTGAATTCTAGGAAGCCCTAGTCCTGGGAACAGGATACAAATAAATGTTAGGTTTCAGAGTAGCAGCCATGTTGGTCTGTATCCACAGAAAGAACAGGCGTACTTGTGCCACAAGTACTCCTGTTCTTTTTGCAAATAAGTATTAAAATCAAACAGTTATTTTAAAGAGAGAAAGGAGCAGAATGCAATGGATCATGGCAAGGAAAACCCGATTATCCTCAATCTGAGGCATCAGTGATATAGTAGGTCAAACTGGAAACTGGCAAGAGCATAGAGGTATTGCTGAAACTGCTCAAAAGGGGGGTGGATAACAGAGCATGTGCTTTACTTGATTATCCTCCTCAGAGTTTCACACCTTGGTGACTTGAAGGTCAATTAAGGATGAAGAGACATACACACAGCCAGCATCAGGGGAAAGAAATGTATCACATTTCTAAACAAAGTCCAACACGCACACTTTTCAGTCTCTCGTCATACCTTTCTTTTGGGGTATATTGATACTCAGCACATCAGACAAATGAGAATAACGTCCAGAAAGGAGAGTGCAAGCACTGATTGAAAATACTGGGGCCAATCCCATTAATCAATGGGAAAGTAGTTTTTAAAATAGGTTTCCAATATTAAAACCCAAACTAAAAAGGGGTAGAGGTCTGTGAAGAGTTTGTGTACATACCTTAGAGCTCTATTGATTTTACAGCTGGTCTGTGGCTAGCATTTTCTCACCCTCTACTAAGGTAAGATGTTTGTTTACTTAATACTGGCCGAGTCTATACTAAACACAGTCCCAAGACAGTCAGACATTTCATGACAGAGGCACCAAGTCTCATCTGTCCTATATCATACCCTATACTGAATAGATCTCCAGTGCCATGAGACATCAGGAGAATGATATGTAATGTGTAGGGGGACCATGGCATTGAATACGAGGTTGGGTGAATTAAGCAGCATCTTCTTGGGCTTGACTTAATGCTTTGGAATACAGGAGGAAGGGGGTGTTACTAAGTTGGACAAAATGTAACTTCAGAGCCAGCACAAGATGAAGAGTAAATGAGTACCATAAGGTAACATTGATTTTTCAGTGCTCTGGCCAGAACATAAGGCAACTGAAGGAACAGGGTAGAAACAGGAAGCTTTCAGGGGATCCAGAAATGCAGTGGGAATTAACGAATTGTGCTGAGAATACTGGGCTGAATTCACCATGGCATTACTCCAATTATACACTGATTTAACTATAATGAAACCTCTGTTTTTGCTAGAGTTGTGAAGGTACAATTGTTTCTGGGAACCTTTGCTGATGCTTCTACCCTCTTTGTTTAAGGTAAACAGGAACTGAGTACACACATAGTGAATAAACAGACTAGGAAAGCATATGGTGAGTGCCTGCCTCCGTCACTTCTCTTCCCACAAGGAATTGACCTGCTCTAGACATTTCAAGTTCTACTTTTGGTTCTGGGACAGGTCTCAGGACACCGATATGACAGGAAGTGCATTTAGACTTGTTGTTTTAGTAGTGAGCTTTGTTTTGGTGTGTGTAGGGAAATGTTTGTTGCTGGAACCGGTCATTTTTAGGCTGCTCCAGATACTTAAATAGGATCTGGTCCAAGAGGTGAATATAGCTGGTAATAGTGACCATAATATAATTACATTTAACATTCCTGTGGTGGGAAGAACACCTCAACAGTTCAACACGGCGGCATTTAATTTCAGAAAGGTGAACTATGCAAAAATGAGGAGGTTAGTTAAACAGAAATTAAAAGGTACAGCACCAAGAGTGAAATCCCTGCAACCCGCATGGAAACGTTTTAAAGACACCATAATAGAGGCTCAACTTAAATGTATACCCCAAATTAAAACACACAGTAAAAGAACTAAAAAAGAGCCACCGTGGCTAAACAAAGTAAAAGAAGTACTGAGAGGCAAGAAGGTATCCTTTAAAAAGTGGAAGTTAAATCCTAGGGAGGAAAATAGGAGCGTAAACTCTGGCAAATTAAGTGTACAAATATGATTAGGAAAGCCAAAAAAAGAATTTGAACAGCTAGCCAAAAGACTCAAAAAGTAATTAAAAAAAAATTCTAAGTACATCAGAAGCAGGAAGCCTGTTAAACAACCAGCGGGGCCACTGGATGATCGAGATCTAAAGGAGCACTGAAGGACAATAAGGCAGTTGCAGAGAAACTAAATGAATTCTTTGAGTCAGTCTTCACTTCAGAGGACATAAGGGAGATTCCCACACCTGAGCCATTCTTTTTAGAGGACAAATCTGAGCAAACTTAATAGGAGTTGTAAGTCTGCATTCCTGATCTGTTCCCGGCAAAAGCATCACACAGACAGACCAACCCTTTGTCCCCCCACCTTCAGATTTGAAAGTATCTTGTCCTCTCATTGGTCATTTTGGGTCAGGTGCCAGTGAGGTTATCTTAGCTTCTTAACCCTGTACAGGTGAAAGGGTTTTGCCTCTGGCCAGGAGGGATTTTATAGCAATGTATACAGAAAGGTGGTTACCCTTCCCTTTATATTTGACAGGGGTATTGGTTTTCATAACCATTTGTCCCCATTACGAGTGGCACTTGTGGGGATACTGGGAAACTGGAGTGTCTAACGGAATTGCTTGTGTGACTTGTGGTTAGCCAGTGGGGTAAAACCAAAGTCCTCTGTGTCTGGCTGGTTTGGTTTGCCTTAGAGGTGGAAAAACCCCAGCCTTAGGCTGTAACTACCCTGCTTTAAGCAATTTGTCCTGAATTGGCACTCTCAGTTGTGTCCCACCAAAGCCAGCATCGTTACACATGTATTAAATGTATTGGTGTATGATTTGATCATATTCTGCCAGCCACCCTTTTTGAATTGCAGAAAGGAATGGCCTAATGGGTCATTTGGTAAAGATGCATCAGCCAGAATCTGTGTCTGTGCTGATTTCAAAGGCAGTGACAGACCTTAGAGGGTCACCAACTTGTTGTAGGTTTAGCATTTTAAAATAAGTAAAAGAATGCAAGGATTGTTTTTCTTTTGCATTGCAATTTGATGTTCCTGTTCAAAATGTCCTATGTAAATTAATTTTGTTTTGTGTGTGAATGAGGAATGTGTGTGTTAAGAGATAAGTGTGAAGGCCATCGCTGAGCCAGATGTACGAGGGAGGAACCAGAAACAGACGCAAGGGCGCCAGGAGGCACAACATGTCCCTATTGAAATGTCAGAGGAGGGCAGATTGACGACTTTAAAGATGAGACAGGCACCTATCAATGGGGACAACATAGCTGTGATAAAGAATGAGAAGGACAATTTAAGAAAACAAGCACTCGTCAAATTACAATTGATTACAGCATAATGGTGCAAAACTCATTGGTCCCAGTGAAGGAAAATCACTATATAAACAGGGTGCCTTGCCATGAAACTTTGGGTTCGTCCTGCCAAGACTTCCCCGGAGCATCGTGTTGCGACCAACGGAACCCAGCTCCTCCCTACCAGTGATCAACCTAGCTGGCCACTAGGTTGATCCAAACTCTGGACTGGTAACTGTAACATCAGTTGGTGGGACAGTGTGTTTGTGTGTGTGCGTGGTGTGATTGAATGTATATGCTAATTGTTGTATCTTCAATAAACGCGGCGTATTGCCTTTTCCCCTATAAAAGATCCCGTGTGCTTCTTATAAGCATAACACGCCCACATCTTGAACACTGTGTGCAGATGTGGTCACCCCATCTCAAAAAAGATATATTGGAATTGGAAAAGGTTCCGAAAAGGGCAACAAAAATGATTAGTGGTATGGAATGGCTTCGGTATGAGGAGAGATTAATACAACTGGGACTCTTCAGCTTGGAAAAAAGACAACTAAGGGAGCATATATGATTGAGGTCTATAAAATCATGACTGATATGGAGAAAGTAAATAAGGAAGTGTTATTTACTCCTTCTCATAACACAAGAATGAGGAGTCACCAAATGAAATTAATAGGCAGCAGATTTAAAACAAACAAAATGAAGTATTTCTTCACACAACACACAGTCAACCTGTGGAACTTTTTGCCAGAGGATGTTGTGAAGGCCAAGACTATAACAGGGTTCAAAAAAGAACTAGATAAGTTCATGGAGGATAGGTCCATCAATGGCTATTAGCCAGGATGGGCAGTGATGGTGTCCCTAGCCTCCGTTTGCCAGAAGGTGGGAATGGGCAACAAGGCATGGATCACTTGATGATTACCTGTTCTGTTCATTCGCTCTGGGGCACCTGGTATTGGCCACTGTTGGAAGACCGGATACTGTGCTGGATGGACCTTTGGTCTGAGCCAGTATGGCCGTTCTTATGTATTTCTGTGCTGAATGTCCTTCTCAGCCTGTTTTCTGAGGCCATTCAGCCCAAATTTCAGTACTGAATTCAGTCCTGAATTTTGCTTTGCACATTACCTCTCTCAGGCACAGGCTTTAGTTATAGTAAAGAAAAGTTTACCTTCACATTTACTTGATGATTTCTTTAGGTTTTGATATTTACGTGTAGTTTCCTGGTCCACTGGTATCCGAGACGCAGTTGATTTTTTCTGTTTATTTTTACCACACCTTATTTGTCGTTTTCTAATCTTCACCTCGGAAGGTTTTTGGAATCTTGAGCGCAATATCATTGTTGAAGACACTGGAAAATCCTGGTAATCTGTCTTGAAACTCTCTTCTAGTCCTAAATATAAATGATAGTTCAGTCACAATACTTTGCATTAGAGATTAGAACCAGTTTTTATTTTTCAAAGATTGTTAACATATTGACTTCTCAAGTTTTAACAATTGAGATAAAGCTGGGGTAAATTTAGTAAATTGTTGCTTGCTTATATTTTCTACTGTTGTAGCTGATATTTATGTGCCAAATGCGCTAAAGATTCATGTGCCTCTTCATGATTCGGCCATCGTTCCAGAGGATAGCTTCCATGCTGATGATGCTTGTTAAAAAAAATAATGTGTTAATTAAATTTGTGACTGAACTCCTTGGGGGAGAATTGTATGTCTCCTGCTTTGTTTTACCCACATTCTGCCATATATTGCATGTGATAGCAGTCTCGGATGATGACCCAGCACATATTCATTTTAAGAACACTTTTACTGCAAATTTGATGAAAAGGCAAAGAAGATACCAATGTGAAATTTCTAAAGATAGTCACAGCACTCAACCTAAGATTTAAGAATCTGAAGTACCTTCCAAAATCTGAGAGAGACGAGGTGCGGAGCATGCTTTCTTTTTGAAGTCTTAAAAGAGCGACACACTGATGTGGAAACTACAGAACCCAAACCACCAAAAAAGAAAATCAGCCTTCTGCTGGTGGCATCTAACTCAGATAATGAAGTTGAACACTCAGATAATGAAGTTGAACACACATCGATCAGCACTGCTTTGGATCGTTATCGAGCAGAACCCATCATCAGCATAGACGCGTGTCCTCTGGAATGGTGGTTGAAGCATGAAGAGACATATGAATCTTTAGTGCATCTGGCACATAAATATCTTGCAACACCAGCTACAATCGTGCCATGCGAACGCCTGTTCTCACTTTCAGGTGACATTGTAAATAAGAAGTGGGCAGCATTATCTCCTGTAAATGTAAACAAACTTGTTTCTCTTAGCAGTTGGACTGAGTGGAGTTGTAGGCTCTAAAGTTTTACATTGTTTTATTTTTGAATGCAGATTTTTTTTGTACATAATTCTACATTTGTAAATTCAACTTTCATGATAAAGAGATTGCACTACAGTACTTGTATGAGGTGAACTGAAAAACATTTTTTGTTTATCATTTTTACAGTGCAAATATTTGTAATCAAAATAATATAAAATGATCACTTTGTATTCTGTGTTGTAATTGAAATGGATATATCTGAAAATGTAGAAAAACATCCAAAAATATTTAATAAATTTAAATTGGTATTCTATTGTTTAACAGTGCGATTAATCACATTTAATTTTTTTTAATCACAATTAATTTTTTTGAGTTAATTGCATGAGTTAATTAATGTGATTAATCGACAGCCCTACTAAATAGTAAAGTCAAACTTGTCTGGATTAAAATCTGAGAGATCAGTGGTTACCATGGAGCCTATTACATCAGATCTGACATGCATTCTAGCATGAAGTCCAGCATGAAGTATTGCAGTAGATTACTCAAACTCAGTTTTAGGAGTCAGACTGAAAACATCCCACACAGTATATAGGGAAGTATACTGTTGGCACCACCCTGGTGGCACCAAGCATGGCGTCATGTTGGTAAGGGGTGAGGTGGCATTCATTAACTGTAATATTGGAAACTATCAACCATACTGCCATCCAAAAAGCAGAAGTGTCTGTTGGGGCTGAAAAGTGAAAATGGCAGGTTACCAGAGTTGTTACTATACAACATCAGCAAGCCTAGGTGGCTTTTTGTCCTAGGTACAGAAGGAAAGAGATTATTTAGAATTTAGTGCATCAGTGGCCACAATGCTGTAGCCAATGTGGTTTCTTGAAGAACGAAGTATGTAATGTGATTCAGTGGCAAAATCCAGACCTTAATTTCATTTTCCTATATATAAATTGGTGATAAATAATGCTTACTTACCTGCCCCAGTGGTAAGAATTGTGTATCAATAGACAAAACCACTTGATGAGTGTTAAGCCTCACACAGCATTGGCCAGAACAGCAAATGCTGTGCCTGGAAAGTATACTGTCTGCACTAAAAGAGAGTCTTACTGAACAAGAGAGGAGCATGTCTGCAACTTCTAAAATTGGGAGAGGTAAACAATGACAAATTTAAATGACTATCTGTTCCTATTTGGCATGAAGATGATGGTGATGATGAATGTATCAGCTCAGCTTCCTTATAAAGTATCCAAGAAGAAGTCCAAAGCAACCCCTCATCACAAGACAGAATGGGCAAGATCCAATGTGGCCACATCCCCATGAGCTTTCAAGCTCCATTTTTTTAACCTTATTGATATTTTTTGTGTTTGGTGCTGTGGCGCACACCTGTAATCCCAGCTACTTGGGAGGCTAAGGCTGGCAGATCGCTTGAGCTCAGGGGTTCTGGGTTGTGCTGTGGTATGCCAATCAGCTGTCCAGTGCCACTGACAGCTTGGCCAGTGGGTGGCTGAAGGACTGGCTACAACACCACGAATGGGGTGTTGTGATTGCGCTCTGTCTGTGAGGGCTGATGGCCCAATTGATCAAGGTGATATTGTTTGTATATAAAATAAACAAAACTAAATGAAATACCATATAAATAACAAAATTCAATGTTCATTTGTAAAACCTGAAACAAAACAAACCCTGAACCCATAGTGGTGGTGCAAGGTATCAATTATTAAAGTGACTAAACAGATAAAATGAGAACATACCCTAGGAATATCAGGGACTAATATATACTAAACTGAAAAAGTATGCAGTAGGTTCATGTGTGACCAGACATCCTCATTTTTTCCCCAAGCATTTCTATTAGGCCAAATCATTTTTTCTATTGCTGCAACAGAAGAGAGCTTGCTAAGCCAATCTGTGTGAGAGAGAGGAATTGCAGATTTCCATTTTCTCAAATTAACTCTTTTGGCCACTAAAAATTTACTGCAACTTCTTAATGTTAACTACAAGAGGCCACAGCAATGGTTCCCTAACCCACCCAGCAATATTGTTAATCTATCCAACTATACTCTTAGCTCAGCAGAAGAATCTGTCCTATCTCGGGGCCTGTCCTTCTGCCCCTCCGCCCCCACGAACATGATACAGTTCTGTGGTGACCTAGAATCCTATTTTTGACGTCTCCAACTCAAGGAATATTTCCAACACACCTCTGAACAACATACTAATCCACAGAGACCTTCCTACCAACACTACAAAAAGAAGGATTCTAGGTGGACTCCTCCTGAAGGTCGAAACAACAGACTGGACTTCTACATAGAGTACTTCTGCCGATGTGCATGGGCTGAAATTGTGGAAAAGCAGCATCACTTGCCCCATAACCTCAGCCGTGCAGAACACAATGCCATCCACAGCCTCAGAAACAACTCTGACATCATGATCAAAAAGGCTGACAAAGGAGGTGCTGTTGTCATCATGAATAGGTCGGAATATGAACAAGAGGCTGCTCGGCAGCTCTCCAACACCACTTTCTACAAGCCATTACCCTCTGATCCCACTGAGGATTACCAAAAGAAACTACAGCATTTGCTCAAGAAACTCCCTGAAAAAGTACAAGAACAAATCCGCACAGACACACCCCTGGAACCCCAACCTGGGATATTCTGTCTGCTACCCAAGATCCATAAACCTGGAAATCCTGGGCGCCCCATCATCTCAGGCATTGGCACCCTGACAGCAGGATTGTCTGGCTATGTAGACTCCCTCCTCAGGCCCTACGCTACCAGCACTCCCAGCTATCTTCGAGACACCACTGACTTTCTGAGGAAACTACACTCCATCAGTGTTCTTCCTGAAAACACCATCCTGGCCATTATGGATGTAGAAGCCCTCTACACCAACATTCCACACAAAGGTGGACTACAAGCCGTCAGGAACGCTATCCCCGATAATGTCACGGCAAACCTGGTGGCTGAACTTTGTGACTTTGTCCTCCCCCATAACTATTTCACATTTGGGGCCAATGTATACCTTCAAATCAGCGGCACTGCTATGGGTACCCGCATGGCCCCACAGTATGCCAACATTTTTATGGCTGACTTAGAACAACGCTTCCTGAGCTCTTGTCCCCTAATGTCCCTACTCTACTTGCGCTATATTGATGACATCTTCATCATCTGGACCCATGGAAAAGAAGCCCTTGAGGAATTCCACCATGATTTCAACAATTTCCATCCCACCATCAACCTCAGCTGGGACCAGTCCACACAAGAGATCCACTTCCTGGACACTACAGTGCTAATAAGCAATGGTCACATAAACACCACCCTATACCGGAAACCTACTGACCTCTATTCCTACTTACATGCCTCCAGCTTTCACCCAGACCACACCACACGATCCATTGACTACAGCCAAGCGGTACGATACAACCGCATTTGCTCCAACCCCTCAGACAAACGTCTACAAGATCTCTATCAAGCATTCTTACAACTACAGTACCCACCTGCTGAAGTGAAGAAACAGATTGACAGAGCCAGAAGAGTACGCAGAAGTCACCTACTACAGGACAGGCCCAACAAAGAAAATAACAGAACGCCACTAACCATCACCTTCAGCCCCCAACTAAAACCTCTCCAACGCATCATCAAAGATCTACAACCTATCCTGAAGGACAGCCCATCGCTCTCACAAATCTTGGGAGACAGGCCAGTCCTTGCCTACAGACAGCCCCCCAACTTGAAGCAAATACTCACCAGCAACCACTCACCACACAACAGAATCATTAACCCAGGAATCTATCCTTGCAACAAAGCCCGTTGCCAACTGTGCCCACATATCTATTCAGGGGACGCCATCACAGGGCCTAATAACATCAGCCACACTATCAGAGGCTCGTTCACCTGCACATCTACTAATGTGATATATGCCATCATGTGCCAGCAGTGCCCCCTGCCATGTACATTGGTCAAACTGGACAGTCTCTACGTAAAAGAATAAATGGACACAAATCAGATGTCAAGAATTATAACATTCATAAACCAGTCAGAGAACACTTCAATCTCTCTGGTCACTCGATTACAGACCTAAAAGTTGCAATTCTTCAACAAAAAGACTTCAGAAACAGACTCCAACGAGAGATTGCTGAATTGGAATTAATTTGCAAACTGGATACAATTAATTTAGGCTTGAATAGAGACTGGGAGTAGTTGAGTCATTACACAAAGTAAAACTATTTCCCCCTGTTTATTCCTCCCCTCCCCCCACTGTTCCTCAGATGTTCTTGTTAACTGCTGGAAGTGGCCCACCTTGATTATCACTACAAAGGGTTTTCTCTCTCCCCTCCCCCCACTCTCCTGCTGGTAATAGCTCATCTTAAGTGATCACTCTCCGTGCAGTGTGCATAATAAACACCCATTTTTTCATGTTCTGTGTGGATATAACTCTCCTCACTGTATTTTCCACTGAATGCATCCGATGAAGTGAGCTGTAGCTCATGAAAGCTTATGCTCAAATAAATTGGTTAGTCTCTAAGGTGCCACAAGTACTCCTTTTCTTTTTGGTATTACCCATTCATTCCTAAAATACATGAGCTTGGAGAAGGAAAGATAGCACAGTTAATGTTTGAGAGAGCACTGAATATGGTGTTCCAAAACACATGCACTTTTTTGACAGGTATAGAGGATGTGTGAAAGATTGGCTTGGGACTGTTTGCATCTCAACATTCAGTATGTTGCCAATCTAGCTTTCAGCAAATGTTCTGGAATCCAGTAGTGCCTGTTTAATATCTTGTTCTGGAAGAATTGCAAGGATAAAGAACTTGAAGAATATTTCACATTATGCCAGATATTCTCCCATGTTTCTGTTGTCATGATAAGGCTAAGTTCTTTTTCCCATTTTTCTTGGAGACTGAGAGTGAGAGGGTAATGCAGAGTTGGGGTGTGGGATCTGGGCTGGAGCAGGCAGTTAGGGTGCAGGGGACAGACTCTGGGAGGAAATTGGGGTGCAGAGGACAGGCTGGGGCAGGAGGAGGGGTGCGGAGGATAGGCTCTGGGAGAGAGTTTGGGTGCGGGGTCTGGGCTGGGGCAGGGGGTTGGGGTACAGGAGGGGGCTCAGGGCTGGGGCTGCGGTGCAGGGGGTGACAGCTCTGGCTAGGGGCATGGGCTTTGTGGTGGGATGGGGATGACTAGCTTGAAGTGCAGGCAGGCTGCCCCAGGGCTAGGGCCAGAGAGGAGAACTCCCCCGAACCCTCTCCCGCCAGCAGCAGCAAGCTCCGGAGGAGGAATCCCCATCTTCCCCCCTACCCCACCCCGGCAGCACACTTACCTCATACCACTGTCACTGCACATGCTCCTAGGGCCCCTCTCAGGTCCAGGAAGCCCCCTCACCTCCCGCTATGGTGGGTGCCAGGGGAGGGGGGGGGGAGAAGAGGCTGCCATCACATGTGGCCTCCTACCCTGCTGCTGCCCCTCACTGGGGGTGGGGGATGGGGCTGCTCCTTGCCCAGTGTGGGGCAGGAGTGGTGGCTGCGTGGCGGGGGGAGGGGAGGGTGTCACAACACTCACCCAAGCCCCAGCTGCTCAGGTCCAGGAAGGCCCCCCCTCCCTCACCTCCCCTGTGGTGGGTGGGTGCTGGGGGAGGAGGGGGAGCTGCCATTACATGTGGCTTCCTCCCCTGCTGCCTGTCACCGCAGCCTCACGGGGAATGGGGCTGCCCCTTACCCAGCATGGGACAGGAGCGGTGACTGTGGGCTGGGGCAGATCACAGGGTCAAACACTCACCCAAGCCCCAGCAGCTGCTCAGGTGAGTCCGGTCCACTCCCGACGTCTCCCAGCTGGAAGCCCCCTTGGTGTTGCCTCCCGGTGGGTGCTGGGGAGGGGAGGGGAGGGGAGGGCTACCAATCATGCGTGTGCCCTCTCCCGCTCCTCAGCTGCGGCGGCAGCAGCCACCTGCCTCAGCCTGCCGCCGCCGCTCCCCTGCTGCAGCCTCGCCGTGGGCAGCCGCAGCGGCCGACAGCCCAGGCGAGGGAGAGCAGCGCGGAGCGGCACGGCAGCAGCCCGCTTTCAACCAGGCCGGGACGCTCTGGGGCCCGGGGGAGGCGCGCAGGTGGGCGGGAGCCGGGGGACGCTCCAGGCGGGGCTGCGGGAGAGACCCGGCTCCAAACATTGGTGGGGCAGAGTCCGCGGCCCTGAATATGCCTGGAGCCCGAGCTCCCGCGGCCCGGGCCCATCTAACTCCCCACTCCTGTTTATCCCTAATTAGGGCTAGCCCACCCTCCCTGTGCAAATAGGCAGGCTAACTGGCTTCTCGGACACGTACTGACCTTTTCATGATGTGTGGGCTGAACACCTCATCGCTCTATGGCTTTAGCTGAACCCTCTTTCTCCAAGTTAATGCCCATAAGGACATATTTACAGTCTCAAATGCCGCAGTAGAGCTTGAGTGCTTTCGCTCTGTTCAATGTCCAGTTGGTAAGCAGTTGGACTTCACAGAATTGATTGATATTTTTGCAGCCGTAAAAGCAAAAAAGATTGTGTTGTGGTGATTCTGTCTGCATACGGGATTAATTTTTTTTATTAATTTAAGATGAAGGGCTACCTTACTTATTGCAGGTGAGGGACTGGTTGCTGGTTTAACTCTTCAGTTTTATGTAATTGATAATCTGAAGTTGATTCTGCATGATCTACTCCAGTGTTTTGCTTTCATGGACATTGTGACTAAGTGGGGATTTTCCCATGTTGTGTTGTATGTGAGTCTTACTGTTGAGCCAATGTGAGTTTTAATATTTTTGCATGAATACTGTGTGTTTCCACGGTATGCATCTGATGAAGTGAGCTGTAGCTCACGAAAGCTCATGCTCAAATAAATTGGTTAGTCTCTAAGGTGCCACAAGTCCTCCTTTTCTTTTTGCGAATACAGACTAACACGGCTGTTACTCTGAAACCTGTGTGTGCCTTGGTTTCCCTGTGTGCTGCACCAATATCTCGTGATGGGAATAGGGTTGTGTGACTTTGGCTGAGACCTCTGGGGCAGGTAAGGCTGCTTCATCTGCCTGCACCTATGCTATGACCCGTGTCCTTCATAACTGGAGACCCAGGATGGGGATCCCAGAGCTACCACCAGTTGTCACTGAGTCACTGGGTGATGCTCTGGAACTACTCCAATGAAGCCAGTCAGGACTCTCAAATCGTCCCTGATTCAATTACGTATGCAGTATAGTTGTAGTTTTCCCAGGATATTAGAGAGACAGGGTGGATGATGTAATATCTTGTCAGACGTACTTTGTTGAGGACTCAGAGTAGCAGCTCTGTTAGCCTGTATTTGCAAAAAGAAAAGGAATTACTTGTGGCACCTTAGAGACTAACATTTATTTGAACATAAGCTTTTGTGAGCTACAGCTCACTTCATCAGATCCAACTCTTTGCCAGAGGATGCATCCAATGAAATGAGCTGTAGCTCACGAAAGCTTATGTTCAAATAAATTTGTTAGTCTCTAAGGTGCCACAAGTACTCCTTTTCTTTTTGTTGAGGAAGAGACAACATGGTTTTAGTAAAGGGAAATCATGCCTTACCAATTTACCAGAATTCTTTGAGGGGGTCAACAAGCATGTGGACCAAGGGGATCCAGTGGATATAGTGTACTTAGATTTTCAGAAAGCCTTTGACAAGGTCCCTCACCAAAGGCTCTTATGCAAAGTAAGCTGCCATGGGATAAGAGGGAAGGTGCTCTTGTGGATTGGTAACTGGTTAAAAGATAGGAAACAAAGGGTAGGTATAACTGGTCAGTTTTCAGAATGGAGAGAAGTAAATCGTGGTGTCCCCCAGGGGTCTGTTCTGGAACCAGTCCTATTCAATATATTCATAAATGATCTGGAAAAAGGGGTAAACAGTGAGGTGGCAAAACTTGCAGATGATACAAAATTACTAAAGATAGTTGAACCCAGGTAGACTGTGAAGAGCTGCAAAAGGATCTCTCAAAACTGGGTGACTGGGCAAGAAAATGGCAGATGAAATTCAGTGTTGACACATTGGAAAGCATAATCCCAACTATACATATAAAATGATGGGGTCTAAATTATCTGTTACCACTCAAGAAAGAGATTTTGGAGACATTGTGGATCATTCTCTGAAAACATCCACTCAATGTGCAGCGGCAGTCAAAAAAGTGAACAGAATGCTGGGAATTATTAAGAAAGGGATAGATAATAAGACAGAAAATATTATACTTCCTCCATGTAAATCCATGGTATGCCCACATCTTGAACACTGTGTGCAGATGTAGTCACCCCATCTCAAAAGAGATATATTGGAATTAGAAAATGTTCAGAAAAGGGCAACAAAAATGATTAGGGGTATTTTACTGCTCCAGGAGCAGTAAAACCAACTGCCCCTGTTTTGTTTGTTTTAATATAAGCTGAGTATCAAGGGAGCAAAGGTTAACTTGGACTACTGAAGTGTTTAATCTTGCAGCCAAATAAATCTGAATGGATGGGATGGCTTCCATATGAGGAGAAAATAATAAGACTGGGACTTTTCAGCTTGTAAAAGAGACGGCTAAGGGGAGATATGATTGAGGTCTATAAAATCATGACTGGTGTGGACAAAGTAGATAAGGAAATGGTTTGTACTACTTCTCATAACACAAGAACTAGGGGTCACCAAATGAAATTAATAGGCAGCAGGTTTAAAACAAATAAAAGGAAGCATTTCTTCACACAGCACACAGTCAACCTGTGGAACTCTTTGCCAGAGGATGTTGTGAAGGCCAAGAACTAGATAAGTTCATGGAGAATAGGTCCATCAATGGCTATTAGCCAGCATGGGCAGGGATGGTGTCCCTAGCCTCTGTTTGCCAGAAGGTGGGAATGGGCGACAGGGCATGGATCACTTGATGATTACCTGTTCTGTTCATTCCCTCTGGGGCACCTGGTATTGGGCACTGTTGGAAGACTGGATACTGGGCTAGATGGACCTTTGGTCTGACCCAGGAGAGCCATTCTTATGTTCTTATCTTTTATTTGACCAACAAAAGTAGGTCAAATAAAAGATATTACCTCACCCACCTTATCTGTCTGCTTCAAACATGTTAGCCTGTGTGTTTATGGGGCTTTTCAGTCAGATTAAGTTAACTCAATTGTATTAATGCAGTTGAAAATTTTCAAAGCTGAAAATATGAGGAATTAGTTAATTGCATACTATGCACTGTCATTGTTAGTGATCACATTATAAAGGAAGCCAGTAGGATATTATAGTACAGTTAAACACTCATTTAAACTTGTTTACAATACACTACTGCTATCTTGGGTTGCCCCCTCTAAATTCCTAAAGTGGGGTTCAAGACACAGTGTATTTTGTCTTCACAGCAATAATATTTCCACTTTCAGAGAGGTATACAGTGTTAGCCTGCAAGGAGTAGGATCTGAAAACTTTCCTGGGAATGTTTGACTGTCATACGTGCCATTTTTGAGCAAAACAATGTTTCTGACCAATAACATTCACCCACATTTCCAAATTATTAAACCATTCCACATAATTTATGCATTTGATTAAAATTTGCATTGCATCTGAATTTCCAAATAATCTTGCTAACTTGTGCTTATGAAGAAATTTACAAAAACAATACTCTTTAGTCACTAACATTCTGGAGCTACCCTTAGAATAGTTTCAAATGTTTTAATACAATTGAACAGTGGCTCCCAAACTTAGTTTTGGAGCCCCACTGTAATAGTGGCCCACACCATTCAGGACTCAAAAAGTCATGATACTTATATTTCCCAGCCTCCCTGTCAAAAAAGTTAGCATCTGACTCCATGGTGAGAAACTAGGACCCAAAGGTATTCCCTGAGGAGACAGCAACTAATTTTCAAAAGTAAATATATAAAGTAGACAGTTTCTTAGGAAATTTGCTGCTGTTGCTAAGAGAAAAAACTACTCCTAATTACTGAAAGACTGTTATAAATCCATGCACTTTTGTTTAATTGAGTTGTGAGCCTTGTTTAAATAAGATCTGGAGGAACTGAAAGCTTGTGTGATGGAGCTTCATTTTTTGTTGGCCTTGTAGAATAAATAACCAAGCCTTTTCCCCAAAAAACATTTTTACAACTGTAGTAAAAGGAGCTCTTGTTGATTATGACAAGGATTTTGGAACTGGACTTGCTCACAGACCCATTGAGACAGACTGACGGGCACACTCTTAACCCCATCTCCCCACCACTATCACCAAGACATCCCTCTGCAGTTATCACCTTCTCTACATTTTTCTATTTTCTGTCTCTTACTTCTGGCTTTTATTAGCCTTTGTATCTATTTTGTCTCTCTTTTCCTGTGTAATTTTTTTGGCCTTCTACTTTCTGTCACACTTTTTTTCCTTGTTATTCCTGTCCATTTTCTCCTCCTTCTTTCCTCCCCTTCTCCCCTCCGCCCCCCAACCCTCTCAGAGAGACCATGATGTACACATACACTACCTTAACCAGAAAACTATGTACTGCTTAGGGTGGGAAGTCTGATACATAGTTTGCTCCAGGAGCAGTAAAACCACCTCTGCTGTTCTGTTTGTATTAACATAAACTGAGTATCAAGGGAGCAAAGAAGATTAACTTGCGCTGCCTAAGTGTTTGATTTTGCAGCCAAATAAATCTGAACAGATCCCCTGACTGATTTCAATGGGGTCATCCCAGAAGAAGAGAGCGTTAGAAAAATTTGCCTGATGCATTCGCCGCATCTGCAGGAGCACATCTAAGGAGGGGACAAGACAGATCCAGATTATGCAGCTTTCCTTATCCCCACTACAGTTCTCCTTTGCCCTGAGCAGCTGCTCCCATTTCCCCGACACACAAAATGATAGTATTTCTATTGTAAACTAACATAGAATACTGTATATTAAAGCAGAATTTAAAAGCCTTGGAACTCACTTCCAATGCAACATGATCCAAATGTTATTTCAGTCTATATATAAACCCAAGGTAACTTCATAACTAAATCTCTTCATGAGAAGGGACAGGCATTTTTCACTAAATAAGATGGAGGAGCAGTTTATACTCAAGTTGAAAAAATCCTATTTAGCAAAGGTGATCAGTAACTCCTTTGGGTTTGTTGTAAGCCTTTAAATATTACAATTAAACAATAGATTACATAGAACCTATACCAACCTGAAGCACAGTCTTGATCAGCTGAATTATCTTGCAGTTAGTTAATCTTTAGTAAATCCACAGATTAAAAATGGGAAAGAAATTCAGAGTGAAAGATAATCTTAAAACAAAATCATTTTAAAGCCAATTGTAGAATAATTTTTAGTTTCTAAACTTGCTGTCTGATAAAACCATTTTAAGGGAAGCACTTCTAGAAACCAGTTGTAGCCTATCCTTGCTTACCTTATTGTGCTGGCTAATGCCTTGGCTGGAGTAATTTGGTTCAGAAATTGCTCCGTTACAGCCAATTTATTCAGTAGACATGTGGCAGAGATCCAGACCATAAAAGAAAAAAAGTTGGATGTGGACCTAGTCCTTTCACAGGATTAAATCATGAGTGCTTGCTGCATTCATACTCCCACACATCCACAAAAGTCCAGTTAAATAGCCTTTGTGCAAGAGGACTCTATGGGATTTGGAAATGATCAAAACAGGGCAACCTTTTCCACATTCCAATTATTGTAGATCTACCCAAATGGTGGAAAGAAATGCCCAGTGTTTTGCTAGTGCCAGACACTTTTCTAAAGGCCCACAGGGCCAACTGCTAGAAATAAGGCTTTCTTCCAGTAAATAAAAAATAAAAAAAAAAAAATGGGGAAAACAAGGTCAATACTAGTAATGCAGTTTGAGTAGCCTGTTAAACTTTGCAAAGATTATGCAACAGTTTTAGGGCCTGATTCACAGCCTTTCAGTGAGTGAAAGAGTAATATATCAGGAACATGGCCTACACACCACCCACTTTATGAAAAAAAGAGGGCAAATAAGTGCAAAAAATCAAAACTTAAAACACAAAAATACAGCATCTAAATATGGACAGTTTGCCTTGCCAGCTTTATGTTGGTGGAAGAGCTGGTCCACAAATGGTTAGGGTTGCCAACCCTCCTGGTTTTGCCAGGAATCTCCTGGAATCAGTCTCCATCTCCTGGAGGCTACTGAAGCAAAATAGGGAAATTTTAGGCGCTTAAAGTCCAGCGGTACAGTGGAGCCAAGGCAGGCTCCCTACCTGCCCTGGCCCTGCACTATTCCCAGAAGTGGCCGGCACGTCCCTGGGTCCTGGGGTGGGACAGGGAGTCTCCGCCTCAAGTGCCGATTCCGCAACTCCCATTGGCTGCACTTGGCAACTGCAGCCAATGGGAGCTGTGGGGGCAGCACTTGTGGGCACAGGCAACATGTAGAGCCTCCTCCCAAAAGGCCACAGGGACGTGCTGGCCGCTTCCAGGAGCGGTGCATGGAGCCTGCCTTAGCCCTGCTGCGCTGCTGCCCGAGGTAAGCGCCTCCTGGCCAGAGCCCACATCCCTCACTCCCTCCTGCCCCCCAAGCTGCTGTCCCAGCCCTCAGCCCCTTCCTGGAGCCAGCACCCCAAACTCCCTCCCACACCCTCTGCCCCAGCCCTGAGCTCCTCCAGCACCCAAACTCCCTCCCCTGCCCCAGGCTCAGCCTGCACCCCCTCCCACAGTCCAACCCCCTGCCCCAGCCTGGTGAAAGGGCTCAGAGAAGGGGTGGGGTGGGGGTTTGGGGCAGGGGACAGGGCAAGGGTATTTGCGTTTGTGTGATTAGACAGTTGGCAACCCTACAGATGGTAGAAATCTGGAACAGCTGATCTCATAAAATTTCTACCAGCTTGGATTCCAGCTTACTTGGACCTGGAAAACAGGCATCTTTAGATTTTGGATCTCACTTAGAACCAAAATGTTAAGTGTGGGTTTGGTTCTGATCTTTTGGGTCTAATCCCAATGGATTTTAAGGAGTGCAGATTAAATATTGTCTAACTCCTAATTCAATGCAAAAATACAAATTAGGTTGTGACAATGAAGTGTTGGCATCAAAAGTTCCTCTCATACATTTCTTCAACTTAATGTTTTTTTTCAAAGTGGTGAAGTTAGTAATTATATTTGGTTTTAGGGACTGTTTTACAGCAGCTTCCTGAAGCAGACAAAGTCTGACATGGCATATCTATCAATGCATTTTTTTTTCTTGGAATGTGCAGTTCTGAGGATCAGTTTTTCTAAGAACTAATATCCATTGTTATCATGCTTCTTTTCTTGTTTCCATAGGATACTACAGTTGTACTATATAGGCTATAGCATACTCATTTTTAGTCCTATCTGCTGCTTACAATACTTCCAAACTGTCATTAATGAGTTTGATTTATTGCTGAGCAATAAAGCTCTTTTCTTGCATTGTATGCCATTCAAAACTGTAGTCTGTCCTCACTTTAAAGCATTTGGGCACACTTTTGGCCTCATTTACACCTATTTAATTTCCTCGATTTCAGAGGTGTTGTTTGGGAACAACTGAGGATAGAATCTGGCCTTTTACAACTAATAAACTTTGAAAAGATTGCCGATGACTGTATTGATTTGGCCTGCACAACGTGATCATGTCTATGCTAACAATCCTACTAGAGTCTTCCAATTCTAAGAATACTTCCTTCTTAAAAATACACAGGAAAAAAATGTGAAAGATAATGCTGCCCAGCTGCTTGTGTATTTCTCTGAGTTCTAAAAGCTATATCAAATGTTATTACAATTGTTTCCTACTTATTGTGAGCCAGATTGTGCTTGATCCATACATAAACCACAGACATGAAGGGAAAGGATCCTGAACAAGGGAGTTCTTGTATTAATTTTGATGGAGTATATGGGCCCAAAGTGTTAAAGGTGTTAGCATGACCCTGTTATTGTTTAACATTCAGCTGTGTTGTCAGATGCCACCGGTGTGGTGCTCTGCTCCATTCAGTGTTGATCAGAGTAGGCTGTGTGGGTGTGTTCCCTCTGTGTGCTGCCCTGGCTCTGCAGATAGCTGACACAGCAGACCCCTAGAGAACCACCAAAGACCACAGACTCCGATAAGGTACGAAGGCACCCGGACAGGTTTATTGCCAAACGAAAAACAGTCTCTAGCTCCCTGGATTAGATGTCTGCAGTTCTGCTAGTACGTATGTGCTCCCTGACAATGGGCATAGCTCAGACAGTGGCGGGACACTCCACTGCCCCCTAGGCTGGGCAAAGACACCACCCCAGGGATACATTCTTATACATGAGTACAAACAAGTTACACATCACTCGACTTAGTGAGGTGCAACCCCTCTATGTAACAAGTGTGACAAAGCTCTGTCCTTGCCTCCATGGGTACCACATTTCCTGGCGGATTTCGCTAGCCTCAGAGGCTCACTGTGACTCTGCACGTAACCCTTCTCTCTCTAGAGACAAAGGTCACAGTCTACTGAGCCATTTTCATCATAAGCCAGCAAGGGAGGTGAGGAGAAGTTATCCTTCCTTGCACAGTCTCTGTTGTCTCCCAGTGATTAATCAGGGGGCAAAGGTGTGCAGGGGGGGAGCCCAGGCCTACCCTCTACTCCAGGCTCCAGCCCAGGGACCCTAATAGTATCAGCTATGGTAGCTGACCTTTCAGGAACATGACATGTACAATTCCCTGGGCTACTTCCCCCACAGCAGCCCTCACTTCCTCAAGCTCCACTTCACCCTTACCTCAGGGCCTCCTTCCTGGTGCCTGATAAGGTGTGTACTACTCAGCCTCTCCAACAGCGCAACTTCCTCCCACAGCTCCTGACATGCACCCCCACTTGACTAACTGGGAGACTTTTAACTAGTTTCAGCCAGCCCCTGATTGGCTTCAGGTGTCCCAATCAACCCAGCCTTCTCCCTGCCTTCTGGAAAGTTCTTAATTGGCCCCAGGTGTCTTAATTGACCTGGAGCAGCTGCCATTTCACTTATCCTGGTACCAGGGATTTGTTTAGCCTGGAGCTAATATATCTATCTCCCACTACTTTTCTATAGCCATATGGCCTTGCCCCGTCACACAAGGTACAAGCCCTCTATGCAGAAAGGTGCTGCCTCTCACCTTGCACATGTTGGTTCGAACAACTCTATCCATCATATTACCCTTTTGCCCCTGTCTTTAGGATGGGTAAGCTTGTTCCTTGTTATGTGTGTGGAATGTGCAAGTATTGGAGTGTTCTGATATCTAGTGTCCAGTACCTTTTAGGTAGTATCTTTTTGCAGCATCAGCCCTTTCCTTGCCAGGTTCTGTGAGCAGGGCCTGCCTCTGGCTCACAGCTTAACTTTGCTTTATGTTAGCAAAGTCTTGACCATTACTTTAGCTCAGACCTTAGGCCTCATACAGGGCCTCTGATACAAGGGTTTATGTTTCAAACAAGATTTGGGGTTTACGGGGCTGGATTAACTTTTTGTGGGCCTGGCGCCAAACATATTTGTGTGCCCCCCTGGGAAATGATTGTAAAAGGGGCTGAGGGCAAAAGCACATGGGGCTGGAGCTAGGGGTGGTCCATGGAGCAAGGGAGGGGCTGGGGTAAACTGCAAGGGCAACAGAGCTGGGGAGGGGGTAAACAGAATCCCCCCCACCCCTGCCCACATAAAGTGGGTACCTACCTGGTTCTAGCCCATTCTCTTTGTCTCTCTCTGCACTGAGCTGCCCCTCCTCCCACAGGGCCATGTCTGCTGTACTGCCCAGGTAGGTTGGAGACTGTGGGGATCAGCTGACACAGTATCTACAGCCCAGGTGACGTGACAGCCAGTGGTGGATTTAGAGTTAGTGGGGCCCCCTGGCCCTGTGCTCAGCTTCATTTTTGGGGCCCCTCCTTGGGACCAGGCCAAGAAAAAGAACATTCTCTCTTATCTCCCTCCCCCTGCCCCTGTCTTTCATTCTTTTTTTCTTTCTCCTCCTCCTATAAGTAATAGCAAGTAAATGAAAATAAAGTGTGGTACCTTGATTGTTCTTGTAGTCTAACTTATTTTTCCACTGACCACTTGAAAATCATGGAGGGTCTCGACGGACACTTAATGATCTTTCCAAATATTGTAAAAAATAAACATTGAGGTGTGGGGTCTGGCCAGGAGCTAGGGTGAGGAAGGGGGCTCAGGACGTTGGGGTGTGGAGCGCTTACCTGGGGCAGCTTCTGTTTGGTGTGAGGTGTGCCGGTGTGAATATGTGTGTGTGTGTGTGTGTGTGTGCAGGAGCTCCTGTTTGGTGCTCAGGATGCAGGTGGGGATATGTGGGGGCTGCAGGAGTCAGGGCATCGGGTGTGGGGGGGCTGGGTATGTGTGGGGGGTGCAAAAGTCAGGGCAGGGAGCTGGGGAGGTGTGAGGGGGGTGCATGGGTCAGGGCAGGGGGCTGGGGGTGTGTGAGGGGGATGCAGGGGTCAGGGTGGGCAGAGGACTGGGGGTGTGGGCTGGGGTTGTGGGGTGCTCACGGCAGGGGGCTTGAGGGGGTATGCCCCGATTCCAGCCCCTTCTCCAAGGCCCCATCCCCGCCTCTTCTCCGCCTCCTCCCTGGAGCAGCGAGCACACTGAGGCACTGCTCTTCTCCCTCTCTCCTGCTGGCAAACAGCTGATCGGCGGCAGGGAGAGGGAGTGGGGAAGGAAGGAAGCACGCTGTGGGAAAAGGCGGGGAAGGAGCTTGGCTGGTGGCAGAGCCTGCCCTGCTGCAGCAGGAACCGGAAGCATCAAGCTTCTGCCCCCACAGGAGAGAGCGGGGGGGTGGAGAAGAGCGGGCTGGGCCCCCTTTGGACCATGGGCTTGGTGCCATGGCACCATGGTAAATCGGGTACTGGGCATTTAGTATATAGCAGTGGTTCCCAAACTTTAACAACCCGCGAACCCCTTTCATGAAAATATCAAATCTCACAAACCCCCTCCTAAAAATGAATATTTCCAGGGATTTTCTCCCTTACCTGAGCATAAATTATAGAAGCAGTGATCTTGGAAATAATTTGGGTTTTTTTATGACACATTTATTGCACACTATTTATTATTACATTATTATTTATCATTACATTATGAAAATGGCAACAATCTTCCAAGATTTCACTTTTGTAGCTCGTATCACTTCAGTTAAGCCTGTTAGAGGACAAGGCTCCTACATTTTTCATCAAGGAGTACCGGACATGAACCAGCATGAAGGTATGTATTTAAGAAGCCAACTCAAATAAAGAGTTCCTCCCACAAGCGTTCGGGTCATGAGCAGTCCAGGCAAACAACGCACAACTATAACAAAGCTTAAACTTGTTCTTCATAATAATTTTGGTGGGGGTGCAGGCCCTGGGACAGAGTTTGGGTGCAGGCTCTGGACTAGGGCAGGGGGTGGGTGTACAGGAAGGGGGGAAGGGTGCAGGCTCTGGGGCAGAGTATGGGTGCAGGCTCTGGGAGGTAGTTTGGGGATGGGAGAGGGTGCAGAGGGAGGGTGCAGGCTCTGGAACGAAGTTTGGGTGTAGGCTTCGGGCTGGGGCAAGGCATGGGGGTGTAGGAGCAGGTGAGGGGTGCAGGCTCTGGGAGGGAGTTTGGGTGCTGGGTGCAGGCTCCAGGCTGGGGGAGGGGCTGGGGTGCAGGAGGGGTGAGGGGTGCAGGCTCTGGGAGGGAATTTGGGGATGGGAGGGGGTGCAGAGGGAGGGGTTGCAGGCTCTGGGAGAGATTTTGGGGGCGGGAGGGGATGTGGAGAGAGGGGGTGCAGGCTCTGGGGCAGAGTATGGGTGCAGGCTCTGGGAGGGAGTTTGGGGGATGGAGGGAAAGGGGTGGGGGTGCAGGCTCTGGGAGGAAAGGGGTGGGGGAAAGAGGTGGGGGTGCAGGCTCTGGGAGGGGATTGGGGGGTGCGGCGCTTACTTGGCGCTCCTAGGCAGGGCAGACCGGAAGTCTCCATGTGCTGCTACACCCCAGGCACTGCCCCCGCAGCTTCCCATTGGCCGCCGGGGCGTTTGGGGCGGGACACAGACCCACTCTGCCTAGGGGCCACAGGGAGGGGCCGGCAGCCACGTGGAGTGAGCAGGCAGGAAGCTGCTCAGCTCTGCTGCGCTGCCAGTGGTGAGTGGGGGCCCTGGGCTGTTTAAAATGGCCTGGGGGATGCGCAGCGGGAGGAGGGGGCAGGGGCGGGCGTGGAAGGTGGGGCAAAGGGAGAGACCCGGCTTCAAACAGTGCTGGAGCCGGGCCTGTGGTACCAGGCATTCCTGGTGCCCAGGCACCACAGGCCCGTAGAACTCGCTGCCCATGAATGCATTGTGACAGGGTCGGGCCAGATGGCTACAGGAGAGTGATAGAAGGCAGATATATTAGCCCCAGGCTAAGTAGGTCCTTTTCCCCTGGATAAGGTAACAGGGAAGGTTTTTTTTTTGTTTTGTTTTGTTTTTTGAAACAGAAAGAAAGTTTATTGGTAACGCTTACAGAATTACCAAAGAAAACAAAACAACTATGCAACAAAACAACGCAATCAGAAGGTATAACACAGCAGCTTTCAGGAGGGAGAAGTGTTCAGGCTAGCCTGGGCCCAGAGCGGGGGGGCTTCCTCGACACTCATGGTCTTCCACCCTCCTGAGTTACCTGGTGGCCTAGAGCGGGGGGGCTTCCTCGACACTCGTGGTCTTCCACCCCCTCGAGTTACCCAGTGCCGCGCCCAGTGTCACCGATCCTCCCTCTCCTGAGAGTGCCCGGTAAGATGGGCACGGCTGCGGGGTGGGCGGTTTAGGGGTGGGGGGGGTAGACACCCATGTATTATAGGACCCCTCCTAGATGACAGAAATGATGGTATCCACAGCGGCAACGGCTGGGGCTGGTGTCTCTCGCTCTTCCCCTCAATCAAAGGGTCAGACGGAGGGAACCGGACGGGGTCACCGAGCAGAGAACCCCAGACAGCGCCCACCGCTCCTCGAAGGCGTCAAGGGAGTCGGTGGACGCCGCCCAGGGGAACTCCGCCCGGATACGTGAATGTACTGAGGATCGGAAAACGGCCCCACAATCGCAGGACGTTTCATGGGCCAACCTCCTCTCTCTGGTTTTATAAATGGCTGTTTTAGCCAAAGCTAGGAGGAGGTTGACCAGAAGATCCCGCGACTTTGTGGGGCCATGGATGGGAAGTGTATAGATAAAAGGGTGAGGGGAGAAATGAAGCCAGAAGCGTAATAGAATATTTGTGAGGAGCCGGAAAAGGGGCTGCAATCTGGCACACTCTAAATACACGTGCGCCAGGGTTTCCCTCACATTACAAAAAGGACAAGTGTCCGGGATGGGGGTAAACCGTGTCAGAAACACGCCCGTGCTCACAGCTCCATGAAGGAGCCGCCAACTGATGTCCCCGACGGGCCTTGGGACCAAGGTGGAATACAGGCTGGCCCACTGAGGTTGCTCACCCTCCAAAGGTGGCAGGAGATCCCGCCACTTTGTATCGGGGCGGGACACCAGGGTGTGGGCGTGAAGGGTGTGAAGTGTAAGTGTATATAAGTATTTCCGTGGTGCAATTTGAAAGCTAACCGGCTGCAGTTCATGCAGCCGGCTTGCAGTGAAAGGGTGAGGGGTTTGTTGGGATCTACGGGGTAGGGGCCCGATGGAAAGGTCCGGCGGGCCTGGGGTAAGGGATGGGCGGGGTGCGCCCTCGCACAAGGCTCGGCTAACATAAGCCCGAGCAGCGGGGGTCAAGGCAGCCTTCACCTCCTGAAGTACGCGCCGGGGGGTACGGAGGCTGGAGAGCCCCATGCGCCGAGCGAGAGTCAGGAGATCCAGCCAGTCTCTCCGGTCGTAGTCCAGGAGGTCTCCGACCCTCGTGACTTCCACCTGGACCAACCTCTGGCGCACCGAGCGGGACTCCGCCACCTGCACACGGAGCTGGGGGTTGTGTAGCAGGGGCTCCGTGAGGAGATCTGCTCCCACGGTGGCCGCCACGGACCTGGTTGTTAGAAACAGTTTCCAGGTCCGGAGGAGGTCCTGGTAGAAGACCGGCAGCCCGGAGAGGTCTCGCGGAAAACCCCTCGGAGAAAGATAAAAGAGCTGCCGGTCGTATTGAAGCCCTTGGAAACGGCGCAGGAAGGCGTGCGCCAATATGCTCCACGCCGAACTACTTGCACTATAAAAGAGCCTCTGCAGGGCCTGGAGGCGGAAAACGCGGACCTGAGTGTACAGACACTTCAGGCCCTGCCCTCCCTCCTTCAGGGGCAGATGAAGAACTCCAACAGGGGCCCAGTGCATTCCTGACCAGAAGAACTCTAGAATCAATCTCCGGAGGTGGGTCAGGAAACCCGGGGCCGGGCCAGGGTGTTGAGCCGGTACCAGAGCGTGGACAGGACTAGTTGGTTAAGCACCAGTGCTCTCCCTTGGAGGGAGAGACATCGGAGTAGCCTCGTCCATCTCCGGATCCGCTCTATCACCCCGCCCTCTAAATTTTGCCAGTTCTCCGGCGGGGAAGGATGCGTGGCGGAAAGGTAAACGTCAAGATAGAGCAGTGGACCCGCACTCCACCGGATGGTCTGAAGTGCGGGTGGGAGGGAGCTTACCTGCCGCCAGTCCCCCACCGCCAAGCCAGAGCTCTTGACCCAGTTGACTCGGGCGGAGGAGGCTGCCGAATAGATGGCTTGGCATGCCTCCACTCGCGCCAAGTCACCCGGGTCCTGGACCACGAGGAGCACGTCATTGGCGTACGCCGACAGGACCAGCCGCAGCTCCGGCTCCCGCAGCACCAGCCCTGTCATCCTCCTGCGGAGGAGACAGAGGAAAGGCTCGATCGCCAGAGCGTACAACTAGCCCGAGAGGGGGCACCCCTGCCGCACTCCTTGCCCGAAGCTGACTGGTTCAGTCAGGGTCCAGTTGAGCCTAACCAAACACTCCGCGGAGGCATACAGCACCCGGAGAAAACTCACAAACTGAGGTCCAAATCCAAACGCCTGCAGAGTGCCCAGGAGGTACCCATGGTCTACTCTATCGAACGCCTTCTCCTGATCAAGAGACAGGAGGGCGAACGATAGACCATCTCTCCGCCCGAGTTCCAAAAGGTCTCGGACTAGAAAGAGGTTGTCGAAAATGCTGCGACCCGGGACAGTATAGGTCTGGTCTGGGTGGACCACGTCCGCCATCATGGACCCTAGCCGCAGCGAGATTGCTTTCGCTACGATTTTGTAATCCGTGCTAAGGAGTGAGACGGGACGCCAGTTTCGTAGATCGCGGAGGTCCCCCTTCTTCGGCAGCAAAGCGAGCACCGCTCGCCTGCATGACAGAGGGAGGACCCTGCTCTGCAAGGACTCAGCCCAGACGGTGACTAGGTCTGGGCCGAGAATGTCCCAGAACGCGCGGTAAAACTCCATGGTCAGCCCGTCCATGCCCGGAGATTTATTGGTGGGCATGCGACGGAGGGCTTCCGAGAACTCGGCCAGGGTGAGAGGCAGCTCTAGTCGGTCTCGGTCGCCCACGCTGACCGTGGGGAGTTCCTCCCAGAGCACCTCGCAAGCGTCAGGATCGGTCGGGTCCGGGGAGAAAAGGTTTGTGTAGAAGTCACGGGCCCTCCCACACATCTCCTCCGGATCCGTGAGGGGGGTGCCGTCTTCCGCAAGAAAGCAGGTGGTGTGTTTCTTGGCCCCCCTCGTTTTCTCCAGGGCATAGAAGAAGCGGGAGCCGCGGTCCATCTCCCGAAGGAGGCGGATGCGGGACCGAACGAAGGCATCTCGGGCCCGGTGGTCCTCAAGGGCCCGGAGCTCCTCCCGCTTCTCCCGGCACGCTCCGCAGAGGGACGTGTCCTCGGGATCGGTGGCCAGGCGCCTCTCCATCTCTAAGACCTCCCGTTCCAACTGCTCTATCGCCGCATTTCGCCGTCGGCTGGTGCCCCGAGTGTAGTCACGGCAGAAGAGCTTGGCGCGCACCTTCCCAAGATCCCACCATCGCTGCACCGAGGGAAAGGCACGCCACTGCTCTCGCCAGGCCAGCCAAAACTCCCGGAAGGACATCACAAAGCTCTCGTCCTCCAATAGGCTGTTATTAAAGTGCCAATAGGCCGGCCCCGGTCTCTCTGCACGGAGGGAGACGGTTACAGTAACTAAATGATGATCGGAAAATGGGGCCGGCCGAATGGCGGAGGAGTGGGCCTGTGAAAGATGGAAACGGGATAAGTAAATACGGTCCAACCGAGAGTGGTGTGACCGATGGGCCTCCACCCAGACAAAGGTGAACGTGGAGGTGTCATTCGGGTGATGGTCACGCCAGACGTCCACTAGGGAGTGATGGTCAACTATCCCTTGGAGAATATTCGCAGCGGCCGGACTCGATTCGGCCCCTGAGCGGTCCCGTTCCTCGAGGGTGGTGTTAAAGTCCCCTCCCAGGACCAGGCACTCGTGCGAATCCAGGGTGCCGAGAAAGTCGGACACCTGCTGATAAAATTGTGGCCGCCTGGAGCTCATTTGCGGGGCATAAATGTTAACAAAATTAACCACGAGCCCTTCCATACGGACTCAAAGGTGCAGCAGGTGGCCCGGCACGGCCTCGTTGACCCCTAGCACTTCAGGCCGTAGGTTGGGGGAGAACAGGATCGCCACGCCAGGTCGCGAAGTGGCTAAAGTATACCCCGTCCCCCCACTCCAGCCGCCACCTGTCCTCGGCGGCCGGGTCCGTATGGGTCTCCTGCAGGAAAACTACAGAGTACCTCCCCTCCCGAAGGTAAGAGAGCACCTGGGACCTGCGGAGAGCCATCCTACAGCCCCTGGTATTCAGGGTCGCAATAATAAGAGGCGTCATGCGGAGGGCTGGGGGGGTGGGGGCCTTGTATTGGCGGGGGGGTTCAGGGCCCCCGGCGGGTTGCACAGCAACCCGTGACCCATCCCGTGGGTGAGTAGATCTACGAGCGAGCCCACAGTTTCCGACGCGGCCGCAGCACCGCGCCTTCCTTGCCCCCTGCCCTCCTTTATAAGGGCCCTTGTGGCCTGGAGGAGTTGATCAAAGTCCCCCCATAGCTGAAGAGCCAGCTGTGCCCTATCGCGGGCGCCACGGGTGTGCTCTAGGAACTTCCGTAGCGCATGCCGCAGCTCATGGGGGGGTGGGGTTACAATTCCCGAGGTGTTCCCTGATGGGCTTCTTAATACAGCCTCGTGGTCTGCTAAGGCGGGTAGACAGGGTGCGGACCACCGACGGGGCGTCTGACAGGCTGGGGTTATTAAATTCATTTCACGCCTTGGGGTGGAGGGGGATGGCAGGGGAAAAATTGCCACTCCTAATGGGTCGCGGCTAGAAAGTGCAAAGACTGCTCCCTGGGGGGAATCCGCGAAAGGCGGAAAGGAAATAACCCCAGGGGCGGCATTAACATTGCAGGAGGAGGGAACTTGGGCAGGGGCAGGGGTGGGGGCAGGGGCAGAGGTAAGGCTCTGGGGTGCAGGAGGCAAGCAGCTAAAGGAAAGTGCCTCCTGAGCAGAGTCAAGGGTTAAGGGGTAAGGGAGGGGGCTCCCAATAATGCTAGGTGCTGGCTCCATGGTGGTCTTAGCAGCCATGGCATCAGGTGGGGGACCACCTTCTGCAGGGTGCTCACCCGGGAAGGCAATTAGGGGGAGGGAGCATGGGGAAAGGGAGGCTGGGGTAAGGCTGCCCAGCTCGAGGCCAGCCGGCAGCAGATCATCCCCTCCCTGGGTGACCGGGGTCAAATCTAGGGCCTCAATCTCCGCGTACACGGGGGAGAGGCCAACTCCTGCCACCCCAGGGGCCTCTCCTCTAGGGCCCGCCTCAACGGTCGCCTCGGGGTCCGCAGGGGGTTCGGGTAGTGTCCAGGCAGAAGGGGCGTCCTCAGAAGTCTCGGAGGGGAGGGTCTCCCGTGGAGGGGGGATTCTGCCCTCCAATGCCGGTCCGTCTTCCCCTCCCGACACCAGCGGATGGATCTCGCTCGTGGCCGTGGCGGGAGGCTCGATAGCAGTGCCTCCTTTCCTGGTCTTCCGGGGGGCTTCCGCGTCGGATGGATGCAGCGGAGCTCGAGCCTTCCGCTTGCCTCGCTTCCCCTGGACTAAGGTCCAGCCCTCCATAGCGTCATCTGGGGGCTGGTTAGCAGGGGTCGTGTCGGGGGGCGGAGGCGATGGTTTAGGGGTTCGGGGAGGTAGCGGTGAGGCAACATGAGGGGCGGGGGTTTCTCCTTGGGGAGGGCCCTCTCCTATACCCGGTAATATCCTTGCCACACCCTCCTCCATAGGCTCTGTTGGATTAGTACTAGCAAGGGTGGAACTCCCTTGCTCACCCGGGCGTTGTAGGGAAGGTATCTCTTGGGCCCGGACGGGAGCAGCGATGGGTCGAGTAGGAGGAGGGTTGGTTTCAGGTGCTGGGCAGCCAGGGGCGTCGGCAGCGACGGGGCCGATGTCCTGCCGGGTCCCGGGGGTTTCGGGTGCCCCTCCCCCCCGGGCCAAAGGGCAGTCTCTGCGGACATGCCCCGCTGAACGGCAGAGGTAACACCGGGCCTCTCCGGTGGAGTAAAAGACCCGATAGCGGGCTCCCTGGTAGGGGACTAGAAAGGACCCCTCGAGCGCCTCTTCGTCACGCGCCCCTGCCGGTGGTAGAAGCTGCACTTGCCGGCGGAACGAAAAAATGTGACGGAGGGTGGGGTCCTTGCAGCCCAACGGGAGAGGGCTGATGACAGAGACAAGTTTCCCCAGGGTGGAAAGAGCGGGTAACAGGGCAGCATTGGGTAAGAAGGGAGGAACGGAGGTAAGGACGAGGCGAACGCCCAGATCTTCTAACGGTTCTAGGGGGACAAACACCCCCCCCACCGTCAGGCCCCTCTCTACCGCCTCCTGGGCGGCATCCTCCGAGGCTAAGAAGAAAACGACCTTCCCATACATCTTGGAGGCCGCCACAATAGCCGTGGGTCCTACCACCTTCGCCAACGCCTGCACGTATGTCTCCACGTGGGGCGAGGCGGGCACCAGGAGGAACGGACGCCGTGCTTCCTGGTCAAGGCGGGGAAAGGGCCTCGGCCGCTGGTGATGGTGGCGGAGGCGGGGGGGGGGGGCGAGATGACGAGGCGGCAGGCAGGGGAGAGTCCGCTGCCGCCCGGGCATACGTCCTGGGGGCCGGGGGAGGGACAATCGCAGAGCTGGTGGAGGGAAACGCAGGGAGGGGCGCCACGGTTGATGACGAGGCCACAGCGGTGGGGGCAGCCCCTGCCATGGAGGGCTCAGTGGTTTTAGCGGGGCCCTTTCCTTTCCACCCGCCCTGGCCCTTCCGGCGAACCGGGGGGGTTTCCTAGAATCTGGGGGGGCGGTGGGTGCAGCAGCAGCAGCAGCGATCACCCTGGTGCCTCCTGCTACCGGTGCCCCAGCAGGGGGGGTGGCAAATATCTTGACAATAGTGGTGGGGGGGGACCTTGGGGGTCGGGCGGTGGTGGTGGTGGGGGAGGGACAACTAATTTTGTTGAAGCAGTCTCTCCCCTCTCGTTCCCCGCCATTGTGAGCAGGGAGAGACAGGAAGACACCGGAAGGAGGAGGGGGGAGGGGAAAGGCGGAGTAGCCCCTCCTTCCGCTAGGCTGCAGGCAGGGAGGGGGGGGAATGCCGAGGGGGTTAAACTGGGGGAGGGGAGGGAAAACAAAATCGGGGTCCAGTAATAGGGGCAAGCTGTGGGATAAGCAATCCGGGGGGGGGGGGGCGGGTGCAGACCCACACACGTTTGTCCAAAGAGTCTCGGTTGGTCGGCTGTTCTGTCCGGTCCGGAAGGCAAAATTCAAAGCGAACAGCTGGATCCGAAGGGAGATGACAGGTTGCCAGCAGGGACAGACGGCGGGGGGGCCGTGACAGTTGTAATAACGATGGGGAGGTAGGGGCACCGATGGATCAGGGGGGTGGGGGTCTCCACGCCACACCCCCTGTGCCGCCACAAACGCGAGTAATCACAGTCAAACTCCCCCCCACGAGAGTATAATTCAGAAAATTACTCAGTCTTACGGCCCCCTCACGATGATTTATAGCGCTCTTGAATTATTTCTTCTGTCTGCTGAAATCTTCGTCTCCGGCTGTGTTGGCTGTGTTCCAAGGCCTCCGGCATGTTAAGAATGTTGTAAAGTCCGAGCTGCTGGCAAAACGGCTGGGTCTGGGGGTTTCCACTCCCCCCTCCGGACAGCAAAATCGACAACCTTCCCCCCCCTCCTCCGGGGGCTCAGCTGAGGCAAATAGCTGCGCCCGAAAGCAGGCGTGGGGGGGGGCGGGTGCTGGCAAAGGACGTAGACGGAAAAAAAAGAGGCAAAAAATGAAAAAAAAAACAAAAAAAGCGTCTGGCCCGGTCGGGGGGGGACTAAGGCAGGTGCAAAAAGTAAGAAAAATCCGGGCCAGGGGGCTTTAGAAAAGAACAGAAAGCAGATAGCTGAGGAGCAAGCAAAAGACGTTCCGTTTCCCAACAGGGAAGGTTCCAGAACAATCAGGAACCTTCTGGAGACCATTAAGACAGGCTGATTAGAACACCTGCAGCCAATCAAGAAGCTGCTAGAATCAATTAAGGCAGGCTAATCAGGGCACCTGGTTTTTAAAAAAGGAGCTCACTTCAGTTTGTGGGGTGCGTGTGAGGATCTGGGCGCAAGAGGCACTAGGAGCTGACAGTGAGAACTCGAACTGTTGGAGGACTGAGGTGTACAAGCATTATCAGACACCAGGAGGAAGGTCCTATGGTGAGGATAAAGACGGTGTTGGGAGAAGGCCATGGGGAAGTAGCCCAGGGAGTTGTAGCTGTCGCACAGCTGTTCTAGGAGGCACTCTAGACAGCTGCATTCCACGGGGCCCTGGGCTGGGACCCAGAGTAGAGGGCAGGCCTGAGTTCCCCCCAAAATCCTCCCAACTCCTGATCAGACACAGGAGGAGTCGACCTGGACTGTGAATTCAGAAAAACGGCCAGGCCGAGGGCTGCCGTGAAGCTCCAAGGCGAGCAAATCCGCCAATAAGCACGAGACCCACCAAGGCAGAGCAGGAACTTTGTCACAGCATATAAAGCCATTTTTTATATAATCGTTGTCTTATTTTCTTTTCTTCATAAGCAACTTTCCAGGACCATCATGATCATTGACATTTTCCACACTTTGGACTTGACGAAACGCTAGCTGATGTCAAAGGTTTGTTTTCTCGTGTCTTTACACTTTCCTTTTTCAGCCACAAGTCCATATTGGGTGTACAACAGTTCAAATAAAAATAACACACTGAGAATGCTAACAAAGAACAAACTAGAAAATGAGACGATTCACTCACGTCTCATTGGAGCAAAACAGCACGCTACAGAGAATGACGGAGTATGGACTAACTGAGAGTCGTTTCCGCCACATTGGGTACAATGACCTTGGTTCCGGCTGATTTGGCACACAAATACCTTTTCTTCCACCATCAGGGGGGTGCGGGGCCAGGGTCAAATTAGCCTGGATGGCCCCCCCCAGATACAGCATGGCTCCCCCTCCCACTCTGCCTCTCATGCCGCCCAGCTTCCCCTGTCAGCCAAGGACAGGGTCCCGGTTGCCACCCTGCCTGCCATGGTGCTCGGTGCCTGGGCTGCCGACCCTGCACTCCACGGGACTCCAACTGCCTGCCCCAATGGCTATGGGGCTCCAGCTCCAGCCCCACATACCTGGGTCCCAGCTGCTGCCCCGCACGACCCGGGTCCCTAGCGACAGCTCTGTCCGCCATTACAGAATTTTTTCTGAGAACCCCCTGATACATTTCACAAACTCCAGTTTGGGAACCACTGATTTAGAGTCTGATTTTTAAACAAGGAAAAAGCTCTAAAAGGACAGAGCACACAGGTGCTTTTTCTGTTTTGTTAGTGTGACGTTATCTGATTAAAATCTGACCATATAGATCATTTTTGCAACCACTGTTATATATTTGCAGCAAATATTGTACAAAGGTTGTCTAGTGAGGTGTCTATAAAAAGGTTATGTTTTGCTGGTTATGATTATGCTAGCTGTATGCATGTGTCATTTTTGTATTTAAAGTGCTATAAAATCCCTCCTGGCCAGAGGCAAAATCTTTTTACCTGTAAAGGGTTGAGAAGCTAAGGTAACCTCGCTGGCACCTGACCCAAAATGACCAATGAGAGGACATGATACTTTCAGATCTGGAGTGGAGGAAAAAAGCTTTTGTCTGTCTGTGTGATACCTATGCCGAGAACAGATCAAGGATGCAAGCCCTCCAACTCCTGTAAAGTTAGTAAGTAATCTAGCTAGAAAATGCATTTGGTTTTCTTTGTCTTGGCTTGTAAATTCCCTGTGCTGGAGGAAATGTGTATTCCTGTTTTTGTGTCTTTTTGTAACTTAAGGTTTTGCCTAGAGGGATTCTCTATGTTTTGAATCTGAGTGCCTATAAGATTATCTTCTATTCTGATCTTACAGAGTTGTTCTCTTATCTTTTTTTGTTCTTCTAATAAAGTTCTGATTTTTAAGAATCTGACTGGGTTTTTTGGGTCTTAAAAATCCAAGGCTGGTTTGTGCTCATCTTGTTTATTCTCAAGCCTCCCCAGGAAAGGGCGTGTAAGGGCTTGGGGGAATATTTTGGGGAACTAGGAACTCCAAGTGGTCCTTTCCCTGTTCTTTGTCTAAATCACTTGGTGATGGCAGCATACTGTTCAAGGACAAGGCAAAGTTTGTGCCTTGGGAAAGTTTTTAACCTAAGCTGGTAAAAATAAGCTTAGGGGGTCTTTCATGCAGGGCCCCACATCTGTACCCCAGAGTTCAGAGTGGGGAAGGAACCTTGACAGCTCTATCCCTGGATTTCAAATGTTTGCTCCTGGGGTAATGCACACAAAGTAATCAGCCACATATGCCATGTAAGATATTTGCAAAGATGTCATAATTTGCCAGATATGATAATCTTGTTTATATGTTTGTATCACCTTTGTATTATGAGTTATAGATACGTCTGTATTTCAAACTCGTGCTATGCTTCTGGGTAACACCCCAGACAGTTTGGCATCAGCACTGCCTAGTCTGCTTGATGGCCCATTAAGGACCATCAGCTTTACAATTGACCCATTGAGGGAAGCAGATACATCTTATGACTCAGCAAGGCATGCAGGGGCATTTCTCTTAAAAGAACTCCAAGACTTCTAAACCATGTGCTGGGCAGCTTGTGTTTGAAACAAAGAAATCACAGGCCACATGGCAAGAGACTATAAAAGGCAGCTGCATCTTCTCCATTTGGTCTTCAATCCTGCTTCTTACCTCTGGAGGAACTTTGCTACAAACTGAAGCTCTGAACAAAGGACTGAATGACCCATCCAAGCTGTGGCTGTACTCCAGAGACTTGATGTAAGCCAGCAGTTTATTCCATCACTGCTACAAGCCTGAGCCGAGAACTTTGCCCTTAGTGTGTAACTGATTCCTTTAACCAATTTGAACTCTCACCTTTTCTTTATTTTTATAAATAAACCTTTAGATTTTAGTTAATAAGAATTGGCTGTAGCGTGTATTTGGGTAAGATCTGAACATTCGTTAACCTGGGAGGTAATGTGTCCCATCCTTTGGGACTAGCAGAACCTTTTCTTTTATACGATGAAATAAGATTTACAGAAATTTTCATCATATTTGACATGGGTACCTGGATGGAGGCCTGAGGCTGGATCACTTTAAAGGAACTGTATGTCTGGATTTATGAGTATCCAGTAAGGTAATAAAGAAGCTGTTTTATGCTGTCTTGGTAAATCTAAGTATTGGAATATCCACCAGCTTTATGGGGACTGTCTGCCCCATTCTTTGCAGTTCATCCTAATTGAGTGACCACAGCTGGCTCTACCCTAGAACTCTGGTCACAGTTAGCTGATATAACTCACTGGCAGTGATGCTCTTCTTAAGAAATAGAAGATATTAGTAATAAGTACACTGTCTCCCTAACGGGAACACAGTATGAGTAATGGCAGGAAGGGGAGGAGTAGTGTGAGAGAAAATGAAGAGGTCAGCCAGAATCCACGTGGAACTCCTGTTTTCTCCACACATCAGAGATACACAAGATCTCTGTATAGGATCTGTTTTGTACAGCAAAATCCAAAAAGAGGGAGACATTTCTTGCTATTTATATCAACAAAAGGAATATGCAGTAAATTGGGCATAACATAAACTAAACTGCTGTGAATTCCCCTTCTCCCATTGTAGTAAACGCACCTGGTTTCACTTTGCTGTTTGGTCTGCTGCCCTCCTGTTTAGAATCTGTGAATTTTGTGAGTGAATCTGATGACATTTTGCTCTGCCTGCTGTGGCTAGGTCCACCTACTGCTTTTACTCTACCTGCTGCTCAAATGACCAGAACTGCTTCTGGGGCCTGATCTTTGTTTTCCACAGGCAAGACAACTGGGACCTGTAGTGAGCTCTGCTCACATAAAACAGTTGTAGCTGTTAGTAGTACCGCATTGTGACGTTCCCCTCTGGTGTTATCTGGACCAGTGATCTGCTAGGTCACTCCAATCCCTGTCTCTGGGAGCCAGCCTTACCCTGCTCTGCTGTGAGAACCCCCACTCCTGGGCTGTTCACGCACAGTCTCTGGCATGTAAGCTGCTCCCAGCTACTTGCAACCAAATGACACTAGCCAATATCTCCGGTCCCAGACACAACCCTGGGAACCTCTGTCTTGCAGTGTCCAGTTATGTCCACTGGACGCTGTAAGCTTATATGAGTTCATAATTTAACAAAGAAATTGATATGTACCAGGCTTGTTATCCCAAGGGGAGTCTCTGTCACACTTCAAACCAAACGCACTGTTTCAGGTAGAATAAACAAACAGATTTATTACTATAAAGATAGATTTTAAGTGATTTTAAGTCAAAACATAAATCAGATTTGGTCAATACTTCCAATGCCCTTACAAACCTAGATACTTCTCACCACAGGCTGGCTGGTTGCTCTTCAGCCAGGCTCTCCCCTTTAATCAGTGCTTCAGTCGGTTGGTGTGGTGTCTGTAGATGTCAGTGGAAGAGAGAGGAAGAGCATGGCAAACATCTCTCCCTTTTATCATGTCCTTTCTTCCCTCTTGGCTTTGCCCCCGCCACCCCAGAGTCAGGTGAGCATTACCTCATCATAGTTCCAAACTGAGCAAAGGAAGTGGGGTTACTCCTTCGAGAGTCTAACAGATTCTTTTGTTGCTGCCTAGGCCAGCGTCCTTTGTTCCTGTGAGGCTGAGCTGGATTTGTCCCATACCTGCACTGATGAGGTGTAAACTGCCTCTCTGTTCTTGGAGAGATTTTACCTGGGCTTGCTTTAAGCCATGAGGATACATTTTCATCCCCATAACTATATACATGAAATTATAAGCTATAAAATTACTGTAACAATTCCTATAACAACCATGCGCAGTGCATCATGAGCCTTCCAAAGACATTTGACAGGACAAATTTTGCATTGGATACCACACAATCATTTTACAAGGATGAACATGGGGGTGCTGGGTGTTCCCCCGAGGTACAGAGTGTCACACACACATAAAGGCTTTAAATGCCTGACCCTTAGCTTCCACTGTAACGAGAGGCCTGGACTTGACTCACACAGCCATCTTGTGTACGGACTTAGCATAAACTGCAACCACCTTGTATGCTCAGCCACCATAAGTTGGAATCAAAAACTAGAGTCAAGGGAATTCTGCCTTGCATGGCGGTGGGTGAAACATGGGCTCGGGAAGGCTAGTCTCTGGCCCGGCCCACCCTTTCCACCTGAGGCCCTGCCCCTCCTGCTCCTTTCCCCTGACAAAGCCAAGAGACCCCCAAGTCCGCCAGCCCCTGCCAAGCCCTGGGCCGCCCAAGCACCTCCAGCCCTGGAGCGATCAGCCTCAGAACACCGGGCAGACATAGGGGTGCCAACTTTCTATTTGCAGAAAACCAAACACCCTTGCCCCGCCCCTTCTCTGAGGCCACGCCCCCAGCTACTCCATTCCCCCCTCCCTCCGTCAATCGCTCTCCCCCACCCTCACTCACTCACTCACTCATTTTCAATGGGTTTGGGCAGTGCGGGTGAGGGGGTGAGGGCTCTGGCTGTGAGCTCTGATGCTTGGGGTGCAGGAGAAGGCTCTGGGGTGGGGCCAGAGATGAGAGGTTTGGGGTGCAGTAGGGGGCTCTGGGCTGGGGCAGGGGGTTGGGATGGGAGAGGGGGTGAGGGCTCCGTCTGGGGGTATGGGCTCTGGGGTGGGGTCGGGGTTTGGGGTGCAGGATGTTTTCCTGAATTTGATGAGTTAGTTGTTATGGCTCGCCACTGATCGCATCTGACCAGAAGATTTATAGGTTCTTATCCAATTCAGACTACAGAGTTCAAGAACTCAGAGAGTTCTATATTGGGAGAGGACTCTTGGGGTGCTTGGCAAGAACACATATACTGAGGACAATACCAAATTGATTAAAAACTTTATTGAAATTAACATAAGAATAATAAATGCTATGAAACTTATAACTGCAAAACAGTAAAAGAATTCAAAAACTCCTGGTGGTAACATTTCTATTATAAGTACCTTAACCTAACATACTCACACCCTTTCTTGAGGATCTGTAATAGGAGGTGAAGGACCAGCCTCACTCCTGGCATGCCCGAAAACATGATGGTGCTGGCTTCCCCAATAGTTAGGAATGTTGAGTAGTTATACTATACTACACAAGCTGAGCTGATAGTACGATAGAAGATAGTCTACAGAATATAGGAAAACTGAAAAAAGCACTCCAAGAAAATGAAGCTTCAGGAGTTACAAGAGCCTAGAAGAACCTCCTGACTCTTCCTTACGAGGTATTTTATAGGATTCTGAGACTATGTAATTCAGGCCCAACCTACTGTACCCTTAGCTTACTTCCATACCCTAAGAAATTTATGGGTACCCTTCTCCTATAGGTTAGTTAGTGGATTATGACACTTATTTTCTAAATATATTAATAAGGATTATCTCACTCCAAAACTGCCAACCTAGGCTCTCTTGGTGACCTCCAAGTTGTGGTGTACCCTGCGGTTACCAACCGGTTGTAGATGCCGGATAAATCTGTTGAGTGATGTGGATAGTTCCTCCCTTTGGTTCCCCAAAGTTCAGGGACCATTCTTATCTGTGCCAAAGGTTGCTAGCTTTTATACTGACATATTCTTAACTGATTATACTTTTTGCTATATAGCAGATCTTACCGGATCTTACAGACCGGTAGGCTTCTTGCATTTTAACATTTCAGTAAAACTTATTATTAGGAAACACATGCCTCAACACATTCTAAATTCAAGGAATTAATACTGATAAAATATAAGAATGAAATAGATTAACTTCAGAAAAAGAAACATATTATTTAATACAGCTGGCTGGATTAGTAGGATATAATAGCAAAATAATCCTATGGGCTTCAAGGAGGGGGCTCAGAGCTGGGGCAGGGGTTTGGAGTGCAGGAGGGGATTTGGGTTGTGGTCTCTGGGCAGTGCTTATCTCAGGCAGCTCCCGGCAAGCTGCCGACATCTCTCTCCAGCTCCTAGATGGAGGCGCAACCACGTGGCTCTACGCACTGCCCGTGCCTGCAGGCGCTGCTTCCTCATTTCCCATTGGCCGCGGTTCCTGGGGGCAGGGGCAGCGTGCAAAGCCCCCGTGGCCATCCCTCCACCTAGGAGCCAGAGGCAGATGTGGGCAGCTTCTCAGGAGTTTCGCAGAGCCGGGTAGGGAGCCTACCTGCGCCATGAACCAGACTTTTAACGGCCCAGTCAGCGGTGCTTACTGGAGCTGCCAGGGCCCCTTTTTGACCAGGTGTTCTGGTTGAAAACCAGGACACCTGGCAACCCTAGGCAGGAGGGTGGGTGGCGAGGGTGGGTAGCGCATGCTCCCTCCACCCCCCAGTCCTGGAGCACTGGGTGGGCTGGTGGCCGGTGTGTGGCCCCGCCCGCAGCCCCAGAGTGCCAGGCTGCATGGCCCCAGTGCCCCTAGCCCTGGAGTGCTGGGTGGCGCAGCCCCAGCACCAGGACCTCCCCCAGCCCTGGGCAGCCCAAGCCTCAAGAACTTCAAGTCCCAGCTGCCCTAACCCCAGTCCCAGCAGGTTCCCTGGAGGAGGAGCAGCCTCCCTGGGCTGGGGCCAAGGGGGAAGGGCAAGCAGGAGGGGGCCTCAGGGCGGAGCATAGGCAGAGCCACAAGGGACTGTTTGGGAAGGCACAGCCTTCCCCAGCCTATTATACCTGCCACCATGTGGCCTTTGCTTAGACAGATAGAGACATATCAGCTGCAGCTTACCAACAGGGATAGATTCAGTAAAATCACAGGTTGATGGGAATGGAAGGGAGAATGGACAGCTAACCTTGAGCTTCTGCAAGTTTCTTACTGGATATCTGTGTTAATTTCTTGTAAAAAGTTTTACAAGTTTTGCTGATAAGTAGAAATTATGAGGTTGTGCTGTTGCTAGGAATATTGTTTTAGCTCAACAGGTGTTATGACTGGTTAGCATTACTGTATAGTTATGTTTGATTAAAATAGTTGGTTAAGGTGTAAATAAGGACTCTCATTTTAACTATATAATGAAGGTCAGCTGAGAGGCACATTGGAACCTAACTCCGGGACACAGCTCAAGACCAAAGCTGCTAGAAATCTTAACCCCTGCATGACTATACTGTGCAGAAGCTGGAGCCCTGGATGAGATATGACCCTGACTGGCCATCGGAAGATGTCTGGCTGCTTTATTGAGAGTGGTGACCATTAGATGCTTGGTGGGTGGATTCTGCTGATTGATAATACATACATGTACATGTTTAATGATGTTCACTGTGTGAAGGCTTGTTCATTGGGAAAAGGTCCTGCTAACCTGTAGAGGGCCATTGGAATCCCGGGCCCAGGGAGGATAGAGGGTGAGAGCCCTAAATTATGTGAGTAACGCCACAACTGCTCTTTTGGCTATCTTCTTTACCGGCTTGCATTTCTCATAACTTCCCACCATTCCTACTTTCTGCCATTGCTTAAACATTTAGTTATTCTTTATTGCCTCCTACACATCGTTGGACTACACCACATTTCTGTGTCATGAAATTTCCCACCATTGGTTTGGACACAGCTGCACTTTCTGTAATAAATTTGGATATTTCCCCCTAAGCCTCACTGATATTATTGTGGTCAGTTTGGTTGTTGCTCAACCTTCATAGAACCTCATCCTCAAATTTCATACTAATTTCTTTATCCACAAGCCTCTGTCACTATCCTTTATTCTTCTTCACATCAATTCCGATCTGTGTGCGTGCTGCATGTATGGTTGTCAGAAAGTTTTCCCTTAGCAGCTCCGGTCAGGATGGCTGTGGAGCCCCCTGGAGTGGCACCTTCATGGTGCTCAATATATGACCCTGCTGACCCGACCCCCCTTCAGTTCCTTCTTACCGTCCATGACGGCCATTGGAACAGTACTCACTTGCTCAACAAGTGCTCCCTTAGTGTTCTTCTGTTAGTTATTACAGTTTATAGTTAGTGTTATAGTTAATTTAGTATAGATAGTTTAGATAGTAGGTTGGGAGCAGGGTCTCTCCCCAATCCCATCCGCTGAGCTCCAGGGCATCCTGTGAGCCCAAGGCTTTAAGCCCTGCGGTGCTTGTAATAAACCTATGCCCCTCAGTAATCCCCACAACTGTTGTCTAAAGTGTCTGGGGGAAGCGCATCAAATGGAAAGATGCAAAATCTGCAGGGCTTTTCAGCCAAGAACCAAAAAGTAGCGTGATTTCCGACTAAAACAAATGTTAATGGAACCCGCTTTCCACCCACAGCCGGTTGCAGTCTGCCAGAACCCGGCACCAGGTGCGTGTGTACGGAGTGCTCCGGCATCCATACGTGACACGGTGCTGAGGAAGGACTCTACCACAAGAGACCCTTGGCACTGGTGCTCCCTGGCACTGCACCCAGGGATAGCAGTGGCCAGACATCCCTGTGGCCCGCACTGCTTCCTGCAGCTTCCATTAGTTCCATTAGGGTACAGTGAACTGCGGCCACTGGGAGCTGCGGGCGGCCGTGCAAATATAAACAAACTGTCTGGCAGCCCACCAGCGGATTACCCTGACAGGGTGCGTGCAGCCCGTGGGCCGCAGATTGCACATCACTGGTCTAGAGGCAAGCCCGCTATGATGCGGCACTCGCAGTCCCCGGCTCATACCTGGCACTGCTCTCAGTCGCCTTCGCCGTGTCACTGCTCCCTGGCATCAAGCCACACGAGAGCCCCTCTAGCACTGGCGACATGATGCTCTCCCTCCCTGGCACCAAAGCCAGACTGGCACCAATCCCCAGTGCCAGCAGAGGACCATCACCGACCCACGGTGACATCAGAGGATCAGCACTGACCTGTGGCACCGGGCCTTCATTCTTGATCGCAGGCACTGGATACCTGCTATTGGTCCCCATCGCCAGATCCCGGGCACCGGTCACCCCAGTGAGATCATCCTGGCACCAGTCTCCTGCTTCTTCGTGGGACTGGTTGTCGGTGCATGGGCCCTTGGTGCCACCATGGTCCTCACGATCAGGATCTGCTTCCTCGGATTCTGATGCCGACTTGTACTACTCGAGGAGCAGTCGACATAGGTCCGAGAGGCAACAAAGGAGGGCACTGCTGGCCTGGCAGCCACAGTGGCAACCCCCGATGCAGTGGCTTACCATCAGGCCAAGGGTACCTTTTCAAGGGGGGGGGTCGAGATTGGTAGTCTCAGAAGACCAGTTACTCCACTCTCCTAGGGACAGGCCTATGCCTTGGGGATCTGAGGCCACGCTGTCCCAACCTCCCCTTCAGGCTCCAGTCACGGCCGAGGCGACCCCAACACGGGACCAGCTGCAGAGTCAGGCTACAGCGTCCCAGGACGTAATCGCCACAGGGGCGTGCACTGAGCAAGAGGAGGTCAGGGAGCTGGAGGGGCAGGAGGACCCGGTACACTCTCTGTCCACCTCGTCCTCTTCCCCTGATGAAGCTGTGGCAGGGGCATCAGCTTTGGGCCCTCCTCCAATTGACCATAGGGCACATCAGGACCTCCTTAGGCAGATTGCCCGCAACATGGGGTTGCAAGCGGAGGAGGTGGTGGAGGCCGAGGACCCCATGGTGGATATTCTCACTCCCAAAGGTCCATCACGGGTAGCTCTGCCTTTGATCAAAACTGTTCAAAACGATATAAAGATCCTATGGCAGATCCCGGCCTCAATTCCGCCGACCACCAGGGGTGTGGAGCGCAAATACCTTGACCCTTCCAAGGGCTATGAATACTTATTCTCACACCTGCAGCCATGCTCTCTGGCAGTGTCAGCACTCAACAAGAAAGAGCGTCAGGGACAGCAAGGATCAGCCCCCAAATCTAAGGAGTCAAAATGGATGGACCTATTTGCTAGAAAGGTCTATGCCAAGGGAGTCTCCAGCTGAGGATCGCTAACCAGAAAGCTATCCTCAGTAGGTATAACTTCAATTCATGGGCCTCCATGTTCAAGTTCAAAGAGCTGATCCCTGCGGACTCTAGGGCTGAATTCTCCTCCATCATAGAGGAAGGGAAGGTGGTAGCGTGGACCTCTCTGCAGGCGTCTCTAGACTCAGCAGATTTGGCCGCCCATACCCTCTCCTCAGGTATAGCCATGAGGAGAACATCATGGCTTCAAGCATCTGGGCTACCCCCGGAAGTGCAGCAAACCCTGCAGGACCCTCCCTTGGAGTGAAAGGGGCTCTTTTCGGAGCAGACGGACTCCACGCTGCGCAGCTTGAAAGGCTCCAGAGCAACCGTGAAGTCACTGGGAATGAATATGTCAGCAACCCAACGCAAGCACTTTAAGCCCCAACCACAACAACAACGCTCATATCCTCCTCAGCTGAGGCAGGACTTTTATAGACAAAGGGGCAGGAATAGCAGGCAGAAACCTTCCAATCCCCTTCAGGGCAAGGTCATGGCCAATCTCAGTCTCCATCAGGCTCTAAACAGGCCTTTTGAAGATGCGCCCAAGGACGGTGCACTCACCACACCATCGGATCCATACCCATGTTTTCTGAATCCTCTATCCCACTTCTAACGTGTTTGTTCCCAAATAACATCTAACTGCTGGGTTCTTCGCATGGTAGAAGTGGAATATTCTCTCCAATTCTGCTCCTCCCCTCCCTCCCACCCCCCTTCCCTGTCCCTCTTCAGGGACCCCTCTCATGAACAACTCCTTATCTAGGAGGTGCAGGTGCTCCTCACCATAGGGGCAGTGGAGGAGGTTCCTCAGAGTAGAAGGGATTCTACTCCTGATACTTCCTTACCCCCAAGGCAATGTGGGGGAGTCTCAGACCCATTCTAGACCTGCGAGGACTCAACCAGTCCATGGTAAAGTTGAAGTTCCACATGGTCTCCCTTAGCACAATCATCCCTTCCTTGGATCCAGGAGACTGGTATGCTGTCCTCGATATGAAGACGCGTATTTTCACATAGCCATTTGACCTGCACACAGATCTTTTCTCTGGTTTGTGCTCAACCACAAACATTATCAGTTCACAGTCCTCCCATTTGGTCTGTCGACAGCGCCCCGAGTATTCACCAAGTGCATGTTGGTTGTAGTAGCCTTCCTCCGGAGGAGGCAGGTGCAAGTATACCCCCACCTAGATGACTGGCTGCTCAGGGGCCAAACCAGGGAGCATGTAGAGTCTCATGTATGATTGGTCAGGTCCACTTTCCAGAGATTGGGACTCCTCCCCAACGTGAACGAGCCAACCTTATCACTGACCCAAAGAGTAGAATTCATCGGAGTGCTGCTGGACTTGGTACAGGCAAGGGCGTTCCTGCCAGAGACCCGTTTCCACGCCATGACAGACATTATTCAAAGCCTCAGTCGGTACCTGACCACTACCACAAGGGGATGCCTGAGTCTCCTGGGACACATGGCAGCCTGCACGAATGTAGTCAGGCATGCGAGAATGGGGCTCAGACCCCTTCAAGCGTGGCTCGCACAGATATACCGACCAGGGCGCGATAGGCTGGACTCGGCAGTGATGGTGCCAGGACACATACTTGAGACCTACAGTGGTTGCTCAACCTCAGATGGTATGTGAAGGTGTCCCCTTCAACAGCGCACCATCCTCCTTTTCCCTAGTAATGGACGTGTCAGATTTGGGTTGGGGGCAGACCTGGGAGATCTCTGAACAAAGGGCCTGTGGTCACAGGACAAGCTCTCCTTTCATATCAATTACAGGGAACTGAGAGCAGTGCGACTAGCATGCTAAACTTTCCAGTCCCAGCTGGACAAACCGTGGCAGTGATGACGGACAAAACCACTGCTATTTTTTACATCAACAAGCAGGGTGGAGCCCATTCCTTCCCCCTATGTTGAGAAGCCCGCCAGCTATGGGAGTTGTGCATAGCCCACTCCATTCACCTGGAGGTGTCCTATCTCCCAGGAGCGCAGAACGAGCTGGCGGATCACCTCAGCAGACCATTCTGCAACCACAAATGGTCTGTCTGTCCAGATGTTCTTCACCCCATCTTCCAAAGGTGGGGATTTCCCCAGGTCGACCTGTTCACCACCTGGAGCAATAGGAAGTGCCCAAATGTTCTGCTCCTCCCAGAAACACAGCCCAGATTCAATCATGGATGCGTTTCTGCTACCTTGGGGAGACAGCCTCATGTATGTGTTCCCACTGGTCCCACTCGTATACAAGATGCTGCTCAAGATCTGCAGGGACAAAGTGGAGGTGATTCTGCTGGCCCCAGCGTGGCCCCCGTCAACACTGGTACACCACACTTCTAGAGCTGTCAGTGGACACCCCGATCGTGCTACCACTCTGAACCGATCTGATCACTCAGGACCACGGCCGCCTCCACCACCCAGACCTCCAGTCCCTCCACTTCACGGCCTGGAAGCTTCATGGTTAAACCCCATGGAGCTCCTATGTTCGGAGCTGGTAAGAGAGGTTCTACTCGGCAGCAGGCAACCTTCCACCAGGGCTACTTATCTAGCCAAGTGGAAGAGATTCACTTGCTTGTGTGCCCGGCAACACACCTCCACTCCAGGCATCTATACCACTCATCCTGGAGTATCTTCTGCATCTCAAACAGCAGGGCCTAGCTGCGACATCCATCAAGGTGCACCTTTCTGGTATCTCAGCCTTCCACCCGGGAACGTCTGGATGCTCCATGTTCGCTAATCCCATGGTAGGCCGTTTCCTCAAGGGCTTGGAATGCCTATATCCACAGATTAGGCGACCGGTTCCTGCAAGGGACCTTAACCTGGTCCTCACCAGGCTCCTGGAGCCCCCTTTTGAACCACTGGCAACTTGCTCCCTGCTCTATTTGTCATGAAAGGGGTCCTTCCTGGTAGCCATCACATCAGCCAGGCAGACATCTGAATTAAAGGCTCTGATCTCCGGCCCACCCTACACAGTCTTTCACAAGGACAAGGCGCAGCTCAGGCCTCACCCAGCCTTCCTCCCCAAAGTAGTGTCACAATTCTACACTGGTCAAGACATTTTTCTATCCGTCTTCTATCCTAAGCCTCACACCAGTACCCAAGAGCAGACGCTGCACTCACTGGATGTTCGGAGAACACTAGCATTCTACATCGAGCGCACAAAACCATTCAGTAAGTCAAACCAACTATTCGTGGCAGTAGCAGCCCAGATGAAAGGACTCCCGGTCTCATCTCGAAGAATGTCTTCCTGGATCACATCCTGCATCTGCAAATACTATAACTTAGCCCAGGTCCCAGTCCCAACTCTTATGGCACATTCCACAAGGGCACAAGCCTTGTCAGCAGCATTCCTGGCGTAGGTCCCTATACAAGAGATCTGCAGGGTAGCAACTTGGTCATTGGTGTGTATGTTTACCTCTCACAATGCCAGAGTTTGGCAACCTTTGGCACGCAGCCCATCAGGGTAATCCATTGGCAGGCCGCGAGACTTTTTGTTTACATTGACTGTCCGCAGGCACAGCCCCCCTGCAGCTCCCAGTGGCTGCAGTTTGCCGTTCCTGGCCAATGGGAGCTGCGGGAAGCGGCGGGCTGAGTGCTGTCATAGCTGTCACACCGCTTGACAATTTCTCCCTCCCTCCCAAAGCAAAAAACACTGTGTAGAGCAAATAAAATCTATTTACTACTCCTTGATCTCCACAGCCCGATGTGGTGTTTTTACACACTTCCTGTAAGTGCAGATTCCTGCTTTTTCAGAGTCTGGGATATGGTGGCTAATATATCAGTAAATATTTCTGAAGTGCCTATCACCATAATATCAAGTAGATGTGGTAGTAAGCAGCTAATACAACAACTCCTCAGAACCAGGAATCTCTTCCAAAGCTGTGAGCTTCTAAACAAGGTTTGAAATCTAGAAGCCTGTGTTCATTGGCTGAGCCTTCATCAGGGGGCGGGGCTATCAAGGAGGCCAGGGCTTTATAAAGCAGTGAGCAAGCAACCAGGGAGCTTTGCGAACAGGGGCCGCTAACAGGGAGGTTGGAGAGGGAGTGTGGAAGGGGAGTGGGAAGGGGGCGAGGTACACTTGCCATTCTTTAAAACCTTTACACTAAACTATAATCAAAACTCCCTGATTTAAACAAAAACCCTATCATTAACTTAGGTAACTGTAGGAGAAAATGCAGGCAGAAGCCCAGCAGCAAAGTGGGGGCTATCCTGTTTATTGTACTCAGTGTAGCACATTTGATTACCTGCCCTATGGGCGGGTGGCGTATGTGTGCATTCAGTGCAAGAAGCTCCTGGCCCTCAGAGACCGTATACAGGCTTTGGAAGCCAGGGTGGCGGAACTGGAGGAGCTAAAGGAGGCAGAGAGGTATGTTGATGAGGCTTTCCGAGACACTGTAGATGTGTCCCACCTCTGGTCGGACAGCCCCTGCGCTGTTAAGGAGGATGAAAAGCCCAGAGAAGGAGAGCAGTCAACGGGAACAGAGGGAAACCTTCCCATCGTTGGGACCCTCCTTCCAGATGATGTTGGGGTATCCTCTCGCACTGACGTTACCTCTCTGTGGGAGGGAACTCCAGTCATTAGGAAAAGGCAGGTGTTAGTAATGGGAGATTTGATCATTAGAAACATAGATAGATGGGTCTGTGATGATCGGGAGAATCGTATGGTGACTTGCCTGCCTGGTGCGAAGGTTGCGGATCTCTCGAGGCATCTAGATAGACTTATGTGTAGTGCTGGGGAGGAGCTGGTGGTTGTGGTACATGTAGGTATCAATGACATAGGAAAGGGTAGGAGAGATGTCTTGGAGGCCAAATTTAGGCTGCTAGGAAAGAGAATGAAATGCCGGACCTCTATGGTGGCATTCTCAGAAATGCTTCCAGTTCCACGCGCAGGGGCAGGTAGGCAGGCAGAGCTTCAGAGTCTCAATGCGTGGATGAGACGATGGTGTAGAGAAGGGGGATTTAGATTTATTAGGAACTGGGGAAACTTTTGGTATAGGGAGAGCCTATACAGGAAGGATGGGCTCCACCTAAACCAAAGTGGATCCAGACAGCTGGCAGTTAACATTAAAAAGGTTGCAGAGCAGTTTTTAAACTAAGAGATGGGGGAAAGCCGATTGCTGCAGAGGTGCACGTGGATCGGACAGAGACTTCTCTTAGAGGAGAGTCTATTGATAGAGATTCTCTAGGTTTTAGTCAGGAGGAGAGGATGAAGAGGATAAAGTATGGGCAAGATCAGACGAGAAACATTCACATAAAGAATCTGACACATCAGAAAAGGGCAGACAAATAAACAGTTACAAGTGTTTGAAGTGCTTATACACAAATGCTAGAAGTCTAAATAATAAGATGGGTGAACCAGAGTGCCTCGTGTTAAAGGAGGATATTGATATAATAGGCATCACAGAAACCTGGTGGAGTGAGGACAATCAATGGGACACAATCATTTCGGGGTACAAAATATATCAGAAGGACAGAACAGGTCATGCAGGGGAGAAGGGGGAGTGGCACTATATGTGAAAGAAACTGCAGAATCAAGTGAAATAAAAATCTTAAATGAATCCACATGTTCCATAGAATCTCTATGGATAGTAATTCCATGATCTAATAAGAATATAACAGTAGGGATCTATTATCGACCCACCTGACCAGCACAGTGATAGTGACGATGAAATACTAAGGGAGATTAGAGAGGCTATCAAAAGAAAGAACTCAATAATAGTGGGGGATTTCCAGTTATCCCCATATTAATTGGGTACATGTCACCTCAGGATGAAATGCAGAGACAAAATTTCTCAATACTTTAAATGACTGCTTCTTGGAGCAGCTGGTACAGGAACCCACAAGGGGAGAAGCAACTCTTGATCTAGTCTTGAGTGGAGCGCAGGATCTGGTCCAAGAGGTAACTATAACAGGACCGCTTGGAAATAGTGACCATAATATAATAACATTTAACATTCCTGTGGTGGGAAGAACACCTCAACAGCCCAACACTGTGGCATTTAATTTCAGAAAGGGGAACTATGCAAAAATGAGGAGGTTAGTTAAACAGAAATTAAAAGGTACAGTGATAAGAGTGAAATCCCTGCAAGCTGCGTGGACACTTTTCAAAGACACCATAACAGAGGCTCAACTTAAATGTATACCCCAAATTAAAAAACACAGTAAAAGAACTAAAAAAGAGCCACCGTGGCTTAACAACCATGTAAAAGAAGCAGTGAGAGATAAAAAGGCATCTTTTAAAAAGTGGAAGTCAAATCCTAATGAGGTAAATAGAAAGGAGCATAAACACTGCCAAATTAAATGTAAAAATGTAATAAGAAAAGTCAAAAAAGAGTTTGAAGAACAGCTAGCCAAAAACTCAAAAGGTAATAACAAAATGTTTTTTTTACGTACATCAGAAGCAGGAAGCCTGCTAAACAACCAGTGGGGCCCCTGAAAGATCGAGATACAAAAGGAGCACTTAAAGACGATAAAGTCATTGCAGGGAAACTAAATGAATTCTTTACTTCAGGCTTCATGGCTGAGGATGTTAGGGAGATTCCCAAACCTGAGCTGTCTTTTGTAGGTGACAAATCTGAGGAATTGTCACAGATCGAAGTGACACTAGAGGAGGTTTTGGAATTAATTGAGAAACTTAGCAGTAACAAGTCACCGGGACCAGATGGCATTCACCCAAGAGTTCTAAAAGAACTCAAATGTGAAATTGTGAAACTATTAACTATGGTTTATAACCTGTCCTTTAAATCAGCTACTGTACCCAATGACCAGAACATAGCTAAAGTAATGCCGATATTTAAGAAGGGCTCTAGAGGTGATCCTGGCAATTACAGACCAATAAGTCTAACATCAGTACCGGGCAAATTAGTTGAAACAACAGTAAAGAGTAAAATTGTCAGACACATACAAGAACATAAAATTGTTGCAGAAAAGTCAACATGGTTTCTGTAAAGGGAGATCATGTCTTACTAATCTATTAGAGGTCTTTGAGGGGGTCAACAAACATGTGGACAAGGGGGATCCAGTGGACATAGTGCACTTAGATTTCCAGAAAGCCTTTGACAAGGTCCCTCACCAAAGGCTCTTACGTAAATTAAGTTGTCATGGGATAAGAGGGAAGATCCTTTAATGGATTGAGAACTGGTTAAAAGACAGGGAACAAAGGGTAGGAATAAATGGTAAATTTTCAGAATGGAGAGGGGTAACTAGTGGTGTTCCCCAAAGGTCAGTCCAAGGACCAATCCTATTCAAGCTATTCATAAATGATCTGGAGAAAGGGGTAAACAGCGAGGTGGCAAAGTTTGCAGATGATACTAAACTGCTCAAGATAGTTGAGACCAAAGCAGACTGTGAAGAACTTCAAAAAGATCTCACAAAACTAAGTGATTGGGCAACAAAATGGCAAATGAAATTTAATGTGGATAAATGTAAAGTAATGCACATTGGAAAAAATAACCCCAATTATACATACAATATGATGGGGGCTAATTTAGCTACAGCTAATCAGGAGAAAGATCTTGGCGTCATCGTCGATAGTTCTCTGAAGATGTCCACGCAGTGTGCAGCAGCAGTCAAAAAAGCAAACGGGATGTTAGGAATAATTAAAAAAGGGATAGAGAGTAAGACATACAATATCTTTTTGCCCTTATATAAATCCATGGTACGCCCACATCTTGAATACTGCGTACAGATGTGGTCCCCTCATCTCAAAAAAGATATACTGGCATTAAAAAAGGTTTGGAAAAGGGCAACTAAAATGATTAGGGGTTTGGAATGGGTCCCATATGAGGAGAGATTAAAGAGGCTAGGACTTTTCAGCTTGGAAAAGCGAAGACTAAGGGGAGGATATGATAGAGGTATATAAAATCATGAGTGGTGTGGAGAAAGTGAAAAGGAAAAGTTCTTTACTTGTTCCCATAATACAAGAACTAGGGGCCACCAAATGAAATTAATGGGTAGCAGGTTTAAAACAAATAAAAGGAAGTTCTTCTTCACTCAGTGCACAGTCAACCTGTGGAACTCCTTGCCTGAGGAGATTGTGAAGGCTAGGACTGTAACAGGGTTTAAAAGAGAACTGGATAAATTCATGGAGGTTAAGTCCATTAATGGCAATTAGCCAGGATGGGTAAGGAATGGTGTCCCTAGCCTCTGTTTGTCAGAGGGTGGAGATGGATGGCAGGAGAGAGATCACTAGATCATTACCTGTTAGGTTCATTCCCTTTGGGGCACCTGGCATTGGCCACTGTCAGTAGACAGGATACTGGGCTGGATGGAGCTTTGGTCTGACCCAGTATGGTCATTCTTATGTTCTTATGTACTGTATTTAGCAGCTATAATATTTCCTCCTATAAATGGCACTCCGCTCTGTGTGAGATATTCTCCCCTCTCCTTTGTTTAAAGGCTCAGATATTGCAATCATTTGCAATCACTTTTGACACCTGAAAGTTCAGTCCCTAATCCGGAAGAATACCTGGATAATATTGCCAGTTTCATGCTTCAGAGTCACCTTGTACTCCACTCTGTAAAAGTAGGAGTCTTTCTGCTAGGTAAAAGCCTTTGCTGTGAAGAGACTCTTTCTCAGTGTCCTAGTTTATGCACAAAGACTCATTCAGAAGCAGAGAAACAGTTTGAGAATTATTGCATCACTCTTGGCCAATGTTTTTCCTTGGAAAAGGACATGGTTTGATAATGCTCCATGGATTGGACATTATTTGAAAGTGGTTTAAGTTTTTATTTAAAAAACAGAACAAGCTGCACCCTTATTTATCCCCTAACAAAACTGTTACAGCAGACCATGATCAAAAGGCTCAACTATTGTAACTCCCTTTTAGTGGGGCTTTCCCTATACTTTCAGCTTGCTTTGAATGTAGCAGCATATTTGTTCACTGGCTTCAGCAACCATGATCATACTTTCACCCCATGTTCTCTACATTGTCCACTCATAAATTGACACCAAATTGAATATTTGTTGTTGTTTTATATAAAAAGAGCATTCAACAATATTACTCCCAGCTAATACGATAGATTCAAGTTCTCCTCCTTGGGTCTTTGCCTGGTGCATATCATAGTTTCTTTTTTTAAACCAGTTCTGAAGTAAGAGTGGCTAAAGATTACAAAATCTTCACTCTTACTATGATGTTGTTAACTCTACACCAGAGTTCAAGATCTGGTAAAGAACTTCTCTTTAAAATGGTCTTAAAACCAGAACTCATTTGTTTTTAATTTAAAAGATTCAGGCCTTTTTTTTTTTAAATTGCAAGTGTCATAAATATAAAGGGAAGGGTAAACCCCTTGAAATCCCTCCTGGCCAGGGGAAAGCTCCTCTCACCTGTAAAGGGTTAAGAAGCTAAAGGTAACCTCGCTGGCACCTGACCAAGATGACCAATGAGGAGACAAGATACTTTCAAAAGCTGGGAGGAGGGAGAGAAACAAAGGGTCTGTGTCTGTTTGTAGTCGTCTTGGCCGGGGATAGACCAGGAATGGAGTCTTAGAACTTTTAGTAAGTAATCTAGCTAGGTATGTGTTAGATTATGATTTCTTTAAATGGCTGAGAAAAGAATTGTGCTGAACAGAATAACTATTTCTGTCTGTGTATCTTTTTTGTAACTTAAGGTTTTGCCTAGAGGGGTTCTCTATGTTTTTGAATCTAATTACCCTGTAAGATATCTACCATCCTGATTTTACAGGGGGGATTTCTTTATTTCTATTCACTTCTATTTTTTATTAAAAGTCTTCTTGTAAAAAACTGAATGCTTTTTCATTGTTCTCAGATCCAAGGGTTTGGGTCTGTGGTCACCTATGCAAATTGGTGAGGCTTTTTATCCAACATTTCCCAGGAAACTGGGGGTGCAAGTGTTGGGAGGATTGTTCATTGTTCTTAAGATCCAAGGGTCTGGGTCTGTAGTCACCTAGGCAAATTGGTGAGGCTTTTTACCAAACCTTGTCCAGGAAGTGGGGTGCAGGGTTTTGGGAAGTATTTTGGGGGGAAAGACGCGTCCAAACAGCTCTTCCCCAGTAACCAGTATTAGTTTGGTGGTGGTAGCGGCCAGTCCAAGGATAATGGGTGTAATATTTTGTACCTTGGGGAAGTTTTGACCTAAGCTGGTAAAGATAAGCTTAGGAGGTTTTTTCATGCAGGTCCCCACATCTGTACCCTAGAGTTCAGAGTGGGGGAGGAACCTTGACATGGTGGCATAGTGGTGGGATTAACCTGAAATCATTTTGAGATCCAGTTGAGATTTTTTGAACTAGAAATACAGATTTTAAAAAGGAATTTTTTTTTTCCTGTGGAAAGGAAGTCCAGAAAGCAGCTTTGAAACTGAAAGCAGCTTGGCTTTTCTCTGCTTTGTGGCCAAGCAGAGACAAAAGGGGATTATCTTTGTGAATTGCAGGTTTTCTTTGCCTGGAGGCAGGGTACTTAACTCCTGCAGGGAAATTCACAGTCTTCCAACCCAGAGTTTTTTTTTCTTTTCTTCCTAAAAGTAAATAGGGGGGGTGTGCTCTACCCATTTGCCTGGAGACAAAAGTGGCAGAGTTTTTTTTTTAGGATTTTGATTTTTTTGTTTTACAAGGAGCACAGGTTTGAAAAGGAATTTTTTTTTCTTTGGGCTGGGTAAGCAGGTTTCCAAGTAGTTGGAGGTTTTTTGCTTTAATTTGGGCCCAAAGCAGAGACAAGGGAATTGTCTTTTTCTGTAGGCTGACAATCACTATCAGAGAATAGGTATTCTATTCCAGCACAGCAAAATTTTACAGCCAAGTTTTGTTTGTTTATTTCTAAACCTCGGGTGTAAAGTTAGTTAAAAACAGAGAGGTTAGAATGGCAAAATCCGCGGCTCGACTACAGCTCGAATTAGCCAAATTTCAGGCTGAGGAAAGACAAAGGGAACATGAAAGACAGATAGAACTCATGTGGCTGAAGAAGGAACAAGAAAGGGAGGCAGAACAACACCAAGTGGCTGCTCACAGGAGAGCTATGGAAGCGAGGGACAAAGAACTGGAGGAGATGGAAAAAGAGAGGAAGTATGTGGAGGAGATGGAGAAGATAAAGGCTCAGCAGAATATCCCAACAAACCCTAGTAATCCTTCTCCAAGTACCACTTCCCATCCCAGAAAGTTCCCCACCTACAAGGCAGGCGATGATACTGAGGCCTTCCTAGAAAACTTCGAAAGGGCCTGCCTTGGGTACAACATCTCTACTGACCAATACATGGTAGAGCTGAGGCCGCAGCTCAGTGGACCCTTAGCTGAGGTGGCAGCTGAAATGCCTAAAGAACACATGAACAAGTATGAACTGTTTAAATCCAAGGCGAGAGTCAGAATGGGGATAACACCCGAGCAGTCTCGTCGGAGGTTCAGAGCCCTAAGGTGGAAACCAGACATGTCATTTACCCGACATGCCTACCACATTGTGAAACATTGGGATGCCTGGATATCAGGAGCAAGTGTTGAATCTCCAGTAAATTTGCCCTTCCTAATGCAAATGGAACAATTCTTAGAGGGTGTTCCTGAGGAAATAGAAAGATACATCCTAGATGGGAAACCCAAAACTGTAATCGAGGCAGGAGAGATTGGAGCCAGATGGGTGGAGGTGGCAGAGAAGAAGAAAACTGGTCGCAGTTGGAGCGGAGACCAGAAGGGACCACCCCAGACCACACCCTATTACCGGGGGCCGCCCAAAGCCCCACCTACCTCCCAAAGAACCCTCCAGACCCCTTATCGCCCACCACCTCGTTCTCCAGCAACCCTCCTCGCCCCAGTGACCCGTCAGCTGGACGATGTTTTAAGTGTAACGAGCTGGGGCATGTAAAGGCCAACTGCCCCAAGAACCCCAACAGATTACAGTTCATTGCACCGGAATCACACCAAAGGTCCACAGGCCCAGATACCTCCCAGATACCCTTGGAGCGGAGGGAAACTGTGAGTGTGGGCGGGAAGAAGGTCACCGCGTGGAGGGACACCGGAGCACAAGTGTCAGCTATCCATGCTTCCTTAGTGGACCCCAATTTAATCAACCCAGAGATCCAAGTGACGATTCAACCCTTCAAGTCCAACTCTTTCAATTTGCCTACAGCCAAGTTGCCTGTCCAGTACAAGGGCTGGTCAGGAATGTGGACTTTTGCAGTCTATGATGATTATCCCATCCCCATGCTGTTGGGGGAAGACTTGGCCAATCATGTGAAGCAGGCCAGGAGGGTGGGAATGGTCACCCGCAGCCAGGCTAAACAAGCCATGAGGCCTAGCTCTGTTCCGGAAACTTCTATCAGGACCCAGTCAGAGGTGATGGACCCGGACCCCAGGCCAATGTCTGCAACAGCAGTAGTGGATCCAGTCCCAGAGACCCAGACGGAACCAGCCAAACAACCAACACCAGACCCCGTGCCAGCACTGAATCCAGTACTTGCAACCTCAACACCAGAGGGCCCCACTGAACCTGAACTGGCAGCAGCCGATAACCCTACACAAGAGGCTCAGCCGGAGCCTGAATCCCAACATAGTGCACCAGTGGAGAGCGGTTCACAGTCAACAGAAACAGCTCCATCCCCTATATCGCTTCCAGAGGGACCAAGCCTAGGTCCACAATCCAATGAGGAACTGATGTCCCCAGCATCAAGGGAACAGTTCCAGACCGAACAGGAAGCAGATGAAAGCCTCCAGAGAGCTTGGACGGCGGCACGGAGCAACCCACCGCCTCTCAGCTCTTCTAATCGATCCAGGTTTTTTGTAGAAAGAGGACTTTTATACAAGGAAACTCTTTCTAGTGGACACCAGGAAGACTGGCATCCTCAGAGACAGTTGGTAGTTCCAACTAAATACCGGGCCAAGCTCTTGAGCTTAGCCCATGATCACCCTAGTGGCCATGCTGGGGTGAACAGGACCAAAGACCGTTTGGGGGGATCATTCCACTGGGAGGGAATGGGCAAGGATGTTTCTACCTATGTCCAGTCTTGTGAGGTGTGCCAAAGAGTGGGAAAACCCCAAGACCAGGTCAAAGCCCCCCTCCAGCCACTCCCCATCATTGAAGTTCCATTTCAACGAGTAGCTGTGGATATTCTGGGTCCTTTTCCGAAAAAGACACCCAGAGGAAAGCAGTACATACTGACTTTCATGGATTTTGCCACCCGATGGCCGGAAGCAGTAGCTCTAAGCAACACCAGGGCTAAAAGTGTGTGCCAGGCACTAGCAGACATTTTTGCCAGGGTAGGTTGGCCCTCCGACATCCTCACAGATGCAGGGACTAATTTCCTGGCAGGAACTATGAAAAACCTTTGGGAAGCTCATGGGGTAAATCACTTGGTTGCCACTCCTTACCACCATCAAACAAATGGCATGGTGGAGAAGTTTAATGGAACTTTGGGGGCCATGATACGTAAATTTGTAAATGAGCACTCCAATGATTGGGACCTAGTGTTGCAGCAGTTGCTCTTTGCCTACAGAGCTGTACCACATCCCAGTTTAGGGTTTTCCCCATTTGAACTTGTATATGGCCGTGAGGTTAAGGGGCCATTGCAGTTGGTGAAGCAGCAATGGGAGGGATTTACACCTTCTCCAGGAACTAACATTCTGGACTTTGTAACCAACCTACAAAACACCCTCCGAACCTCTTTAGCCCTTGCTAGAGAAAACTTACAGGATGCTCAAAAAGAGCAAAAAGCCTGGTATGATAAACATGCCAGAGAGCGTTCCTTCAAAGTAGGAGACCAGGTCATGGTCTTAAGGGCGCTCCAGGCCCATAAAATGGAAGCATCGTGGGAAGGGCCATTCACGGTCCAGGAGCGCCTGGGAGCTGTTAATTATCTCAGCATTCCCCACCTCCAACCGGAAGCCTAAGGTGTACCATATTAATTCTCTAAAGCCCTTTTATTCCAGAGAATTAAAGGTTTGTCAGTTTACAGCCCATTGAGGAGACGACGCTGAGTGGCCTAAAGGTGTCTACTACGAAGGGAAAAGTGCTGGTGGTGTGGAAGAGGTGAACCTCTCCATGACCCTTGGGCGTATGCAGCGACAGCAGATCCAGGAGCTGTGCACTAGCTACGCGCCAACGTTCTCAGCCACCCCAGGACTGACTGAACGGGCATACCACTCCATTGACACAGGTAATGCTCACCCAATTAGGGTCCAGCCTTACCGGGTGTCTCCTCAAGCTAAAACTGCTATAGAACGGGAGATCCAGGATATGTTACAGATGGGTGTAATCCGCCCCTCTGAAAGTGCATGGGCATCTCCAGTGGTTCTAGTTCCCAAACCAGATGGGGAAATACGTTTTTGCGTGGACTACCGTAAGCTAAATGCTGTAACTCGCCCAGACAACTATCCAATGCCACGCACAGATGAACTATTAGAGAAACTGGGACGGGCCCAGTTCATCTCTACCTTGGACTTAACCAAGGGGTGCTGGCAGGTACCGCTAGATGAATCTGCCAAGGAAAGGTCAGCCTTCATCACACATCTCGGGCTGTATGAATTTAATGTACTCCCTTTCGGGCTGCGAAATGCACCCGCCACTTTCCAAAGACTTGTAGATGGTCTCCTGGCGGGATTAGGAGAATATGCAGTCGCCTACCTTGATGACGTGGCCATATTTTCGGATTCCTGGGCAGACCACCTGGAACATCTACACAAAGTCCTTGAGCGCATAAGGGAGGCAGGACTAACTGTTAAGGCTAAGAAGTGTCAAATAGGCCTAAACAGAGTGACTTACCTTGGACACCAGGTGGGTCAAGGAACTATCAGCCCCCTACAGGCCAAAGTGGATGCTATCCAAAAGTGGCCTGTCCCAAAGTCAAAGAAACAAGTTCAATCCTTCTTAGGCTTGGCCGATTATTACAGACGATTTGTACCGCACTACAGCCAAATCGCTGCCCCACTGACAGACCTAACCAAAAAGAAACAGCCAAATGCTGTTCAGTGGACCGGAAAGTGTCAGAAGGCCTTTAACAAGCTTAAAGCGACACTCATGTCTGACCCTGTACTAAGGGCCCCAGACTTTGACAAACCGTTCCTAGTAACCACAGATGCATCCGAGTGTGGTGTGGGAGCAGTTTTAATGCAGAAAGGACCTGATCAAGAATTCCACCCTGTAGTGTTTCTCAGCAAAAAACTGTCTGAGAGGGAAAGCAACTGGTCAGTCACTGAAAAAGAATGTTATGCCATTGTCTACGCTCTGGAAAAGCTACACCCATATGTTTGGGGACGGCGTTTCCACCTGCAAACTGACCATGCTGCACTAAAGTGGCTTCACACCGTCAAAGAAACTAACAAAAAACTTCTTCGGTGGAGTTTAGCTCTCCAAGATTTTGATTTCGACATCCAACACATCTCAGGAGCTTCTAACAAAGTGGCTGATGCACTCTCCCGTGAAAGTTTCCCAGAATCAACTGGTTAAAATCGTCCTTGAGATGTGGAAAATATTGTTAGTCTTTATGTACTTGGTAGTATATTTAGAGATGCATGTGTCTTATTAACTCTGTTTTTCCTAGAGCTCCAGGAAGAAATCCCAGCCAGTGTTTCACCCTAGCTGAGATTTGGGGGGCGTGTCATAAATATAAAGGGAAGGGTAAACCCCTTTGAAATCCCTCCTGGCCAGGGGAAAGCTCCGCTCACCTGTAAAGGGTTAAGAAGCTAAAAGTAACCTCGCTGGCACCTGACCAAAATGACCAATGAGGAGACAAGATACTTTCAAAAGCTGGGAGGAGGCAGAGAAACAAAGGGTCTGTGTGTCTGTCTATATGCTGGTTTCTGCCGGGGATAGACCAGGAATGGAGTCTTAGAACTTTTAGTAAGTAATCTAGCTAGGTATGTGTTAGATTATGATTTCTTTAAATGGCTGAGAAAAGAATTGTGCTGAACAGAATAACTATTTCTGTCTGTGTATCTTTTTTGTAACTTCAGGTTTTTCCTAGAGGGGTTCTCTATGTTTTTGAATCTAATTACCCTGTAAGATATCTACCATCCTGATTTTACAGGGGGGATTTCTTTATTTCTATTTACTTCTATTTTTTATTAAAAGTCTTCTTGTAAAAAACTGAATGCTTTTTCATTGTTCTCAGATCCAAGGGTTTGGGTCTGTGGTCACCTATGCAAATTGGTGAGGCTTTTTATCCAACATTTCCCAGGAAAGGGGGGGTGCAAGTGTTGGGAGGATTGTTCATTGTTCTTAAGATCCAAGGGTCTGGGTCTGTAGTCACCTAGGCAAATTGGTGAGGCTTTTTACCAAACCTTGTCCAGGAAGTGGGGTGCAGGGTTTTGGGAAGTATTTTGGGGGGAAAGACGCGTCCAAACAGCTCTTCCCCAGTAACCAGTATTAGTTTGGTGGTGGTAGCGGCCAGTCCAAGGACAACGGGGGGGAATATTTTGTACCTTGGGGAAGTTTTGACCTAAGCTGGTAAAGATAAGCTTAGGAGGTTTTTTCATGCAGGTCCCCACATCTGTACCCTAGAGTTCAGAGTGGGGGAGGAACCTTGACAGCAAGTATATGCTATTTTAATCCAGTACATGCCAATCACAGCACAACTAAAGCATATGCATGCTGAAAGGTATTGTGCTGCCAGGCCAGCAAAAACATTACCATGTGAAAAAATTCTGTGCATGAAATTCTCTAATTAACTGCTCCTAGCACCAGTCTCTAAACCCAACGACATAGGTCTTAAATGGAAAAATATCGTCTACTGGCAACTACCAAAGTAAGAAAGAGAAATAAAAATGCAACTAGATTAACTCTATAGAAAACATCACTAGTTTGGCACTAAATGTCATTACATGGTAGACTCATATGAAATAAATATCTTCTCTCACATAGCCCAAAACTTTTACTTTGTTATAAAAATTGATGTATCCTGGTCACGTGAACAACAGAGGGTATGATGTATCATGGGGATAGGCCAGTGGTTCTCAAACTTTTGTACTGGTGACCCCTTTCACATAGCAAGCATCTGAATGCGACCCCCCCTTATAAACTGAAAAAACTTTTTTACATTTAACACTATTATAAATGCTGGAGGATAACATAAGAACATAAGAGTGGCCCGACTGGGTCAGTCCAAAGGTCCATCCAGCCCAGTATCATGTCTTCCAACAGTGACCAGTGCCAGGTGCCCCAGAGGGAATGAACAGAACAGGTAATCATCAAGTGATCCATCCCCTGTTGCTCATTCCCAACTTCTGGCAAATAGAAGTTAGGGACACCATTCCTGCCCATCCTGGCTAACAGCCATTGATGGACCTATCCTCTATGAGTTTATCTAGTTCTTTTTAAAATCCTGTTATGGTCTTGGCCTTCACAACATCCTCTGGCAAGGAGTTCCACAGGTTGACCGTGCGTTGTGTGAAGAAATACTTCCTTTGATTTGTTTTAAACCTGCTGCCTATTTTCATTTGGTCATTTCATTTCATTCAGTTCTTGTGTTAAGAGTGGTAAACAACTCTTCCTTATTTATTTTCTCTATGCCAGTCACATTTTATAGACCTCAATCATATCTCCCCTTAGCCATCTCTTTTCCAAGCTGAAAAGTCCCAGTCTGATTAATCTCTCCTCATACGGAAGCCATTCCATCCCTCTAGTAATTTTTGTTGCCCTTTTCTGAACCTTTTCCAATTCCAATATATCTTTTTTGAGATGGGGTGACCACATCTGCACACAGTATTCAAGAGGTGGGCGTACCATGGATTAATATAGAGGCAACATGATATTTTCTGATCTATTATCTATCCCTTTCTTAATTATTCCCAGCATCCTGTTAGCTTTTTTGACTGCCTCTGCACACTGAGTGGATGTTTTCAGAGAACTATCCACAATGACTCCAAGATCTCTTTCTTGAGTGGTAACAGATAAATTAGACGCCATCATTTTATATGTATAGTTGGGATTATGCTTTCCAATGGGCATTACTTTGCATTTATCAGCATTAAATTTCATCTGCCATTTTGTTGCCCAGTCACCCAGTTTTGAGAGATCCTTTTGTAGCTCTTCGCAGTCTACCTGGGTCTTAACTACCTTTAGTAATTTTGTATCATCTGCAAATTTTGCCATCTCACTGTTTAACCCTTTTTCCAGATCATTTATGAATATGTTGAATAGGACTGGTCCCAGAACAGACCTCTGGGAGACACCACGATTTACCTCTCTCCATTCTGAAAACTGACCAGTTATACCTACCCTTTGTTTCCTATCTTTTATCTGGTTACCAATCAATGAGAGCACCTTCCCTCTTATCCCGTGACAGCTTACTTTGCATAAGAGCCTTCGGTGAGGGACCTTGTCAAAGGCTTTCTGAAAATCTAAGTACACTATATCCACTGGATCCCCTTGGTCCACATGCTTGTTGACACCCTCAAAGAATTCTAGTAGATTGGTGAGGCATGATTTCCGTTTACTAAAACCATGTTGACGCCTCCTGAGTCATCTGGAAGATGCTTTTGTGGCACACAGGTTATACAGGGGATGGCCATGCAGATGTGGTTCCCAGTGATGCAGGTGATAGAGTCATGCCAGCTGTTGTTGCTTACTCAAAAAACAAAGAGGTTGTTGGTTTGACAGCAAAACAAAGTAGAGGAAGAAATATTGCAAACACAGTAGTGAAAATAAAGAAGATTCTTGGGAGAAGCTCTGGTGACCCACAAGCTGAGAAATATATTGCAGAAAGCAAATGTCCAGTCACTGAGAAGAATGGAAAACTCCAGTATGAAACAGATAACAAACTTGTTTGCCCGGAAGAAGTTGCAAAACTCATATTCAGTAAAATGAAAGAAATTGCTCAGTCTGCTTTGGATTCCAATGTCAATGATGTGGTTATTACTGCCAGGGCCAGTGCAAGGATATTTTGCGCCCTAGGCAAAACTTATACCTTGCGCCGCCCTTCCCCTTTCCCCATTCTCCCCTCCCCCTGGACTCACAGACCAATTGACAGAAATTATTAGCGAAATGATGTAGCAGCAATTGCCAGAGTCTTATATCTGAAACAACTCAACAAAAATAGTTAGCCTCAGTCGACAACCTCCGAAAACTAGTAAACTTAGCATTATAAACAGCCTGTCAGAACGGGTAACGGCTGCGCGTGACAAGAAAAATGACATCATTGCCACTTTGTACCGTAGTGAAGCAGTGCGCTTATCCCACCCACCCCCGACACTCTCCCCAGAACACAGCCCTCCCCAGAGCCCCCCGGCACACAACCCCTGGGCCTCTCCCCGGAGCCTGGCAAGGCACACGGTGTCCCTCCCACCTACCCCCAAAACCCAAACCAGCACACTCCGCCTCACTCCACAGCCCCCTCCTCAGCCGGCTTGGCCCGCTGGTCCTCCACCTCCCCCCCAAAGTCTATCCCAGCACACAAAGAGCCCTCCCAGCCAGGCATACAACCCACCCCCCGCTTCACAGCGCCCAGCCAGACATGCAGCCCCCTTCAACCTCCCTCCGCTTTCTCCCTCCCCAGCACACAGCCCCCTCCTGCCCCCGCCTTTCCTCCCCCCCCGGCACAGGGCTGGCACCTGCAGGGAGAGAAGTGGGGGGAGAGTGATCAGCATGGGGGGGGTGACCCCAAGCCCACCTCCCCTCCGCCCGGCCGCCTTCCACCTGCGAGCTCGTCGCCGCTTATCCTGCCGGAGCCCTTTTTGGTGCCCCCAAATCTTGGCGCCCTAGGCGGCTGTCTAGTTTGCCTCATGATTACACCAGCCCTGACTGTACCATTTGAGTTTGGAGAGAACCAGAAAAATGCCCTTGGGCAAGTAGCTTGGGCAGCTGGATTTAATGTTCTGAGATTAATTCATGAGTCATCTGCACCTCTCTTTGCATATGGAATTGGACAAGATTCACCCACTGGGAAAAGCAATGTGTTGGTTTTTAAGCTTGAATGGAGCATCGCTTTCTGTGACAGTTATAGAAGTAAATAGGGGTATATATCGTGTTCTTGCCACGAACACAGACGATAGTATAGCTGGTGTCTGTTTCACAGAAGACTTAGTACAACATTTAGCTTCTGAATTTCAGAGATCTTATAAAGATGATACAAGAGGAAATTTCAGAGCTATGATGAACCTAATGAACAGCACTGATGTTGCAAAACACTCTTTGTCAACCTTGGGAAGTGCAAACTGTTATGTCAACTCATTATATTATGTTCATGGATTTTTGACTCCCTTTCCATTTTGTCTCTTGTATACAGGCAATGGGTACTTTACTACTTTTCAACATCTTTTACTTCTTGATTTCCCAATTATTGTTCCCATGTTCACGGAAGCCAAATGTAGTTCTCACTACATGTACCCAGAATGTGGTAGCCTTTTCCCACTTTCCACAGCCATCAGGCAAAGCAGTTGTGCATTGCTTACAGGGGACACCCTCGTATGTAGTGATACACTCCCTGAAGACAAGAACCCATGTGTGATTGGTGCAATTTTTACAAACTGGCTAGTCAACCCTGACCTTCTTGAATTGAAATCAGTCACTTTTCCTAGGTGGACTGCCTACCATGGCTAATGAGTTCTACCTGCCCAGAACAATCTGGTTACAAGGTGTCAGACCACCCATCTTTAACACTCTCATTTTTCAATTCAGAACACCTTTGCCAAGAGAAGGCAAGAGGTCGGAGTTTAGCTGTGAGAGGCTAATATATTTTGCTAGCTGCATGAGGCATTTTCTAGGGAGTGAGAGCTCCTCCTCAAACCCACTTTGACCATGACAGCTTGCTAGGAGGGTCTTTAATAAATCTGAAAAAAACGAATTATGAAGTACTAGCTACCAAAGAGGCACTGCTGATGCCTTTTGTGTGACTCATAATAATAGGTAGCAGAAGGAGACCGGGAGATAACTTGTCAGAAAGGCTAGTGTATGCTAAATAGAATAGGAAAGATATAAAATTCTAAGGTGGTGGAAGGAAGTCTGGCAACAAAAATCTGTCTGATAAAGCCTCTGCATATGATAGAAAAGTTTTAATGTGGTTAAAATTTAATTTCATGGCTATACTGAGCTTCCAAATGGACTCAGAACATGAAATATAATTGTTGGTACGTGATACTTTATCTATGCTCCAATTTTTTCTCAACTGAAAGGTTTTATGCAGCTGATGATTCTGTGCCTGAAGATAAATGTAACTAATAGCAACAGGGAGATCCTGGGTTTCATATTACTGGACTATAATATGTACCTTTCTTATAACTTAATCATTCCATTTACTGCCACAAGGATCTTAACAACCAAAAATAAAAGGAGTACTTGTGGCACCTTAGAGACTAACAAATTTATAAAGTACTCCTTTTCTTTTTGCGAATACAGACTAACACAGCAGCTACTCTGAAACCAAAAATAAAATGATTCCCTCTTCTTCACAGGTAGAAGCATAATATATTTCCTCCCCTCCAAAATGTAGAAAACTGTCTTAAATATAATATACTTTCAGCTATATTTTCTATGGAAATATGCCTAAATGCCTGATCTGAAATATTTTTAAACAGTTACATTCTTCAGGAATTTTTTAACCTCAGTTTAATTATAGGCTGAAAAAGTTTACCATGATCTGATATTTATTTTCCAAAAAGTCACACTCAATATATACTGACATATTGAAAAGATGATGGGTGAAATTCATCCCTATATAGAAAGCTAACACAAGGCCTATGAAGGAATTAAATTTATAAATTATATTTAATCTGATAGTTGGATGATCTTTACTTGTGGTCTTAAAATATCATACCACCTTCTTGGACATGGCATGTCACAAATACTTTCCCTCATGGCTCTGTATAACAAACGGTATCTTATCACTTTGTTTCATATTTCATTAGTAGTTTTTATGCTGTAAGAGCCACATCCTGGTTTTGTTTAAAATTGATGGGAATTCTGCCTTTAACTTCAGTGGGACCAGGATTTGGTCTTTATGCAACATCACTCTCCTGTGGTAAGACTTACAAATTGCATTTAAAAATATATTTGTTTTGATTTTTTGCATTTAGCACAAAATACACTTCTTTTTATCCTGTGTATGGGGTGTGTTTTGTTTTTTTGTGGGTTTGTTGTTTCTTTGGCTTGTGTTTTTTTGTCTTTGTTTGTTTTTAGAAGAGAGAACACAAGTAAGAGCTGGATTCATTACGCTGCCGAACACTTTTTTTACTTACTTATTTTTCCTCTGGTTGTCCAGGAGTAAATTTTATTTATATGCTTGCATAATTGTCTCTTTTAAAACAAAAAGGGCGGGAAGGATGAAAGCAAAAAAAAGTGTTATGGCATTAAGGTTCAGATTCTATGTGCATTAAAATTAGGAAATTCAAACAGGGATGGGCTGTAGAGCCCCACATCCCATGGAAGGGTGGCACATCCCATGGAACGGTGGCACATCCCATGGAATGGTGGCATTCTGCAGCTGGGAGTGTGCCTTAGATATCCAGACCTAGGAACGGCAGTGTAACCAGTTAGTTCATTTTATCATCCATTTAACATATTATGTGGGGTTATGTTCAATTCATATGCTATTTCATCTACAATCCTATGCAGTTTAAATCTATTTATCACACATTGATTATATGAGGGTTTTCAGCAGATACTTGGAAAGAGATGAAGAGCTGATAAGGCAGAAAGAGAAAGATACAAGAAGCCTGTTGCAGATGGTAGGAATTGCATAAGGGAGGCAAGTGATCGCTGAATTAGGCGGGATGGTAGTGGGATGTATATACCCTATCACTAATTGAACCTAGAAGAGGTTGAACCCTTTTACTTGTTGGAGAGGTAAAGCCTCTTCCAGAGAGAGGTGTCAACCTGGAGAAAGGAATAAACAGTTGGAGCCAATTACGCAGCAGGGAGGTGGAGTCTACAGTTGTGCTGCCTCAGCTGAAAAATCATAAGAAGTGATGAGATTGTTACAGTGAGGGATTCTGAATGGACAAAATCTCTCCTCTTCCTGTTTGGTTGGGAACTAGGGAGCAGGGTTCCTGAAGTAAAGAACTAGTTTAGAGTCAGGGAAGAAAATCTCTGAAACTTACTTCCTTGCTCCTCAGAGAAGATATGCCAGATGGAAGCTGAGACTCAACTTTTTTTTCTTTTTTTTTTTTAAATCTGGGCTAGGCTGAAAGAAGTTGACCTGTTTCTTTTATCACTGGGACTGTGCTGAGGGAAGCCAGGACTGGAAAGGGGTGGTGGCCGCAAATCAGTTTGGGCGGCTGTTCCTTTATATTGAGAGAGAGATCGATCATATTGGTACAGTTTGTAAATTGGAATGTGAAATGGAAGAGAAGTCAGTAGGGTTTGTTGTCAGACGTCACCGGTGTGGTGTTCTGCTCTGTTCAATGTTGAGAACAGTTGGCTGCATGGGCGTGTTCCCTCTGTGTGCTGCCCCGGCTCTGCAGATAGCTGACACAGTAGACCCCAAGAGAACCCCCAATGACCACAGACTCCGATAAGGTACGAAGGCACCTAGCCAGGTTTATTGCCAAACGAAACACAGTCTCTAGCTACCCGGATTAGATGTCTACAGTTCTGCTAGTACATATGTGCTCCCTGACAATGGACACAGCTCAGTCAGTGGTGGGACACTTCACTGCCCCCTCGGCTGGACAAAGACACCGCTCCAGGGATGCATTCTTACACAGGTACAAACAAGTTACACATCACTCCTGACTTATCGAGGTGCAACCCCTCTACATAGCAAGGTACAAGCTCTCTACGCAGTAAGGTGCCGCCTCTCACCTTGTACATGTTGGTTCGAACAAAACAACTCTATCCAGCATATTACCCTTTTGCCCCTGTCTTTAGGATGGGTCAGTCTGTTCCTTGTTATCTGTGTGAAATGTGCAAGTATCAGAGTGTTCTGGTACCATCCTAGCATATGTTTATCCTATTAGTACTTGATACCCTTTAGATATGTGTATACGTCCAATTAGCAGCCTTCTTCTTGCCAACTTCTGTGAGCAAGGCCTGCCTGTGGCTCACAGCTTAACTTTGCTTTATGTCAGCAAACTCTTGACCATTACTTTAGTTCAGGCCTCAGGCCTCATACCAGGCCTCTGATACCAAGGGTTTATGTTTCAGGGCCTCATCTTACTACAGGGTTCTTTGAGGATGGAATTATATGTTTTCATTGTTTCATATACATGAGAAGTTGAGAAGTAGCATTCTGTGTTTCTGGAGAGCCAGGACTTGGGAATCCATAGTGTATGAATTCATAGTGTCAAAGCCAGGAGACTTTTGGTTTTGCCTAAATGTATGGTAGGTACTTATATGGAAGAGAGTTCCAGTAGATGTAGGCAAAGCAGCATTACAAATGGCTAATGAAGAAATAATTATCAGTATATTTACTGATGTAGGAGAAGCAAGTTCAGGGTCAAGAATAAACTCCAAGATTATGGACAATGGAGGCAATTTAAGAGATTGAGTTGTACTCTTGTATTAAAGAATCACCTCTATGTTAGAGACTCTTACTGCATCTGAAGAAAGTGGAGACAAAACTATACATTTATTTGGTCACTGTGAGCAGGGGGTGTCATTAAAGGGTGAAAAAGATCTGGATAGCTGAATATCAGCATAAGCGTGGTAGTTAACCTTACAGGAAAAAGTAATGACCAGTCAGAAGAAGATATGGTACACAGAAGAGAGCAGAGGGTTGAGAATGCAACTTGTGTTTTAGTTCCTAGGGAAGGGGTCATGGTGAACAAGAGGAACTGCCAGCACAGTTGGGGGTGAAAAAGAGACAGACTTGTTGTTTGTGAAACAATTATAAGTAATTATAGATGCCTTCACAGCTATGGAGACTTTTTTAGGATGCTGAATGGCCAACAGTGATTAAGGCTGTACTGAGGTCAACAAAAGCTGTTGAGACTTATTTATATTTATAAAAATGCATTCCTGAGTCTCAGGCTACATCACTAATTTCAGTAAGTGACAAAGTGGTTTCTGAGCTATTGTCATGATACTATAATCCTTTAGAGATGGGCAGTACTGGAAGGAGTCTCTTTCAATAAATCTTCACAGAATAATTGATATATCAGTCCCTTCTATGTGTGCCCTCACAGGGGCAGATATAGAAAAGAGGCTGCATGCTTCCTCAGATGCACCAGTGAACACGGAGCCCAATCTTGCAATAACTGATCTGAGTGCAGCTGTCGAAGACTGAGTTCTCAGGAGGAAGGAATCAGACCTATACAACAGATATGGTAGGTGTTTCAATGTGTATACCTGACAAACAGAGTCCTTGAAAGAACCAAATATTGAACTTTAAAATTTCATAGGTCTAATTTCCCATCACCATTAACCTTGTGTAGCCAATTATACAACTGTAAAGTGAGTAAATTGGGATCACTAGTGTGAGTGGAGATAAGAGGTCTGGGTCCATGACTAGGAGGCTGAGACTGTGTGTGGTGTCTGAAATGTGCCAACAGAAGACTGCCTACTGCAGCTATACAGGCCTCCACTGAAACAGACACTAGATTAACCTCTCTACAGCCTTCCCTCACCAAGAACTACACAATGTGTCCTGTACTCACAGCTGTTTTGAGAAGAGCAAAGGGATTATGCAGCAGGGAGTAAAAGCTCTTCCCAAACTAAGGTTTACCAAAATTATCAAAACAATTTCTAGATTCCAAAATTATAGGCACCTTAGAAATATTTTGTTAAACCATACATAAAACTTCTTGAGCAAAGAAAACTGAGAGGGAACCTGATAACAGTCTTTAAGTATTTTATAAAGAATACGGTGATTGTTCTCCATTTCCACTGAAAGTAGGACAAGAAATTTACTGCATTTGCAGCAAGGAAGATTTTGGTTAGATATTAGGAAAAACTTTCTAGCTACAAGGATAGTTAAGCAATGTAATAGGCTTCCAAGAGAGGTTGTGAAATCCCCATTACTGGAACAGATTAGACAAACACCGTCAGGCCTGGTCTAGGTATACTTGGTCCTGCTTCATTTCAGAGGACTTGCCTAGATGACCTCTCAGTCTCCCTTCTGGTCCTACATTTCTATGATTCTATAACTTATCCAACAGGCTGCCCTTTGGCTTTGGCTTGACTAGTATAAAATTTAATTCCCTGAGTGAACTTACTGAGAACCTAGGAACCATGATATGATGGGAACCTTTGAAATATTTTTCATGTATGTATGTTCTAGCATCAGAAAACCTATTTTTGAAAGTGAATGATTTTCAGTTACAGTGAAATGTGTGGCCACTTCACTCTTCCTTGGACAGATGAAAAGTAGCTTATAAAACAATCTGAACTAAGTTGGTGCTGTTTTCTTTTAGACAAAATACTATATTTGGCAGGCAGGAGACCCTGGTGTTGACTGAGGGGATCCCATATCCCAGCCCATCCACCTGAAACTACCCCAGCGACCCAGGGAGGTCGGAAGTAGCCCCAGAAATGGACAGTGCTCCCGATAAAGCGATAATTCTGTTGAAGTAGGGCAAGTGCTCAGTGCATATCAAGGGATAATACCAGGGAGAAACCCTACAGGAAGTTACAAATGCACAGTCCCCAACAGTTATACCGTGTTCTTCTTTGGCCTGGGTTACACTGGGGCGGGGGGTTCGAACTAAGATATGCAACTTCAGCTACGCAAATAGCGTAGCTGAAGTCGAAGTATCTTAGTTCGACTTACCTAGCAGTCCTCACGGTGGCGAGCTGACCATGGCGGCTCCCCGTCAACTCCGCTTACTCCTCCTGCCGAGGTGGAGTATTGACGTTGATTCGGAGATTGATTTATCACGTCTAGACAAGATGCGATAAATCGATCTCTGATAGATTGATCACTACCCGCTGATCCGGCGAGTAGTAAAGACGTAGCCTTTGAGTAGTGTCCCCATGGGTGCTTCCCTGTAGGTGTGTCTGCATCCCTGTGCTGCTGATCGGAGAACTTCGATTTTTAGCTTCCTTTGAAACCTCTTTTTTTCTTTTCCTCATTCTACTTTTATTTGGCTGTTGCCTAAAAAAAAGAAGGAAGGAAGGACTTCATTCCTTTGTCAACCCCCGGTGCTGGGGGCGACGGGACACCCCCCTGGACAAGGGTATGCCCAGATCTCCAGGATTTAAGAAGAACTGCACTTGGAGTGAGGCGATCCCAGTTGCGGACAAGTATTCCAAGTGCATCCGCTGCCTTGGCGAGGGCCACATCCAACAAAAGTGCTCCCTCTTCCAGCAGCTCCAGCCAAGATCCTGCAAAGACAGAGAGCTTTGCCAAAAAAATCATCTTTATGGAGGCAGTATTCTGACCCCAACTTTCCGGTGGGTATGAGTCTTCCCCTCAGCCTTCAACTTTGAAGAATAGTGGGTCAACGAAACAGACTGAGGACTCCTCCCACAAGTAAAAAAATAGAGTGGGAAGTCCCCTCAGTGAGCCCAGGAATAGCCGTAAGCGATCACCGTCTAGCTCGGTATCCTCAGCACCGCTGGCACTGGGACCACAATCTGGTACCCATGCCTCACAGCAATGGTCAGTATCCGGTGCCACTGATGGGCCCACAGACCCTTTGGCCATGGACACTGAATCTTCAATGCTGAGAGGGCAAACACCCTAAGGAGACGCTCCCAGTACGCGAATCCACATCGGTACTGCCAGTGACAATAGCCCACTCAGCACCGTAGAGATTGGTACAAATGAGGTCTCCATCTTCCCCAGCACCACTACCACGACAATTGGCATCGGTGGAATTCCATCAGGCCAGTGACCTGGGCATGACGGAGACACCCAGTTCTCCACCCCTCAGTACCGAAATCATGGCACTGAGCCTTGGCTGGGCAAGGGGCATATCCCTGCAATCATGCCATGGCCCTCCACTGTCAAGTCAGGGGTCGGATAGTGAGCCTGAGGAGGTTTCACAGCACTCCTTCCAAGCTCCATATGGGACCCACTACTAAGAGGGTCCAGGAATGTACTAGCAGATGGTGGCACCACCACCATCTTGGTACAGCCACCCATGGGCACCTCCACCAGGTGCTATGCCACCGCAATAACCATACTGGGACCCTTGGGTAGCACACTGCTAGCCTGCCTTGTGAGCTTTAAGCATTGCCTGACAACTCTCCAGGCACGCTCCTTCAGTCACAGCATCGAGGGCCTCAGAGCCTCGGGAAACGGAGGAGCAAGAATGGGACACAGAGGAAGAGGTAACACCTAAAGCCATATCCTCCTCTGCCCCAAACAAGACAGGCATGCCCTTACCCCCATCCATGTCAGACAATTTTCATCTGTTCCAGGAGCTGGCAAAAAGAGTAGCAGATACCCTCCACATACTGGAGGAGATCAAAGACACACACCACCTCCTCAAAAATTACCCTCCCAATCAACGAGGGATCCGGCTACAACAGTGTGGCAAATCCTGGCATCAGTAGCCCCAACATGCAAGCATGCAGACAAGAAATATTATGTTCTCGCCAATGAATCAGAATTCCTTTTCTCCCACCTGACACCCAATTCCTGGATGCTGTAAATTCTCAAGACTCTCACAGCAAATACGATTACACGAATTACAATAAACAGAATGACTTTACTGGTAAGCGGCCGGAAGGGTGAGAATCCTTCAAGGCATCTTTTGGGAGGGTCAACTGGTGGCAAAAACATCACTCGGCCCTTGATGCCACTGACAGGGCAGCCAGATCCATCTCTCTGGCTGTGATGATCAGATGGGCATCATGGCTCCACTTATCAGGATTCCAGAAGGAGGTGCAGACCATGGTGGAAGACCTCCCCTTCGAGGGTGTGAGGCTCTTTGTTGAGAAGACAGATGCCTTCCTCCACACCTTGAAGGATTCTAGGGCCACCCTCAGGTCACTGGGAATCTATACACTGGAACAAAAGAGATTTTCAGCCTGCAATCCCAACACAGGCCTTATTTGTCCTAATTCCCATCACAGATCCATTTATGAGCCCCAAAGAAAAAGGGGAAAATTCCCAACACGTAAGCCATTCATTCCACAATCTTCAACCCAGCCCCCGCCTCTAAGCACCACTTTTGATGGTCAGATTGAGACACCACAAGACCACTCCCCACTACTATCTATGACCATGCACCTATTTGGCCACCACTTGGCACTATTCTGCAATGTCAGATAGATGGGTCCTAGAGATTGTCCAATCTGGGTACTCCATCCAGTTCACCTCTCTACCTCCTCCACAACACCCTTCCCCGTCCCTCTTCAGGAACCCTTCTCATGAGAGTTTACTGCAACAGGAGATAGACTGACTCCTGAAATTAAGCGCTATAGAACCAGTACCTCATCATCTATGAGGCAAGGGGTTCTATTCTTGTTACTTCCTAATACCCAAAAGAAAGGGAGGTTGGAGACCCATTCTGGACCTCAGAGCTCTCAACAAGTTCCTCAAAGCTCAGAAGTTCAAGATGATCATCTTATCAACAATCATTCAATGATTGGAACAGGGAGACTTGTTTTTGGCCCTCGACCTAAAGGCTGCCTACTTTCATATTTCAATACTACCGACTCACAGACGATTTCTCAGATTCACTCTGGGACACGACCATTACCAGTACAGGGCCCTCCTTCGGACTCTCATTGGTCCTGTCATAAACATACAGCTAAGGGTAGCATAAAATCCCTCCTGAGCAGCTGTACTGAATCTTTACCTGTAAGGGGTTAAGAAGCTCAAATAACGTGGTTGGCACCTGACCAAAAGGACCAATAAGGAAAGAAGATGCTTTCAAATCGGGGGCGGGGTTGTTTGTGCTCTCTTTGTTTGTTCCCTCTCCGGACGGAGGGTGAGACCAGGTAGGTAAAACATCTCCTGAAAGCATACCTTAAATGATTCATCTAAGATTACAAAAATTGTAAGTAAGGCAAGGAAATGCGTTAGATTATCTTTTGTTTTAGCTTGTGAATTTTCCCTATGCTAAGAGGTAATTTCATTCCTGTTTTGTAACTGGGAAGCAGAGTCAGAAGGGAATCCTCTGTGTTTTAAATCTTTTTATTTACCCTGTAAAGTTACCTTCCATCCTGATTTTGCAGGTGTGATTCTTTTACTTTTTTCTTTATAATAAAGTTCTTCTTTTAAGAACCTGATTGATTTTAGTGTCCTAAAGATAAAGGGTCTGGTCTGTATTTATATTAAAGGCAATTGGTTGGTATATTATTCTCAAGGCTCTCCAAGAAAGGGACTGAAGGAGCTTGGAGGATATTTTGGGGTGATAGGGCTCCAAGTGCCCCTTCCCTGAATTTTTGTCTAAATCACTTGGTGGTGGCAGCAATATCATCCAAGGACAAGGAAGGGAATTTGTGCCTTGGGGAAGTTTTTAACCTAACCTGGTAGAAATAAGCTTAGCGGGTCTTTCATGAGGGTCCCCACATCTGTACCCCAGAGTTCAGAGTGGGGAGGGAACCCTGAGAGGCTCAGAGAGTATTTTCCAAAGTTCTCTCTGTGGTAGCCGCTCACTTACGCTCACAAGCAATAATGATCTACCCGTACCTGGATGATTGGCTCAATCAGCCTCCTGGAGCAACTGGGCTCTGAGGAGACATCGACACCATGATACATTTGTTTACAGAACTGGGCCTCCAGATCAACTCCCAGAAATCAACCCTTATGCCAGTGCAATGGCTGGAATTCATAAGGGCCAACCTGGACACTGTATAGGCCAAAGCCTTCCTACCTCAACACAGGTTCCTATCCCTGGTCTCACTTAGAGACACAGCTCAGTGCAGTCCTCATGTACCAGCCAGACTCTGCCTCCAAGTGCTGGGGCATATGGTGGTGGGCACGGCTGTGATACCGCATGCCAGACGCCACATGCAATGCTTCCAACTATGGTTCAATTCAGTTTACAGACCATACAGAGACAGTCGGACAAACCCCTGTCACTACCTATCAGGATCAAAAACTCGGTGGAAGAACCCAGCCAATATATGCAAGGGATCCCCTTCTTGCAGACATCACCATCGTTGCTCCTTACCACTGACGTACTACTCATAGGATGGGGCATACATTTAAACGGCTTCATAACGCCAGGCAAATGATCACCTGAGGAGATCTCTCTACACATCAATCTCCTTGAACGGGGAGCAGTCAGGAATGCCTGCGGCCATTTCCTCCAGCTGATAGCAGGATCACATACAAAGATCCAAACAGACAACGTTGCCTGCATGTACCACATCAACTGACAGGAAGGGGCCAGGTCACTTTTCCTATGTATGGAAGCAATGAGGCTATGGAACTGGTGCATCTTTCACAACGTCACCTTGTCTGTGGCTTACGTCCCAGGCACTCAATATTGTACAAGCTCAGTTGCAAATTCCCGCACACTGGCGGTGAGTGAAGCTTCCCCTTGGGGACCCTAGCTCCCTGACCTGCTTCTTCGGGCCAAGGCCAGACCCCTGCTTACTGCTCTCAGCACCCCCATGGCTGCTGAGAGCTCATTTGGGACCATGGTGAGGCAGGGGTTGAGAGCTCAGCCGTGGTCAGGGTCAAGCTCTCAGCGTTGGCTCGGAGCACGGTGGAGCTCTCTCTACCCTGGCTGGAGCTCTGAGCCTGGAGCCCCTCCCCTGTTCTGCTCCTTCCCCCACGGCCCTGCCCTTGTTCCACCCCCACTCTGCCTCTTCCCCTACAAGGCTCACTCTCCCGGCTGCAGCCCTCAGACCAGAAAAGCTCTGGGGCTGTGGCGTGGAGCGAGAGGGGGGAGATTTTTCCAGGGGGCTCCAAACCTGTCACTGCCCCCCCTCCACCCCACCCCACAGTGTGAAGTTTGGGGAGGCTTAGCCTCCCCCAGCCTCCATTTTGTGCCGCCTATTTTCACATATGATCATGAGAGGGAAATGCACCCGCTAATAGTCCACGACTTGTTCACATGATGGTGAACATCGTTCACAGACTTGTTTGCCACTTATCAGAACAAGAAGTATCAATTCTACTGCTCCAGAGCGGGGATGGGACAGCACTCTGTTGGTGATGCTCTTCTTCTCCCCTGGGACAAGGACCTTCTTTGCATCTTTCCCCCATTTCCTCTATTGCTGAAGGTCCTGCTAAAAATAAAAAAGTACAGAGCTCACGATTGCTCCTATTTGGCCGAGACAGACCTGGTACCCTTACCTGACACAGCTTACGACATAAACCCTGATCTCCCTTCCAACCAATCCGCATCTCCTCTTGCAAGTCAAAAGGTGTACCCTACATCCCAACTTGGGGATTCTCTACCTCAAAGCATGGTTCCAGCACCTAGAAAGTTCATACTCAAGGGAATTACAAAAGGTTCTATTACACAGTCGAAGGCCCTCCACATGACTTAGTTTCTGCAGAAATGATCCAGGTTTCAGATTTGGTGCACGTCCCAATAAATCGCTCCAGTATCAGCATCTTCCACATATTTGGGAATATACTCTGACCCTTAAAAAATTGAGGTTACCCCTAAGCTCTCTCAGGGTCCATCTAGCAGCTATCACAACGTTTCACCAACCCATAGAGGGGTTATCAGTACTATCACATCCAACCACTAAAAGGTTACTTAAGGGTATAATAAACATCTTCCCACAACCTCGACGTCCTACCCCCTTGTGGCACCTAAACCTGGTTCTGAAAGGGCTGACTAGGCCCCCTCCTTTGAACCCATGGCCACCTGTTCATTAACCTATCAATGAAAACGGCCTCCCTGATAGCAATTACCACAGCAAGAAGAATAGGGGCGATAGCAGCTTTGATGGTGCATCCCCACTACACAGTATTCTTTCCAAACAAGAAGAAAAGGAGTACTTGTGGCACCTTAGAGACTAACCAATTTATCTGAGCATAAGCTTTCGTGAGCTACAGCTCACTTCATCGGATGCTGTAGCTCACGAAAGCCTATGCTCAGATAAATTGGTTAGTCTCTAAGGTGCCACAAGTACTCCTTTTCTTTTTACGAATACAGACTAACACGGCTGTTACTCTGAAACCTTTCCAAACAAGGTTACTCTCAGGCCGCATCCAAAGTTTATCCCTAAAGTAGCCTCCCCTTTCCACATGAATCAGTCAATCCACCTTCCAATCTTCTATCCCAAGCCTCACCAAGATAACAGGGAAACTATGCTACACACCTTAGATGTTAGGAGAGCCCTAGCATTTTACCTTGATAGGAAAAGAGCCTTTAGGAAGTCACCTAGACTTTTCCTCTCTATGGTGGAAAGATCCAAGGTCTCAGCAATATGAGTCCAAAGACACTAAGTGGGTCTCAAATTGCATCATGCAGTGCTACCAAATTCAGAACATGACCCCTCCAGATTCCATCTGTACACATTCCACAAGATCAGTCTCCTCATCTGTCACCTTCTTTAAGGATGTCCCTATCTCAGAGATCTACAGAGCAGCAACATGGGCATCAGCCCACACCTTCGCAGAACATTACGCAATCACTGGGGCCTCTGCCTCTGATGCCATTTTCGGTTCCAAAGTACTGTCATCTGTAACTGACCCGATTCCGAAGCCCCAGCTGTCCAGGAGGGGTACTGCTCAGGTGTCACCTATCCCGGAGCACCCATAGGGACATTACTTGAAGAAGAAGAAAAAATTACTCACCTTGTACAGTAACAATGGTTCTTCGAGATGTGTGTCCCTATGGGTGCTCCACAACCCTCCCTCCTCCCCTCTATTTCAGAGTTCTTGTTTATGACTCTGTGGTGGAGAAGGAACTGAGGACAGTTAGGTCATGCGCGCTGGCTAGCCTCATGATGCAGCATGAGGCGAGATAGCAAATGTGTGGGCCCAACAAACAGTACTTCCAAAATTCTCTGATCAGCTGTACAGGGACGCAGACACACCTACAATGAAACACCCATAGGGACACACATCTCTAAGAACCATCATTACTGCACAAGGTGAGTAACTTCTTCGCACAGCCTAAATGTATAGATTAATGCTTTCTGACCCAATTAATAGTTCCAATAACCCCTGTCCAACCTTTCTGTTCCCTGTGGAGTAAGAACTAACCATTTACTGCAGTCATTGATGCTGTGTGTGCTGCAAAGTAATAGAGAGTTGGGTTCTGATTCCTTTTGGCTGAACCATCATCCTCATTGCTGCTGGGTTGGTCTTCACCTGCCACTTGAGTCCACCTGTTCTCTGGATCAAACCCCTCCACTGCAGCTCCCAGCTCAGTCCAGCTGATATCTTGGCACACAAATCAAACTCCCTATGCTGTGGCAGTGTCTTCTCTACCCATTCCCCCAAGGACATCTGACTGACCCAGACCTAGTATCACCCAGGTGATCCTCCCACCCCACCCCCCGCTAATCTCTCCTGTTGATTGTGGAGTGACAACCATCCCCTTCAATAAAACTCAAATCACTGGCAATTGAACCCCACGTTGGTGAGATCCTATAACCTTGACAGCAGCAGGTAACCTAACATCATATACTCCTGGGGGAATACTGCATCAAAAAATTAAAAATTCTGCGCACAACATTTTAAAATTCTGCACATTTTATTTGTCAAAAATAACACTACATAATCACTCCAGTTTCAATTATTTTGGTAATTTATTTCAAAATACCTGTCAGCAAGTATGTCTGTAACAATACAGACACACACAAAAATAACCCCAGGAGTAGAGAGTTAAAGAAACCCAGCTCTGCTTCGCTGCCCCTCCTGCCCCCAGAGCCTAGATGGGGGGGCAGACACCCACAACCCCTCTCCCTCAGAGCCCAGTCAAAGGGCCCTGCCTTGCGCAGACACCTGCACCCCTCCCACCCAAGCCTCAGCTTCAGGACACCCAGCCCAGACACCCACCCCCCTACTCCTCAGGGCCCACGGATCCAGAGGGAGAAACAGCCTGATGCTCAGTACCAGGCTTGTGTGGCATTTCCTGCGCACTGCCACCTCCTTCCCTCAGGGCGTGTGGGGAACCGCAGCTGCCAGAAACCCTGTAGCTCCGTCCCCCTCCCCCTGACAGTGTTTTCTATGTGCTCTGCTGGGTCCAGCGGCCCCTAGTGGCAGCCAGTAGCACTTCAGCCCATTTCTGTGGAGGGGGGGAAGGAAATTCTGTGCAAAAACCCATTAATTTTTGCAAAATTCTGCATTGTGCAGTGGTGCAGAATTCCCCCAGAAGTAATCATAATGTATTAGACTTTCAAAATCCCCAGTCATGTCCTCAAATTAGTATCGGGTTGTCAAACATGAAATCCTTGTTCCTTTGACAGAGTCACAAAATGACTTACCTTTTTAACTTGACTTCAACATAGACATTCCTCTTTCCTCATGGAGTTTCTCAGAATCAAATCAAATGCTTTTACAAGCACACTTGTAATTGTAGCTAACCTTCAGATTGCTGATTCAAAAAATGGTGACTGTTCAGCATGTTCAAAGAGGAGTGCTTCAGTAGCTACTAGAACTGGGAGTACATGTAAACCTAATCCTCTATTACTGATGGTCCTGCTAAAAATAAAAAAGTACAGAGCTCACGATTGCTCCTATTTGGCCGAGACAGACCTGGTACCCTTACCTGACACAGCTTAAGACATACATCCTGATCTCCCTTCCAACCAATCCGCATCTCCTCTTGCAAGACAAGTGACAAAATAACCCTCCAGACTTTCCTTGTGTTTTTGGATAGAACATGGAATGGAGAAAAGAACCCAACCCACAGGAAGGGAGGGCCGTATTGCAAAATAGCTAAAGAAGGCTGACCTGACCAACTGCAATAACTGGAGAGGAATCAGATTACTCCTAATGCGTGGGAAAATCATGTGCAACATCATCTTGGAACGTATGAAGAAACAAATAGACTTGCAACACAGAGAGAAACAAGCAGGATTTAGACCGCGGATATAATTTGCAGACCATATTGTTGTTCTCAGGCCCATTATAGAACAAAGTGTGAAGCACAAAATTGTTCGAGAATGCAACAAGTGGAAAATTAAAGTTAGCATCCTGAGCAGAGATGGGTGCTGATGCTTTGACAGCAAACAAGAGAGGATGGGCTGGGGGTGAGACAGGCCTTGACAGTGACCAGCAGCAGCTCCGTTTGATGAGCTAGTAAAGGGGGAAGCTCGTGGAGGGATATAAAGCGACAATGATCGATGCAGCAGCATGCTGAGGCGAGACGAGCAGGCCAAGGCTGCATTTGCCAAAGCCAGAGCAGAGGGCATTGCAGTGGCTGAGCTGCAAAATGATGACAGCAGTATTCTCATCTTGCCCGTAGCGTGCAAACACCACCACTTCAGCAAGGGGTAGCTCTGGTACACCTGTCTCCAGCAGCACCTTGGCTGATGCCAAGCTGCTCTACCCTGAGGTTAAGGCCAGCCCCACTTTCCCTGGCAAGTGCCATCACAGTGCGCCGTCTTCAGATTGCGCATGCGCACTGATTTACCCACCCATGGGTAAGGCCCCCAGACTGCGCATGTGTCTTAGATTCGCACTCCGTCCCACAATAAGTCGCTGTCTAATGACGGCATCTCAGCTGGCATCCAAAACAACCAGCGCACTATTTCGCAGCCGCCGCTGCTATTACGCATGCGTGTTGAAGGGACTGGGGGGCTCCTCTCTTTCTCTCGCCCCTTCCCAACCTGCCCGGGGGGCCGAGCCGATGCCCTCCGCGGCCATTAACTGACAGCGCTGCCGGCGCTAGCCGCCGCCCGCAGCCATGTCCTTCCGCGGGTAGAGGGGAGGGGGACAGGACGCCCGGCTGGTCCCCGCCGTTCCGTGAGCCGCTCCCGGAGCGCAGACACGGGCCCCACAGGCAGCTGCAGGCGGAGACAGGGCTCCGCTCCGGCCGCCGCCGCGCACCCAGGCCCCGCAGCCTGGCCGAGGCGCCGTGCGACTCGCGGCTGAGGAGAGGGGGCCCCGGCCGGGCTTGGCTGCAGAGTCTGGGCCGGGCACGGAGAGCGGCCGCTTCCCCAGCTCCCGTGGGAGGTGACACAGCCTGGGAGCGGGGCAGCAGCCTTTGCCGGGCCCAGGGGAGAGCTGGGCCGGCTCGGCTTTCTCGCCGGGCCAAGGTAGGGTCAGCCCGGCCAGACCCGAGCGGCTGCTGGCGGGGGCGGTTTCCCCTTCCCGCTTAGCTGGCTGGGGGAAGACAGAGCCGCGACAGGGGGAGGCCGATACGGGCAGAAGACATGCCCGGATATGTGCCATAGCCTCCGTGTTACCCGGGAGAGGGGAGGCCACGGACCCTTTGGCGGGCGGCGGAACCAGGCACAAAGAGCAACAGCGGCTGCCTCGGCGCTTACTAGGGCGGGCGGAGACCCCGGCAGGGAGGGAGGCTGGCGCGGGTACAGACCGCGGCAACTTCTCGGTGAACTGTGAATGGGAGACAGCCGGAAGCAGGCAGCACCTTCCCTCCGGCTGGCACCGAGGGCGGACGGGCCCCCAAGGCATAGGGCCGGACTGAGCGGTCTGTCTGTGCACAGGTGAGCCTGCCTTCCCGCCCGGCCGCTGAGTGACTGGCCTGAGGGGGCTCTGACTGATGCTGAGGAGCCCGGTCCCAGGCTCGGTCGCCGGCGGGTAACAGCGGAACCCGGGCCCAGCGTGTGTGGGGTGCATGAGCCTGGCGCGGCCGGAGGGAGACATGGAGTCTCCGGCCGCCGGAGATGCTTCAGAGGCTGCAGCTCCAGTCGGCGACCCGCCAGAGGAGAACGAGCAGCAGCCAGAGGAGGAGAATGCGGGGGACAACAGCCCTCGCTACCGCTGGCAGCAGAACCTGAGCCCGGAGCTCCAGCAGGGTTACCGGATCCTGTGTGATTTTTTGCTGGAGAAGCACCGGCCACTGACGGCTCCTTTTCTGAAGCCCCAGGGAGACCAGGCAGCGGTCGCGGAGGAAGGAGGAACCGCCTCCCTGGCAGGTAGCAGCGGCAGCGACTCCTTTCCACAGCAAGCGGCCGGGATGTGGCTGCTGAAGATGGAAGAGAGATTTTCCAATGGGCAGTACACTGCGATCACGGATTTCGTCGCCGATTTTCGACTAATGCTTGAGACGTGTTACCGGTTGCACGGAGTGGATCACTGGCTCTCCAAACAGGCCCAGAAGCTGGAGATGATGCTAGAACAGAAGCTGGCGTTGCTGTCCCGGTAAGTAAAGCAAACACTTGTCTGTCTTCCTGAGACACCAAAGAGATTCTGACAGGTGCCAATTATGTGGGTATGGGGCACACTACTGTGTGGGAGCCTTATAGGGTTTGAGGACTAACTCCTGGCAAAAGTCACTTTCTGCCTCACTTTCCTTAAATTGTTTGTTTGTTTTTGTGACCCAAATATGTAATGAAAACCACATGTACACTAGGGCTCAACACTTTGTGCTTAGGAAACTTGTTTCTGAAGGAGGGGTTAAGCCCAAGCCTCTCACCTTTAATGACAGCTAAAAAATGTATTTGTTTATTTTAGTATTGCCTTCAAGCTACTTCCTCTTGGATATTTGATACTGGTAGAACCAAGAAAGGGTGCACAGCCACTGGAGAAACTCCTTGTGAAAGGAGAACTTTACTGCTAGAGGTAGATGATGCATCTTTTAATTTTGTTTGGCACTTAGGATGCAGTGATAAGCATTCTAATGTTATTTTACTTACAGATATCGCTAAAGATCCATAAAGATCCATAAACCTTCAATGTTAGGCACTACTACGATCTACAAAACCCCTGCCTGGCTGCTGTCTAATGTGATAGGCGCCTAAATTCACTCAGTGCCTACGTTTCTGCTATAAAAATTCCATGCGTGGTGCGTGCAGAAACTTTGGGGGAGGCTGGGCCCGCCCCTTCAGCCCAAGGCCTCTCCACCCTCCCTGCTCCTTCTGCTCCCAACAGAACCCTGAACCCCTCCCTGCTCCTTGTGCCCGCCGGCCTTGCTTCCCCAGCCATGCTACCCCAGCTCTTGCCTGCCCCACTTGAGTGCCCCTAACCCCTGAGCACCAGGTGCTGCAACCCCAGTGCCTCCAGGACCCAACCCCAGGGTGTTGCAGCCCCGGGGTGTCATGGCCCCACTGCTGGGTGGCCCAACCACCCCCAATCCTGGGCGCTGCGGTCCCAGCGCTCCCAGTCTCAGTGCCCCCAGCTCCCCGAAGCACAGGGTGGGCAGCCGCAGAGCCTCCAGCCCTTCCGGGGTCCAGGGCCCCAGCCCTGGAGAGCCGGGTTCCGTAGACCAGTGCTGGGTGGCGTGAGCGCCAGGCAGCACGGCTCCAGCACCTGGGGGCCCCCCAGCACAAGTCCCAGCCGCAGGCCCAACACGCTTCCTGGAAGAGGATCAGCTTTCCTGGGCTGGGGTCAAGGGTGAAGTGGCAAGCAGGAGGGCGCCTGGGGGTGGAGCCAAAATTGGGGGTGGGAGAAGTGGTGGTGTTCACTTCATATCTTTTATCCCAGTGATTAGAGCTCTCACCTGGTTCAGTTCCTGATGGGACTGTGATGGAGAAAGGATTGGAACAGGGATCTGCCACCTCTCAGGAGAGTGCCTCAGCCACTGGACAGTAGGATAGTCTGATGTGAATCCCCCTTAGTCTTTCCTGTTGAAGCTGTTCTACTTTAGATAGTAATTGGAGCAGGGGGAATGGAGCCTGTGTCTTCTACCTTCTGGGTGGATGCCCTTTTCACCGGGTTAGAGTCAGTCTCACTCTTTCTCTGTCCCAGTGACTCTTAAGTATTTATACGCAGTGGAACATCTTCAGCAGAAGAGATTGAGTACCCTCTCCATGGCGTCTCCTGTTGGCTAGTTTAGGCACACTCTGTCTAGCATGTTGACTTTTGTGATCTCATTCTTAGGTGCTATCTTTCCTTATGCATTTTATAGGAAGACTAGGGTGCAACTAAATCAGGTTTTGTGGCTCCCATTGTTGTTCCATGGATTTTTTTCTAGGCACCTAAAAGTTAGGTGCTGCAATACCTGAGACCCTTTGTGGATCTGGGCCAAAGAATAGAACCAAAATAAAAACTTTGCATTAGAGCTCACTTCAGGGGTGCTGGAATGGATGGTGCCATAGCCCCTGCACTTTTTACTGGATGTAAGGGCAAGCGATGGGGATGGGGTGGAGAGGAGTGAATGGAGGGGTAGGGTCTTCGGGGGGGGGCAAAGGGGCGGGGTGGGGTCTTGGGGGGAGGGAAGAGGTGGTGTGAGGGCGGGGCCACCATTCGGGTGCCTCTGGTCCCCCCCACTTTCAGGGTGCTTCCACCGCTCCTGCCTCACTTCATTTGGTCCATAAATTTTGTGGTTGGTGCCACAAAAGCAGAGGAAGATTTAGTACCTACTCCGAAGTCCCTAATCTAAGGAGGAGAAACAGACACAATGATATCGATAACTGTATAGATCCTTAGCAGATTTCTTTTTAATATTGATAGGCATATATATCCCTAGTAGCATCTTTCTTTAGTCAAGACAACTGAAGAAAGTGATTTAATTTAATAATAATTTTTCGTCCTCTTCATTTCACATTCTCAGAAGTTTCTTTTATCAGCAAAAGTAGAGTTTAGGCTAGACTTCTTAATCTGTATCTGAAACTGGTGGGCAGGTCAGACAGTGAAAGATGAATCAGTCCTTAGTGGGAACATCTATGGGTGTCTCCTGCAATACAAGTATTAATTCAGATAGGTGTAAGTGGATAGCTCCTGGTGACTGTGTGTGTGGACTAGCTTCAGATTTATTGATGGTTTGTAAATAAATCATTACTTGGGTGTAACATACTTTGTACCTTCTGCAGGCTGAGGTCATTGGACATCAGGGACTTCTTGCATCCCTCTGTTGTAACACGAAAGGTCCCTGTGTGCCATCCTCCCATTGGCGTCTTTCAGGAACTTTCCCCTCATCTTTTCCCTTATGCCTGGAACTCTGTGCACCTCCCATTCCCTCAAATCAATGTCTCTGTATAGGTTCCCATTCATGAGGCTTCTTGTGCTCCCTATTCTCCCCTCACCCCATACAAGGGTCCCCAATTTCCTCTTCACCAGGGGTTCTGTATGACTCCCATTCCCTCTTCCTGCTATTTCAGGGGCCCATGTTCTCCCATGCAAAGGGGCTGAGTACACGGTCACATCCCACCTTCCCCTATCATTATTATTTGTCTAGGAGATAAGTCATTCAAGGTTAAACTGTATTGGGATGCTGGGCATAGATGAAATATAGGTATTGTTGTGCTGGAAGGCATTAGTGCCATCAACCATTTGTTTGATCAATAGGCAATTGCAGAGATGAATCCTCCATTTTCACTCTTGCAGTTTTCTGATTTTCCAGGGTTCTGGCCACTGATGCCTAAAACTGATTAGATGTGGCATTGAGGTGGATAGACAGACAGAGATATGCCATCCAGTTGAGTATATGGCCTTTGAAGCTTGGCCCATTAACTAAATCAGATTACACAGTTATACCTTTACAAATGGCTTTATAATTGTGACAGGGATTCCCAGGGCACAATCTGGAACTGTGGGACCGCTGTGCCTCCTTAGCTCTCTAGCCTGGCTTGTCTCTCACAAAGCTATGCCAGTGACAAGAAGAAACACCCCTCCAAGCGCTGTAATCACTCAGCCATTAGCATATGGAGCCACACACCTAGCTAAATTGTATGAATGTTCCTTGAAACACTTATGAATCGTACAGAAAGAGGCACCAGCCAATCACCTCAGCCTTGCACCCCAGAAATATACCGTCTTACACTGCTCAAGACTCCCATGCACAGTGCAAGCTCATAATAAGATTACCACTTCTTTAGAGGAAAGTGGACCTGCCCCAGCCTTTGTAATCTGAGCTGAGATTCCCCAAGCACTTCAACCAAAACCACACTGTTTTAGGTAAAATATAAAACAGATCTATTAACTACAGAAAGACTGATTTTAAGTGATTATAAGTAGCAGGCATAGAGATCAAAGTTGGTTATCTTAGAAATTCAGTCTAAATTTTAACTTCAACAGACTAAGCAAAATTTGAATCAAACAATCTCTCACCCTGGTAGAAGTTACAGGCAGTTTACACTTCTCAATACTCATACTGAACTCCCTTCCAGCCTGGGACCAATCTTCCTATTTCAAAGTCATTGTCTTCCAGACGATCTTTCAGGTGTTGAGATTTGGGGTGGGGGGAGAGAAGAGGCCAAGTGATGTCATTGTATCTCTTTTATACTTCCTTCCAGCTGCTAGAAAGATCCTTGCCCTGACCTGGGGGAGTGCCCATTGCATATGTGTCCTCTCTGAGAAGTCTCTGGGATTGTGGATTCTTCGTGATGGGCCATTAACCCCAGTCTGGCCAGTGATGGTTGCTTCTTTGTCCCTATGAAGGGCCAGATGTGGGCATCTCCCAACCTCATAAAGTATTTCAGTAATACATACAGCAATACTTCATAACTTAACATACAATGATAGTACATACAATTCAACAGGATATTAAGATTCAACAGATCAAGACTTTTAAAATGATACCTCACAAGGCATGCATTGTACAAAACATATATTAGTTAAAGGACACTGTGAATATGGGCATTCCAGGATGCTAATTTGAGGTACAGAGTGTCACAATAATGGAATGATAACAAATGAGTTTTATCATGAGGGATGTTATACTTCTCTATTTTGAAAAAACAGGTAGTGTTAGTACTAAGAGTAATCACATTAGCTTCAAATTAGGCCATCTGAGTTGTTATGATGATGACTGAACCTCAAGAAAGCGGAATCTGGGTAATAAGTGAAGACTTGGACGTTAGTAATTTCTCAGAGGGACCTAATTCTATAATTGTTATAAAAGTATAGCTGCAACATCTAGTTAAATTCATATTCTAAACTGCTGATGAAAAAATAGGAACCCAGTTAATCCAAAATGGCAAATATAGCAGAAAATGGCAGAAGACTCTAAAAGAGCTATATAGAAACTTTTCTAGTGCTGAGTCCTGGATTTCTCACCTGCTGCAATGGACTGTGAGCATCTCTAGAACAGGAATTGAAGAATGCCTTTAGATTACTACATCTAGCCTGAGTGATGTGTACACGAGAATGGTGTGAGAATAGGATCTGAGGTTTACAAGAAGATGAAGTAATAAAGCCCATTGAGGGTGTTCTCACCAATATAATCAGATGTTTTGTCTGGGTGGTGAAAGATGCCAACTTCTAATGTATTGTACTCTTTAAAAGTAGCACAGGTATGAACAGACACTAAGTTGAATCTTTGTATTAAATATTTCAGGACTGAACTGCAGGGATATGTACAGGATTTTTGTAGTTAGCTTGGTTGGGATTCATAAAATAGCATGTAGAAAGAAATGGTTGGAGGAAGGTGGTCAACTACAGGGACAATGATTTACTCCAGAAACCTTTTTGCTTTTTAACTGGTGTATTTCAGGCCTTGGCTTGGGAACTTGGTTGCACCAATGCCATTAGTGGGATTGGGGCTTAGTTGCTTGTGATTATCTGAAGCAGCTCCCCTTAGACAACACAGGAGACTGGTTTTGGGGTGCACTGTGTCTAGCTCTCCGCAGTTAGAAGGCTTTTCCAGTCAGATATGGGACATCTGAAAAGAGAAAAATTAGTTCATATCTGTGAAAAAATGAGGTGACTCTGTAACAGAAGTTTTCTAAGTGTGGGGCACAACATACTAGCCTCCATGACTATCGGTGACCCCTTGGCCATCTGTTTCTTATAAACAAGCGGGTACTCATGGAACACTAATCTTGGAAGAGTGTTTCAGCAAAAAATGTTTTGGGAACCTTTGGTATATAAGGTTGCATTTTAGAATCAAATTCTCTATAGATCTGAAAGATACGCTGAAAACCACTTCCTAAACAAACTGACACAGTGAATTTGTTGACCTTGAATTCTGTTTCTGAATATAAGTGAATACTGGCAATCACTCAGTAACTGGCTAAATGAGGTACCATACTGTTTAATACCCTTAAGAGTTAGGGGCTGATGAAAATGTGTTTAATTTTAAAGCTTCAGCTGAACTTGATGAAATACAAAACATTTAAAATCAACACAAAAGCCCCCGTCCCCAAAAAATCAGGTAAAAGTGAGAAGAAACTGGTCATAAAATATTAGAAAACTGCACAGCTGCAAAAGATATTTGAATGGAACACAAAAGAAGGTAAAAGAAGAAAATTCATATTGCTTTAATATGAAAATTTTCATAACATTTGCAACCAAGGAGGAAAAAAATTGTCAGTACTATCACACTAACAAGGATTTTTGTTGAGATTTGTGGCATAAAAAGCAGGTATCATTCTTTAGCAATAAATGGTAAAATGAAGGCTGCCTATTAGTTGTCTGGCATGTGAATATACAGATAAACAGGTGGTGAAGATCTTGTGCAGTAAAGGTTTTTTAACCTAAACACACAATGTGTTATAAAAATATTCTTTGGGTATGAAAGCATGACTTTTGATTAAAGAACAATCTTTTTATAAGGGTAGTGGGCAGTAATCCAATCCCCAACTCGAATTATACACACATCTCTGCATTTAAAGATGTTAAAAATCTAATAACTAGTTCTTTCTTCTGGTACTGCATTGGCTGTGAAATATATACAAATGGTAGGTGCTGGATTGCTTTTCTGCTAAGCACTCTAGCACCTGTGCAAGGTGGAGTATCAGAGATTACCTTGTGTTAATCACCTGTGCACTCATCTCATTCCTAGGCAGCCTAGTTGCTACCTAATTCTGTTCCTTCCTTTCACCACTCTAGATCAGACTGTAATTAGAGTTAGTGTACACGGGGACACTCCAGAAAGTTAAGATGAAGTAACTAAAGTTTTGAAGCTAATGTGCTTTAGCTTAACTTCAGTTTTGATTAAGTCATCATAGCTTCTCATGTAGACAAGCTCTTAGGCCACGTCTATATGAGGATGTTATATCCAATTAATTTGTTTGCTGTAAGTGAAGCTATTTAACTCCATTGAATTGAAGTGTGTTCACACCACTGTGTTATTCCAGATTAAGGTACTTTCCTTGCTAATCATTGTGTCCGTGCAGCTCTGCTTGTTTGAATTAATCTCAGTATTCTGGATAGACATCCCATGGTGCAGCACAGCCTTCATTTTACCATTTATTGTTAAACAATGATACCTGTTTTTTATGCCACAAAATGTACATGGTTTTTCTCATGGTACATTGTGTGGTGAAACTACAGGAGTTCTGGCAAGGTTGGGGTAGGGAGCAAATTAACAAATGCCGATGATTCCTTTGTTGCTCATAATGTTTACCCTGTAGTAAGTAGAGCTAATCTTTCTTCTCTTTTTATGCCAGTTTATTGGGTTGGTGGTTCATTCCTTTTGTGTTGAGTAATTTAGGGGACTACTCTAAATATGGTTAGAATTGGACTCAGCTTTATCTCCTGTATATATGTATTTCATAATCGTGGGCTCTTCACCAAGGATAGTCTTGTCCCAAATTTCCTGAGCTCAGATTTGGATTCCAGCAGCCAAAGGATTATCACTGAGGATAACAAGTGGGGTGGGGGTTGCAGAGGAAGTGGCAACCATTCTGATAAATTATTTTTGTTACAGCAGTGCCTGGAACAGTGGTCTTCAACCTTTTTAAGTCCAAGATCACTTTTTGAATTTAAGGGCAACCGAGGATCTACCCCGCCCCTTCCCCCAAAGTCTCGCCCCACTCGTTCCTCCCTGCCTCTCTCCCTCACTCGCTCTCTCCCACTGTCACTCACTTTCACCAGGCTGGGGTAGGGGCTGGGGTTCAGGAGGGGGGTGTGGGCTCTGGGCTGGGGCTAAGGGGTTCACAGTGCGGGAGGTGGCTCTGGGGCAGGGGATTGGGGTGCAGGAGGGGGTGAGGGGTGCAAGCTCTGGGAGGGAGTTTGGGTGCAGGAGGCCGCTCTGGGCTGGGGCAGAGTGTTTGGGTGCAGGAGGGAGTACAGGGTGCTGGCTCTGGGAGGGGGGTCAGGGCTGAGGCAGAGTGTTGGGGTGAAGGAGGGGGTATGGGGTGTTGGCTCCAGGAGGAGGCTGAGGGCTGGTTTGGGGTGCTGGTTCTGGGAGGGGGCTCAGGGCTGGAGCTTGGGGTGCAGAAGGCAGTTCAGGGTACAAATGGGGGTTCAGGATGCTGGCTCCGGGAGGGGGCTCAGGGCATGGGGTTGGGGTGTGGCCTCCTACCTGGCAGCATTTACCTCCCTCGGCTCCCGTTTGGCAGCGCAGTGTGGCTGCCACTAAGGCAGGCTCCCTGCTTACCTTGGCCCCATGCCCCTCCCAGAAAGGGCCAATGCTCCCTGTAGGGGAGGGGGTGGGTGGCACATGGCTCCATGCGATTCCCCTCTGCACGCACTGCCCCCGCAGATCCCATTGGCCACGGCTCCCCATTCCCAACCAATGGGAGCTGCGGGGGCAGTGCTTACAAGCAGGAACAGCATGTGGAGGAAGACCCCTAGGGCCGTAGTGGCCACTTCCGGGAGCGGCATGGGGCCGGGGCAGGCAGGGAGCCTGTCTCAGCGGCAGCCCTGCTTGGAGATCATCCAGGATCGACCAGTTGATCACAATCAACCAGTTGGTGACCACTGGCCTAGAATGTACTAGGTTTTGTACAGACCTATAGGAAGACAAGTTCCCTGCCCTGCAGAGCTTACATCCTAAAAAAGAGATTACAGTCTAAAAAGTAAAATTAGGGCATTTAAAATGAGAATCAAGGGCATGAAATGGACCTGAAATGCATTTGGGAACCAATGCAGACTGTGAAGCATTGTGTGATGATGATTGCATCAGCCAGCGCTACCCTGTTGTTGCCTGCTGCATGCTAATCCAGTTTGTTTGCAGGTGGGCCTTAACAACACCCTCCGAGTAAATTGCAGTATTGTCTATCAGTGACCAATATATGGATCTTTTTATTATGCTCACAGTGGAGAGGAACAAGTAAATGTAGTGTACAAGTACAGGTGGGAATGTTCCGTTCTTGACACTTCCCAGGATTACACTTTTAATTGCGTCCTGTTCGGGCCGGGATAGTGGGGAGACATTGCTTTAACTTGGGTGTTATATAAATACCTATATTTTGCTTCTTGCTCTCCTGTTCATCCTGAGTGTGATGAGTGATGTTGGAATGGCATTGTGGCTTTTGCACACCCTATGAATCTGAATGTGAGAAGTTTGTTTTTGTTGTTGTTGACAATAGCTCCCTTTTGTGCATTCTTTGTGCTCAAAACTTCTGCATCAGTATGTTAGGGAATATATTAATAATAATAAAGGTCCTCAAATATGTTGGCAGCCAATATCTGTATTTTTTGCCTTCATAAAATTTTACAACCTGAATTACTATTATTTACATCTTAGCTTACAAAATATAATTGCCTAGTTTTATTAACTTGTAGCTTGTTTTCTCTGTTTTGCTGTTAATACTCATTACAAAACAACCTCTAACTCTTCAGTCTTTAACAATTCTAATATCTTGTGTATATATATTTTCTCTATTCATTTGTAGTAGACATTCTCTATTTTGTTAGTCCCGTCTGGGAAATTGGTGGTGGTTTGGGTTCTTACCTTTTGTAACCCAGGAAGTGTGTGTAATTTTTCTTGATTTTTTTGACAATCTAAGACGATGACTAATTGAAAAAAAATACTTTTCACAACATTGTATTTTTATTCAATCATTAAACTTCATGACTTCATTTGAGTTTCCTAACACAGTGTAAGAGAGAGATCCAAAACAAGAAAAGATTATTCTTTTGTTTTCAGCTATTTCATTTTTTAAATATTTCAAAGTAAAATATTCCCAATTTTGTAATCTAAAATTTAAAATTTTGGCAATCTGTCCTGTTGAGTTTGCAACAAATCTTTTGTTTCAGAATGCTTTTGTATGTTCTGAAAATGGCTTATCTGAGCTCAAGTATATAATATTTGTGTGTCTAGATGTTTACAAAATATATAATGTAGAAATTAATTTTGAAAATCTAATTATTATTTATTTAGGAGATAGCTATTCACCATTTTTAATAGTGTAGGTCTTGGCATGTAAGTTTAATATTTTGTAAAGAAGTGGTCGTTTGATCTCTGAAGAATTTGGCAGTTCAGTTGAGGATAGTAATGACACTATAACAATATCAGTTTTTTCTGACCTAACCCAGTTGTACATCTTAGAGGTGTAGGTAGTGGATTACTGCTGGTCAGGAAAAATTATTGTGCATTGATCTATTTTTTTTTGCAAGGCACTTGAGAGAGAAGACAACAATAGCAGTAACATCCAAAGGGTACTATGGGTTGGAAGATGAGAAAGGAACAGCATGCACTTCAACAAGGCGTCGTTCCACACCTCGCAGTTTAGCAGGCTTGGCAACAGGCATTTTTGAGTCCATAATGGTTCAGGTTCTGAGACAAGAAGAGCAACAGAGAGCAAAAGAAGAAAAGAGGTAAAAGGAAAAAGTTAATTTTTTTTGTAGTCTTGCCTTTCCATTTCTCAAATGTTTCTCTTCTGGAACACCAAATACATCACCTATTGTTTTGTGATACAGAGTTCACTATTGAACCCTGGACTACAATATAGTTAAGAATGCAATTACATCATGGTGATTACCACTGTCACAGAACCCATGAATTTTGCCATATATTTGGACTTGACTCTAAAAGGTCACCACTGTCATGGAACCATTTTGACATTTATATGGACCCTGTGGCTACACATTAGCAATTTGTTAGTTTTGTATCAGTCTAGTTCTCAGTGAAAAAGGGCCAGATCCAAGTAAACTAACATACAGTTCATGTGCAGCAGATGGTCAGTGCTTACTAATAAGCTGTTCATGTAGACCCTGCTGCTGCACAACAACAGGTCATAAGTTTGCCTTGATCAGCTGCTGTGCCTTAACAGTTGATTAGTTCACCTTGATCTAGTCCCATTTTAAAGAGAACTAGATCAAAGTGAACTAACAAACTGTTAATGTGCGACCGCAGGGTCCACAAGGTTACTGTGACCATAGTGTGAAATTGTTTGTTTTTTTTTTACTGCGACTGTGCCATGAATTACACACGCTTTTATCATTAGAAGGTATCCGCAAAACCCTAGTTAGTCTTAATTCACTTTTGTTATTGGAAAATTTCCCAAACACCGTAATGGTGTAAATCATTTTAAAACTTCTGATATTTTAATATCAGAAAATTTGTAATAGCGTTTGAAAGCCAGTAGTCTATGGACATATTCCTTGTTTGCTGAATCCTGATTTACCATACTTCCCCATGACCATTTTTTTTTGTATGACTATAGCAGAACTATAAGCAGTCACGACTGAAGTACTGAAAGCAAGTAACTTGAAACATTCTTAATCCATGTTTGTTGAAATAAAATACTACATATAATTTTTAGTCTAGAACAACACATTCCTTATAATGGAAGAGTATGTAGTTTCTTAATTAAATACATTTTGAGAAGTTATATTCCTCCTGATACCAATAGCATATAATCACCTTTTTTTATTCTCTCTGTATGGTGTGTGTATGTCCATTTATATGTTCTGTATAGGATGTTTTAATGTATTCAATAAATATTTCATTCTGTGGCGTACTTTGAAAGAGGTCCACTTATGGACTGTCTCCTATCAATCCGTAACTTATCCCACAGAATTCTTTTTCTGTTCTGGGGCTCTGTGAACTATGTTTGAGGATCATTCTTAAAAGGACTGTATGTTGATAAGGCATATCGCTTGTTCTCCTTTTCATTTGTCATAATGTGTAGTAGTTCAAGGTCATAGTATCCACTAAAAGGAAACAGGGGAAAGGGAGAACATACTTATTAAATCTGAAGTCTTCTTAGGGAGCCTATTTCTGCGCTATCATTCTGCTCCAAATGTGAAAACAGTAGACTGGAAAGGAACTAGGCTGGAGAGCTGCAGGATCTTGGCTCATGTACCTTCATGATGCCTCTGCATAGTTCCCAATTCTCTTCTCCGGATCCCTCAATGGCAGCATGACCATTAAGGTTATCTATGCTGGAATTGGCTCACATCTATTGCATATGACTTTTTAGTGGGGACCACCATTAGGAGAAACTAATGAAGCTTCAAACATCAAACAACATTAACTTCCATGGTTGCTTAGTCCCCATTTCTGCTTCCTTGGGAGTAGAGTATGCTGTGTCAAGTGGCTATTCTCTGACTCTAACTTCTTGGGTAGTTAAGGTTGTTGGGGGTGTGTTGTTTATAAACACCAGTTTTGGGCCTTAAATATCTGAGGGCAAGTCTACACTACAAAATTAAGTTGACCTAAGTTACATCGACCTACAGCCACTGGAGTAATTAAATCGCTTTTGCATGTCCACAGTACGCTCCTTGTGTCAGCAGTGCCTCACCAGGAGTGCTTGGATTGATTTAACTGTCAGTGTAGGGCATTGTGGAACGGTTTCTGAAGCAACAGTCTATTTAAGCAACTCAGTGTCTACAATGACATTGAGTCAACCTAACCACATCAACCTATGCACTTCACCTCTTGCGGAGGAGGAGTTAAGTAAATGTAGTGGGTGAGTTTTATCAGTTGGAGCTACATTTTAGTGTAGACGCTTACAGAGTTAGGTCAATGTAAGCTGCCTTATGTCAACCTAACTCTTAAGATGAAAGCACTGCAGAAAAAAAATACTAAAAAAAATAAAACCTGCATGCATGCTAATAACCTTACCAGCGATTCTACCCTTCCCCAGCTCCAGTAGGGGCTCTCGTAGGAGTCAGTCCTTCAAACCATGGAGTTTTTCTGTGCTTACTAGTTAATAACAGCTTTAGCTCAGAACAAGCAGATCATCCTGTTTGTTCATGCAGCTTGGACCTTTGTTTTCAACCTTCAGGAACAGGTAACCAGCAGAAAATGGTTTGTTCTTCAGGGTGTAGTATCAAAAACTTTGGGTTTTTGATTAACTGAAGATGGGGTGGAAGGAATTTGCATTCAACTCCCTCTAGACATTTCCCAGGAAATCTACTTCACGTGTATTATCCTCCAGAAGCCCATTCTGGTCTGCCTCGTTCAGTATAGTTTTTTGATAATCCATATCCACAATAATATATAATCTTTGCATTTAATAGGATGGACTCCAAAGATACTAAAACTTAATTCAGTAGGGTTTTTCCAGGATATTGCCACATCTGCTACTTATCCATGTAAACAGCAATCACATCAAGAAAGAGTGCTAGATGGGAAATACTTTGTTTAAAACTAATAATTCATCTTAATGTAACCTTTCTGCCAGTCAGAGTTGGCAGCAGCAAGGGCTGGGTTCAGTATCTAGGGATTCCTTTTCAATAACACAATGCAAAACCGTCTCGAGCCCCTACCCAGTGACCTGGGACACTTCTGTACCACCCCCCTGGGTGCCTGTAAGAGGCAGTACTTCCCCTCTTGCAAGCAATGAGTCTGAGTGTAGCAAAAGCCTTTTAAAGAGGAGGGAAACAATGTGGCATTATCTGGGGAAATACCACAAACAGGATTCATAACACAAACCATGAGCAAAAGATCGGCCCTCAAGTAAGTTTGGCAGTGTGTTGTACCAATAAAATAAAAAGCAGGATCTTATTAAAGAGGAAAAGGCAAAATGCCACATTTGTGAATACAGAAAGAAGCATAGTAAGCAGTTATAGCTATAACATTCCATTCAATTTCATATTTATTCACACATTCATACACACACAGGTTCTGCAAGGTTATCATAGTTACCAGCCTTAGAGTTGCTCATGCCAAGCCACTGCCCAGTTGGCCTGGACATGAGGAGGGAGCAGGGCCTTGTCAGATGCTCATCTGATGCTCCTGGAAGTTGGTTTGCAGAATCAGACCCCAAAGTTCTCACTTTCTAGAGTCCATTTTTATAGGAATTTCTTCCTATGTCAGTCTATGGGAATTGCTTCATCATGCTGTTGCTGAATCAATCAGCAGATGGCACATTTCTGATGGCTCCGTGCTGCCAGATGTTATCTTATTCTTTGGTTTTCCGATCCTTTGAGGCTGTTGGGTGGATTCCAGTCTGCCCTCCGGGGGTCCTCTGGTTGTTTCCACTTGACGCCTTCTTCAGCCGATGAACACTGGATTCTTAGGCTGGCACCTCCCTGATCATTCAGTTATTATCCACACCAAGCATCCATCCACATACATCCTCTATCTCTATTTTAATCACAATTGTTAACAAAGCGAGATGAATACAACAAAAGGGCGGGGAGTCTCTGTGTGCTGTTTCTGTTCAATCATAGAATCATAGAATATCAGGGTTGGAAGGGACCCCAGAAGGTCATCTAGTCCAACCCCCTGCTCGAAGCAGGACCAATTCCCAGTTAAATCATCCCAGCCAGGGCTTTGTCAAGCCTGACCTTAAAAACCTCTAAGGAAGGAGATTCCACCACCTCCCTAGGTAACGCATTCCAGTGTTTCACCACCCTCTTAGTGAAAAAGTTTTTCCTAATATCCAATCTAAACCTCCCCCACTGCAACTTGAGACCATTACTCCTCGTTCTGTCATCTGCTACCATTGAGAACAGTCTAGAGCCATCCTCTTTGGAACCCCCTTTCAGGTAGTTGAAAGCAGCTATCAAATCCCCCCTCATTCTTCTCTTCTGCAGACTAAACAATCCCAGCTCCCTCAGGCTCTCCTCATAAGTCATGTGTTCCAGACCCCTAATCATTTTTGTTGCCCTTCGCTGGACTCTCTCCAATTTATCCACATCCTTCTTATAGTGTGGGGCCCAAAACTGGACACAGTACTCCAGATGAGGCCTCACCAATGTCGAATAGAGGGGAACGATCACGTCCCTCGATCTGCTCGCTATGCCCCTACTTATACATCCCAAAATGCCATTGGCCTTCTTGGCAACAAGGGCACACTGTTGACTCATATCCAGCTTCTCGTCCACTGTCACCCCTCGGTCCTTTTCCGCAGAACTGCTGCTTAGCCATTCGGCCCCTAGTCTGTAGCGGTGCATTGGATTCTTCCGTCCTAAGTGCAGGACCCTGCACTTATCCTTATTGAACCTCATCAGATTTCTTTTGGCCCAATCCTCCAATTTGTCTAGGTCCTTCTGTATCCTATCCCTCCCCTCCAGCGTATCTACCACTCCTACAAAGTATCGCTTTGAGTCTCTCTCTGTGTGAGTAGTTGTTACAAAGTATTGCTTTGAGAACAGACTCTGTTTTAGGATGTACTAACACAGAGAGGGAGAGAAACAGTAAAATAAGAGACCAAGAGACCTCTCAGTTAGTGATACCCTGGAATTTAAACTATGGGGAATCAAAGTCATTTGTGATTTTAATACAGAACTTCTTTAATATGATCCAACAAGTGGCATTTTCTCCTCAGGGTCTTAAGTCCAGCAACCTAAAAGGCACCCCTCCCACAGTTTCTATCCTTGGTCAGTGCAGCCCCTAGAGTTCAGAAGTTCATCTGCAGCTTGTATCCCCCAGCCTGAGTGAAAGTGTGTGGAGGTATGGGGGCATCTTACATGCTCCACTGCTTGGGTCACCGGCTGATTGCCATGCCTCTCTGTGGGGTTCTGCTGCAGTCTTCACCACCAGTCACGCCTCTCCGCCGGCTGTCCTGCTAGCCATTCCTCTCACTGCTCACCAAAATGTCTTCAGCCCCCCCTTCCACTTAACACAGCTTTCAGCTCTTAATGATTTCACTGTTAGCAGGGGAGCCTCAGTGATGGCACACTCAGAACCACTAGCCCAGAGTAGGTGTAAGGCTTAGACCTAGGAGTTAGTGATTTCAGCTCTGCAGCATGTAACAAGATTATCCTAATGGAGTCAAAATTAGCTTTGTTATTAGACCCTGGAGAGAGGAGGGGTCAAAGTGCTGTTTGGGGCCCATACTACCAGGTACACATATCTATTCCTAGCCTCTCTCAATTCACTGGGTTTTGGAACCCATGTCCCTTGCCTAGCGAGTGCTACTTAGTTGAGGGTGAGTCCCTCATAAAATGCCAAGTACAGTTCTACTGTCCTTGATTCACATAACCAGGATAACAACACTTTACTTCTGTTTCACTAATAACAAAGAGATCGTGGATCCCACAGCAGTCAAAGTGACCATTTGGGCAAGCAGTCCCATCATGCTAGGCAGGGTAGGTGTGCCCATGGAAATGAGGTTAGCCTCTGAAGTCCTTTTCCACAGCTCACCCCCAGAAATCAGGGTAGAGCTCATTTTGACTCTGTTTACATTAAGAACAATTTAATAACATTAAAGATCATTGATATTTTTACCAAAAGATTAATCAGTCTTTTTCAGATTACAGAAAATTAGTTTACCATCCCTTTTCCCCCATGCAATGTTAAGTATGCTAATAAGGAACATTCATGGTATAAAACTGGATGCCTGAAGAATGCTCAGGGTCTACTTGAGAGGGATTCAGCTAGCCATTGTTACTGATTATTTCATTTCATTAAAGGTGTAAAAGGAATGAAATTGTCAAAATCTGTTATCACAGGATGGATCAGATGTTGTATGTCAGAAGTATAATAATCTATGGATAATCCTACTCAATCAGGCATTAATATACTCAGTCTTATTTTGGGCAGTAAGAACCTTTCCTTCAGTGAAAGAAATATATAAAGTAGCAGCTTGGTTTTCCATTTGTGATTTTGAAGAATGTTACAAATTGCGTTTACAAGTGTCTTGGGATACATCTTTTGGGAGATGAGTACACCAGACTGTGATGTGTTTTTTAAGGTTATTCATACAATACTACCATTCCTTTTAGTGATTTTTTTTGTCACTTCCCACTTAGAATGTATTCACAGATAAGCCATGAGGAAGAAAAGAAATGAGCAGGCAAGAAATGTATTTGTTTTTTTTTTTTCTCTTCTCTCTGAGTGGCATGTTTACTAGTGGACCCAGTCTGAAAAGAAACCGTTGAAGAACCAATGGGTGTGAACATTTTCAATAGAATGTGTTTATTTACAGTAGTTTATTTTACTTTATTAAAATTGATATTTTGTGTTCTTGTTACATTGGCATCAAATTTATATTTTGTTTTCAATTGTGCATATACATGTAATAACCTCTGACCATTTTTTGTTTAGTCTCCTTGTGTTCAGTTTTCCCCATCTTCCTGATTCTGTGGATTATCAGCTCTGTGTTGTGGGAGCTTTGTAAGACCCCATTGACAGCTTGCTTGAATTAAGAATTAACAAGAATAAGTTGTAAAACTGGGTTTAGAGATGTAGAGCCAGATTTTCAAGGGTATTTAGGCACCTAGTGGAATAATCCCACTAGGCACCTGTCTGCATTTTAGACAACTAGTATTTTTTCAAAATCTGACCTTTAGCTATTTTATAGAAAATTGTTTTTAAAAAACTCAACTGTGACAGGTTGGATCACAGAAACCCCCTTGGGGCTGCCAACGGATGTGCCACAACTACTTCTGCCCCTGCCTTCCCTACCAGTTTGGGACTCCAGAATCCTGCCTGGTTGTGCCAGACATGCTTGCCGGCTACAAACACAGACCTAGGTCTGAACCATGTCCCACAAACTGCAGGCTTACCTGAAAGCAGCTTAAGAAATGTTCTTGTCCCTCACACTCAGATACCTAACTCCCAATGTGGTCCAAACCCCAAATCAATCAGTTTTACCCTGTATAAAGCTTATACAGGGTAAACTCATAATTGTTCACCCTCTATAACACTGATAGAGAGAGATGCACAGCTGTTTGCCCCCCCCCCATATTAATACATATTATGGCTTAATAAGTAAAAAGTGATTTTATTAAATACAAAAAGTAGGATTTAAGTGGTTCCAAGTGATGACAGAACAAAGTAAATTACCAAAGAAAACACACAAGTCTATGCCTAATCCAGTAGGAAAACTGAATACAGATAAAACCTCACCCTCAGAGGTGTTCCAATAAGCTTCCTTTTACAGACTAGTCTCCTAGTCTGGGTCCAGCAATCACTCACACACCCTGTGGTTACTGTCCTTTGTTCCAGTTTCTTTCAGAGATCCTTTGGGGTGGAGAGGATATCTCTTGAGCCAATTGAAGACAAAATGGAGGGGGTCTCCCAAGGCTTTATATAGTGTCTCCTTGTGGATCTAAACTCCTCCCTCCACCTGTGCAGAATTACAGCTACAAAATGGAGTTTTGGAGTCACATGGGCAAGTCACATGTCCATGCATGACTCAGAACTTTACAGGCCAAGCCACATAGCCAGGAAAGCTCAGATGTGGATTGGCGTCTATCAAGGTCTATTGTCAGCTTAAGTGTTTCTTGATTGGGCACTTAACTTGCACATTCCTTTCTAAAGAAGGGGACTAAATGCCTTACTAAGGCTACTTAAAATCAACAAGTAAACAGCCAATATTCATAACTTTGAATACAAAAATGATACATGCATACAAATAGGATGAATATGTGCAGTAGATCATAACCTTTACAGAGATATGTTACATGGCATATGTAGCATAAAACATATGCCAGTTATGTCATATATACATTAATGAGCATATTCCCATAAAGCATTATGGGGTGCAAAGTCACACCAATCCTATGTTCAGAGAACATAATTTAGGTTGCAAAATCAAGCACTCAAAATTTCAGGAATGACGGAATTAGGTTTGCTCAGACAACCTTAATTCTGTGCCTGTATGTCCTTTCTGTATACTGAATGAGGCAGGAGTCTTCTGGAGTAATATTGTATTTGATCATATAATTGAAGACTATATCATAAGGTAAGTGAACAAGGTGGCAGAATTAAGGTGGTGTGGTCAATCATAATTCTAGTATTTCAGAACTATTGAGTGCTTGATTGAGCAACATAAACAACGTTTAACATAGTAATATTGAATATAATTTCCTAATTTGTATTTTTAAAGAACAAACATCCAATAAAATGTATTCTGTACAACTGTAACATGCACGGGGCATGGGCATGGCACATGTTTGTTGTGCCAACCTGCACTATGTACCAGTTTAAGGGCCACGCATTAAACTAGCTCCGTGGTCCCCAACCTTTTTGTGGCCAATAGCACATTCATGTTTTCAGAAGAGTGTGGCGGACACCGAAATTTTTCAAGGCTTATTTTGTATTTGTACATTAAGTAATATATTAATATTACATAATATATGAATCCATAAGATAAAAAAGGTAATTTTACTTGTAAAAGGTATTAATTAAACTATGCGGCAATTATTCTTTCACCTTACCATGTGAATTTGCTCTTTTTTATCTACCTGTAAGAAAAAATTATGATTTATTTTGTAAAAACTCCTTAACAGTTTTCATCTTATTTATTTTTAAAAAAATAAAGTTATTTTTGATTGGACAGTTTTTTGGAAACATTTAGACTAGCTGAAGCAGAAAGTGAGGCTAGTAATATTTCAGTCCTATATATAAAACATTGTTGAACTGCTGGTCCAGATATATTTATTATTCTTACTTTAACATAGATAGCCAGTTATGATTAATTAAAAAATATTCTTTGTGTTGTTACTTGTAACTGGATTTAAATAAACAAACAAACATTTTAAAAAAAAGTTAAATACAAGTTAATCATATGCGCTCATCAGCACTTAATGGAAAATAGGTATCATTAATTCATGTGTTTTTTTTTTCTAATAAAGTCAGTGTGATTTTTGGCACTGCATTTCTTCAGCCAATTTTTCGTAGTTGGGAGAGTAGGATGATATTCCCATTTGTAAGCAATCATCAAGATGGGCATCTGTATGCCGAGATCTGTATTTTGATTTTATGATGTTCATTGTTGAAAACAGAGCTTTGCATAGGTAAGTGGAACTGAAATAAGATTTTATTTTGTGTGCTACATTTTTTAAGGCAGGAAACTTTTTTCGGTCAAAGTTTTCATCTGTTGCGCAGGATTTTAGAACAATATCATTTTGAAGGTCCAAAATCTCCCATTCCACGTCTTCTATTCTTTCTTGAATGAGACTCACAATTGATGTAGCCATTTCTGTTACCTCTATTTGGCAAGTGAAAGGATTCACAAGAAAAGCAACTACAGGCTCAATGGTGGTGAACTGTTGAAATCTCTTTTCAGATTGTTCTAGAAGTGTTTGAATGTGGATAACAAATGGTGATGGGTTAAAATCACTGTCACATACCACTTTCTTCATACTTGGGAAATGTATGAGAGACTTCGTCTTCATATGTGACATCCACAAGATCAGTTTTGCTTTGAATGATTTTACAGAACCTATCATTTGAGCCACGTTTGTCTTTTCCCTGGAGCTCAAGATTTAAAATGTTCAATTTGTCAGTGATGTCGGCAAGAAAAGCCAAGTCCATTAACCAGCTGGAGTCTTCTAGGTGCTCAAAGTTCTGATGTGTGGACTTCAGAAATTCTTTGATGTCTTCAATTAGGCTTAAAAAACATGCGAGACCTTTACCTTTGCTCAGCCATCGTACTTCTGTGTACAAGATAAGATCAGATTGTTTATCATCAACATCTTCCAACAGGGCCTTAAAAAGTCGGTGTTGCAAAGGTTTAGCTCGAATAGTGTTAGTTATTTTAATAACGACATTCATGACTTGTTGAAAAGAAAGAGCTTTGGCGCACAAAGCTTCTTGGTGGATAATGCAATGATAGGACATAAAGTTCAGAAAGGATTCATTCTTCTTGCAGAGTGCAATGAATCCATTGGTGCTGTCCATCATTGCTGGTGCCCCATCAGTGGTGATTGCAGACAGCTTGTGTAGTGGCATACTAATTGAAGTTGCATATGGTTTGAATAAATTACAGATGTCCTCACCCTTTGTTTGCCCTTTCATAGGCAATACTCTGAGTAACTCTTCTTTTATGGTGAAGTCACGAAATACCATCCTCACCATAACTGTCAACTGCGCTGTATCTGATATATCTGTCGACTCATTGAACTGCAGTGAAAACCAGTCACATATTTCCAAGTCATCCTTTAGCTGAGTTTGCATGTTGCTTGAAATTGCATGTATCCTCCTCGTAACTGGGTTGTCTGATAACTGCAAGTCTTGTATTACCGACAAAATCTCACGTTTGTTAGGAAATCCTTGAAACAGGCAATCAGTACCAGTCAAAAATGCTTCCTTCAAGAATTCACCATCTTCGAAGGGTTTTTTCTTCTTGCAAGCAGATGAGCAATTTAAAAGGAAGCAATAGTAGCACTTTTAGACTTTACCACTTGTCTAGTGAAAACAGATTGCGGGGCAGATAGGTTTGATTTGAGTTGATTAATTTTCTTCTTTCTCAACTCAGATTTAAATGGATGGCTAATGTCAAAACAGCTGTGATTAGTTTGGAAATGGCGTTCGACATTGTTTTTTCGGCACTGCAACAGTACCACCGCACAATAAGCAAACATATTTCCCTTTATTTTCAATAAAACAATGGGATTCTTCCCACTCTGCGTTGAAATAATGCGTACGTTGTCTTTTATTTGAACCACTCATTTTGGGGCTAAATGTTAAAACAATAATAAATCGCAAAGCGCGAGAAAACAGCAGTATGAGTGCAGCAGAAGAATACTCACAGGGCTGGCTTCAGGCACCAGTGGAGCAAGTACATGCTTGGGGCGTCACATGCTAAGGGGCGGCATTTCGTCCATTCTTGTGGTGGCAGAGTCTGAGCGGGGGTTTTTTTTTTTTCCTGTTTCAGCAGTTCGGGCGTGATGCGGTGTTTTTTTTGCGCTTTGGCAGTTTGGGCGGCGGCAGTCCGAGACACTTTTTTTTTTTTTTTTGGCAGTTCTGGGCAGCGCGGAGAGAAGCTGGAGAGAAGCCGTGGCCCCGCGCCTGCCGGGAACAGAGAACACCAGCGCCTGCAGCCCCAGAGTTCTCTGTCCCCGGCAGGCGCGGGGCCGCGGCTTCTCTCCCCTGCTGGGCATTACCTTTCACACCGTGTCACTAGGCAGACACGCATATATGCCCTGGCGGGTGCCATAGCACCCATGGACACCACGTTGGGGACCACTGCACTAGCTGACTCTACACAAGGTGCAATCAAGTGCACAAAATAAACAGAAAAAATAAATAGTTTTTTAATTGCTTTCTGTTATACTTTGTTACTTTTAAAAGTATCAGGTAAATAATTTTCAGGGAGAGTATGATTATTTTTTTCTACATGTAGAGTTTTAATGCTTTGCTTTCTTAATTTGTTTCAGATCGATTTACCATCCAGCAGTTATTTTTATGTTAATTTCAAATAGCTAAAATTTTGAAAGTTCTCTCTCCACACAAAGCATAGGAGGAATCTTTAGGTGCAAGACCCAGAGTTGACAAGTTCATATGGCCGCTAAAATTCAGCTAGAGCCCTTATTCAGTGTAAATCCAGTTGAAGTCAGTGGGAATTTTTGCTTGTCTAAGGAATGTAGGATTCCAGTATAAGATGAGGAAATCTATTTGACAGTTTGTCGGACATGTCATTCAGAGAAATATGTTTGGATCAGATATTTTTATTTGTCAGATAATAGTATCGTTTTGTTGCAGCCACTCTTTACAGTGATTTCATCATGTCAGTGTTTTGACATTACCAAATGTACAGTGCTTCCCATTATTACCAATGTGATTTGCAAATAAAAATATAAAATACAGCCTCCTTTTTAAATGTTACTTTATACACAATCACACACCAAGTATTGAAATCATGTTTTAATTTTGTGTTTCTCTTTCCAAACTAGATATGTAAGACTGGAGATAAAATGTGGCCACAGGAAAATATTGTGTGATAACATGGAATGGTGGAAAATATGGAAAGACTTTGTGCAATAAATATTTATTAAATGATGTAGATTCATTCTCAAGAACAGGTTTTAAAAACAATAAAATTTACACTAGTTTCATGGGTTTTTGCCAAGCAGTAAGCAAAGGTGTCTTTAGGATTTTTTTTTAGTAATAAAGGGAAAATATTTTGACAAAAATGATATAGTTGAGTGGAATTAGAGTATAAATGTTGCACTAACAGGTACACGGTGGCATACTTTTTGTAGTTTGTTTTAGTAAAACCCATCATAGTTCCATGTAAACTGTGCAGGAATCTTATATATACAGCGCAGATCAGAAATCACGCTGCTCGTGTCTCCTCTGTGCGGCCCCAGCAAGGCTGTGGTGTGGCTCTTTTAAGAATCTGCTTGTTCCCTCCCCCGTGACGGTGGGTTTGGACTTCTCTCCTTACTGCAAGGGAATGCAAGCCCTTCTGTTTTTGTGTCATGCTTGGCTGAGCCAAGAGGAGGTAGTGGCTCTGAGATGCCCCTTGGGCAGGAGCTCAGATGGGGCCTGTCTGGGTTCTGTAGTGCTGGCCTGGGTTAGTGGAAGTTCCAAAGCTGTGGCCTGAGGGGCAGAAGCACACACCCCTGACCCCATACCCACATCTCATCTGCACAATAATTGGTGTCCAGGGACATGGCAGTTGCTGCTGCCAAGAGGCAGCAGGGGAGTGAGCTCCAGCCTAGCCCCCTTCCTGGGAGTCCCCAGTGGGCATGTCTGGAACCCCTGGCCCAGGGAACTTGCGGGGGGTGTGTGTGTGTTTGTCTCTCCCTGTCCCTCCCTCTCCCAGGCTCTTAAGACAGCTGCTGCATAGCAAATCATTTCCCTCTGGGACATCATGAACGGGTGTAATAGAGACTAATGTGTGAGACTGGGGAGGAGCCACCCTGGAGCAGCCCTCCCTGCACCCTATTCTCCTGGCTGCCCCCCAGAACTTCTCCTAAACACTCCGTAGCTCAGACACACAGAACCCCTCCTATACATACCCCTCACTGCACACACACAATCCCCCTCCCATGCTCACCCCTCGCTTTTTTTTTTTTTTGTTTGGCTGGAGAACAAAAATGTAATGTTCAATGGAGTTTGTGGCCCCCTCAGTACAAAATAATAACAACAATTGAGGGAATATTGATGCCAATACATTTCACCAATGCAGTACAATGCAATACAGTAAATATGCTTTTTCCTACTGATACACTGAAAAAATTTATATAGCCAAATTTATTATTTATACTCTGCATGGGTGTGCCTGCATGCAATCTTTAGCTGTAATTTCAACATCTTTAATAAATTAAAGATTGGTTTTGGTTATTAATAGCTATTCTTAGTGATTGGCCCCCTTCACCATCTGCTAAACCAGACCATTCCCTTCCCCTCCCCATCTCCAAGGTGCAGAAACCCTTTTGGTCCCACCTTTTTTCAAGCCCAAGTGCTCTAATATACACAACTTACCTGTACATTTATTTCAATGTAGAGTTCATATATTCAAATAAACACATTACCATATGTTAGAGTATTTAGCTGCCTAAGGCATTTGGAAATAAGGCATTTGGAAGCCGCCTTATGTAGTTGCGAAGGAACGGCAGGCTTCTTGCAGGTGGAGGAGAGGTTTAGGAGTGCGTGGCAATTGAGTGGGTGTTTGGATGGGAGCACTTCACTTTTTTTAAAAAGAAAAGGAGTACTTGTGGCACCTTAGAGACTAACCAATTTATTTGAGCATAAGCTTTCGTGAGCTATAGCTCACTTCATCGGATGCATGCTGTGGAAAGTGTAGAAGATCTTTTTATACACACAAAGCATGAAAAAATACCCCCCACTTTAACTTTAGGAACCTAAAGTTAGATAAGCTATTACCAACAGGAGAGTGGGTTTGTGTGTGTGGGGGTGAACCTGGATTTGTGCCGGAAATGGCCCAACTTGATTATCATACACATTGTAAGGAGAGTGATCACTTTAGATAAGCTATTACCAGCAGGAGAGTGGGGTGGGGGGAGGTATTTTTTCATGCTTTGTGTGTATAAAAAGATCTTCTACACTTTCCACAGTATGCATCCGATGAAGTGAGCTATAGCGCATGAAAGCTTATGCTCAAATAAATTGGTTAGTCTCTAAGGTGCCACAAGTACTCCTTTTCTTTTTGCGAATACAGACTAACACTGCTGTTACTCTGAAACCTGTCACTTTTTTTTACTTTCTTTTTTCTATTCTACTGCCCACCCTCAGGAAATTAACTGAAAAAACCCTATGTTAATACAATATTGAGGTATAACATTTCAGTGGACAAAAGTTAGAAAATGTAGACGTGAAGATTCCCAATTAATTCGGACACCTTTGTATATGTGTGTTTGTTAATGGCATATATTTAACAACTTAATAGAGGCACTCATTGGACTTACAACACAATTTGTTCCTGAAAATTGCGTCATAAGTCGAAATGTCATAACTTGGAACCACAGTACACTCCATTGCGGGACCAAGGGTTGTAAAGTCGAAACCAGTTGTTGTAAGTCAAATCAGGGGGTCAATTCAGAAACGTTGTAAGGTTGTAATTCGAACGTCGTAAAGTCAGGGACTGCCTGTAATTGCTAACCTTGAAATATAATGCAGGACAGATACAGCTCACTCTACTCATGTAAGTAGTCCTATTTACTTCAATGGACTTAATCATCCAAGTAAGGCAAGCAAGATTTGACCTCATATGTATAACGTGGCTGTATTAACGCTGATGTGGAAACATCAACTTTTGAATTTACTGACATTTTTAATTTAAATTTTTTGGTGTTGCATTAATATATCTTTCTGCATTTAATAGGTAAATAAATAACAAATACCCAACAATATAGTATTAGGAAACTTCATCTTTGGGTTTCAGGTACAAACCATTTGAACTTTCTTAATGATTTGTGTCAGATTAAACTTTCATTGGAATTACATTTTGATGGCTACTTCTCTGTAGTTCTTGCACATTCATAAATACATATAGCACACTCACTTAGTGAAAAGTGCTGGTCTGTGGTATATTACTCCCTTTTTGCGACAAAGATACAATCTAAACTAGGCTATTAATGCAATACATATACATAAAAATGTATAAAGTGGCAGAGTAATGTCTATTTTAGAGCAGTGGTTCTTAATCTGGGGTGCACACACCCCCTGGGGGTGCAAGATGCTCTTTCTGGGAGTGCGAGACATGCCAGATTTTTTTAGAAGGTAAATCATCGAAAACACAAATTAAGCACAGGCACCTAAGTACAACTACTTTGTTTCATCAAAACTATGTATTTATTAACATTATATATTTTTTAACGATTACTGTAATATACAAACAAAAAATATATCTAGGTTTAAAGAACTGACCTACTTCAATGATTTTTGATAAGAGGTGAGAGAACATATTTTGAGAACCGAAGGGGTGCAGGCTGCAGTAAAGGTTAAGAACCACTGTTTTAGAGGCTAGTACTCATTAATAGCTTTCTGTCATCAAATGGAGAAGTCTGTGTTTGGTTAGGGTCTTTTGGCTTAATTGGGAGGAGTTTATCCTTTCAATTTATATTTCATATTAATTTATTTGTGTGTAAGAGGGAGAATTGGGGCAAATAGTTTGAAAATAAATAAGATAATAGGAACTGCAATATTGGGTCAGACCAGAGATCGGGCTAGCTCAATATCCTTGTTTCTGACAATGGTCAGTACCAGATGCTTCAGGGGGAAAGTGTAAGAAACTCTGTAGTAGGCAGTTATGGAATAACTTTTCCGTAGGGAAAAATTATTCCTAAACCTATGTGTTAGTCTAGTGTATGCCCTCAAACAAGAAGGTTTATACCCCATTCAAATTTAAAAAAAAAAAAAAAAGAAATCTTTACTAATGAAACTCTGGATGTTCTCATTATTCATATATATGTCCAGTTCTTCTTTGAAATCTGCTACCTTTTGGCCTCTATCCTATCTTGTGGCAATTAGTTCCACAGGCCAGTTTTGTGTAGTGAAAACATTTCCTTCAATCAGTTTTAATTGTGTTGCCTTTGCATTTTATTGAATGTACGTATATACTTGCATTATGAAAAAGATAAATAGAAGTGCCCTGTCTGTCTTCTCTATACTAGTTATTATTTTGTATACATCTATCAAATTCCTTCTTATTAGTGTGTTGTATAAAGTAGTTTTGCTCTTTTCAACCTATCGAAATTTTTCTAGGTAGGTTTCTATTTATATCACCCGTTTCTGAATACGCACTATTTCTGCTGTATCCTTTTTGGTGTGGCACCAGAACTGAATACATTATTCCAGCTGAGGGCATACCATTTGTAAATGTAATATCATTATATTTTCAGTGTTATTTTCCATCTCATTCTTTATGCGTCCTCACATTTTATTTGCTCTTTTTAACCCACATTGCACATTGATTAGTAAAACACACATGGAAAAGGGGCATGTATACAGTAGAATACCTTTTGTTAAGTGTGTATATTTGTGTATAAATCAGAAAGATGTTAAATGAAAACAAGAGACAAGATAGCTGTTCGAAGTCACAGTACAGCAGTGTGAGGGTAAAGTCTCAACAGGTATGCAGTTGAATAGGATTTTAATTGGATACTTGATGAGAAAACAGTGTCTGCTGATAAAAGGGCTGTAGAATTGTTATTGGGGGAACACCTGATGGTATCTGCCAAGATTTTCTCATCCCCTCACTTCTTTTTCCAAGTGGCAGCAGTAAGAAGTGTAGGTAAGATATAATCACCTATACGTTCCCATTTTGAGTACTGATGTGTTATGTAATCCATCTTAAAGACCAACTGAATTCTGATTTTACGTGCTGTGTTCATTGTTGCTTTAAACAAAATCTATTGGTTTTTCATTCTGTATTTCTGACTTTTCTCCTTCACTATTTTTTAAGGTAAATCAGATATCTTAATTTTTGTGACATTTCTTTTATTTCAATAGGCTACGAGAGCAAGAACGAAAAGAGGCAGAAGAAGCTAGTCAGAAAGAAATAGAAGAATGGGAAAAGTCACTTTTAGCTGAAGCAGCACCTACAAGGATGGAGACCATGTGGGAAATTCCAGCTATTGGTCATTTCCTTTGTTTAGCACAACAAATTCTAAACTTGCCTGAAATAGTCTTCTATGAGTTGGAACGTTGTCTTCTAATGCCTCAGTGTAATGCTTTTTTATCCAAAATAATGACTTCTTTGTTAAGTCCTCCTCATCGAAGATCTACCTTGCATCGAAGACCAACTCTTCCTTACAGGACTTGGGAAGCAGCACTTAGACAGAAAGTGCAACAGTGGTACACTGTTGTAGGGCAAACTGACAACCCTGATGGCTGTGCAGAAAAGCTTGGGCTATGCCCCCAGTTTTTTAAAGTCCTTGGGGAAGTTAATCCTTTGGAGGGAACACCATTTCATGAGCTCCCATTCTACCAAAAAGTATGGCTGCTAAAAGGCCTCTGTGACTTTGTATATGAAACACAAAAAGATGTTCAAGATGCTGTGCTTGGGCAGCCTATCCATGAGTGTAGGGAAGTGATCCTTGGTTATGATTTCTTGGAGAATGCCTATGTTCATTTTCCACAGTTCTGTGGTGCTGATGTACGGATTTACAAACAGAAGCCTTTTCAAGCTCCTGCATTTCCAGCTCCCCCCATCAAAGTAAAAAAAGTACCACGGATTAAATTGGAGAAAGTGAAATGTGAGTATGTCAGCAAAAGCAACGGGGAAGTCAGATTTGGTGGTAGAGAAGAGCTGCTACCTCACTGTAAAATAGAAGCAGGGAAAAGTATGGATTCTCTTATTTGTTGTCCAGCAAAAATTCACTTGGATAGTTTCAGTATCACCACGGAAAAAGAAATGAAACCCAATTGTGAAATTAAAATGCATAGAGCCTGTGACATAAAAAAAACTGGCTGCTGTAAAGAGAACCAGGAGAAGCCAATTAGTCCAGGAGAAATTGTTGGCTTTGGGGAACCTCTTAGCCCAGGAGAAATCAGGGTTGTAGAAAATGGAGAGAAACATCATGAAGCTTCCCTAATAAAAACTGAGCCCAGCCCATTAAAAACAAATACCCTTAAAACCTGCCAAGTGCATGTGAATGGGAGTCATAGCAACAATCCAGACATGAATTGCCACAAAGTTGCTAGAGAAATGTTTCTGGAGAATTCACTATGGAATAATAAGAAACTAAAACTTACTAAGATGCGAGCAAAAAAGAAGAAAAAGAAAAAAAAGAAACTGAAAGACATTTTGAATGCACATCTGCAGAGAAAACGTGATGACCTGCAAAGAAAGCGTGAGATTCTTCCTCACCCATTCAAGACTTACAAACCTGAGATCCAGAATAAGTTGTTCATCATCAAAAAGAAAGCAAAACACAAGAAGCACAAATCTGGTAAGTTGATTTGATTATACTAAAAGTGAGAGAAAGGGTGATAGTGGCGTGTTCTTAAAATAGACTTTGTAGCTGTATTTGTTATATTTTATTTTGTGAATGGGAACAGTATCATGCCTTTTACGTTTCTGATATTAATTTTAGATGGAAGAGTTTCACATCCAATATATGGTATGCACAGAGCAGGTCCGTCAATTGATAAAACTTGACAAAACATGATTCATGTACAGTTTTCAGGGTAGCCTGTAGTCAGTGTAGTTTGCTGTGAGACGTTTTACTTGACGCAAAAAGCATCTGAGGCTATATCTACACTTAGGGCGGCGTGTAGAGCACAGATACCACATGCTCCATACCACAGGTAAAATAGCAGTGTGGTATTTAAACAGGATATAAATTGTGTAAGCTGTTTTACATGTTGCTGCTATACTTACTTTTGTCAAACTCTTTAGCAAGGTGGTCATCACTAGCAGTGCTCTCAGAAATACCAACTGTATTTTAAAGAAATGATTTTACAAACTAGTTTGCCATGTGTACATAGTGAAAAGTTTTTTACATTTTCAACATTCAGATTGTTGGGCTGAGAAAAGTGCCTGACCTTGCATCATTGAAATCAGTGGAAATAATGCTATTGACTTCAAAGGGAGCCGGAGCAGGCCCTTAAAAATTATTCTGTCTGATTTTTTTTTAACTAACTATTGTTACAAGTAATACTATTTTTAATATGATTACTTGATTACTGTAAAAGAGAGATCAGGGAAAAATTGCAATTTTCTGTTTGTTCACTTTGTATATCTTATATATAGTGCATTGAGCATTAAAAATCTTACTATCACAAATTCCTCATCTGTGTTAGCTGCTGTAGTGTAATTTGATGCCCAATGTTTGTAACATACTAACTTGTTATTTTGTTTTAATGGTTAAAACATAAACAACATTATCTTGCTTAAGGCAACTTCATAAACTAGGATCTGCTGTCAGATGAGTCTGCAGACAGTTGATGTAATTTGTTTGATTCTATTTTAAGGGCTTCTTTATTTCTACTAATCTTTATTAAGGTATATTTTGGGTACCAAGCATGTTATATTGGGAGAGCCTGTTATAACAGAAATAAGTATGCTAGGCTGCAAATTAAAAAAAAAAAAGTGGGCAATGAAATTGTATTATATTAGTCATAAAATGAGCTTCTGTAACTAAGTAGTAAATCTAGCTAATGGAAGTACCTGGTTATTTATATCAAATTGCACTTGTGTGGTAAGGAATCCTAGTTTCACACTGGAATTGTTATGGTGAATTTGTCTAGGGAAATATTAAAGAATATAAATGATTTGTTAAAAAATACATTTTCCTGTAATTCTAGTCTAGTAACTACACTTTCCCTTCAGAGATTCCCACTCTTAAGTTGTGGGCTCCAGCAGATGTCTTGGGAATGCTCTCACACATTAAGAGTTTTTCAGAATTTCCTGTATCAAGGTGACTGTTGGGAATGTGGGAGAGAGTGTACAGAGTCTCCATATGTTTTGTTTGTGTAATACATTTATAATGTGCTTATCTCAAGGCATCTGAGTACCATGCAAAGGAGACAAATACAAAAAATACTAAAGCGAAATCAGCTAAGAGTACAATGTGCTGCATAAAAAACCCCCCCCCAAAAAACAGAACACCTCCAAAGGATCAGTTTCGAACTGGTAAGAGGAATAAATAAAAGTTAGACAGTTAATTTAAAAAAAAAAAAAAAAAAAAAAAAAAAGCTCAAGGAGGGAATCCAAAGACTAAAAAAATGGGTCAACTGAAGTAGATGAAACTTCTAGCATGCACTAAAGCGGGATCTAAACCACAAGGGCCACATGAGGACTAGTACATTGGCCCGAGGGCCACATCACTGACCCGCCCCCCACGCTGCCCCTGGCCCCGCCCTCACTTCACCCCTTCCATGAGGCCCTGCCTCTTCCCACCCCTTCCCCGCCCCCATTCCACCTCTTCCCCAAATCCCCGCCCCTGCCCCACCTCTTCTCTGCTTCCTCCCCTGAGCGTGCGGCTCCCTGCTCCTCCCCCTCCCCCCCGGAAGGCGTTAAGCCCTGCCAAACAGCTGTTTGGTGGTGGGAAGTGCCTGCAGGTAGGCAGAGGAGCGGGGATGCGGCGTGCTGGAGGGAGGGGAGCCTGGCTGGGCACAGGACATAACTCCAGGGGGGCACGGGGAGCTTGGTGGACAGCGTGGCGGGCCGCAGGAAATAACCCCGCAGGCTGTATGCAGCTCGTGGGCCGCGTGTTTGGGACCCCTCACTAAAGAGAGTGAGTGAGGTGCTCTGTGGACCTCTTCTAGGAGGAATTTCCACAGTTGAGACCCTCAGACAGACATGGAACTTCCCTACAGCCTTGTCCTGATTGAACCTAGAGACCAAGGGTATGTCTACACTACGAAATTAGGTCGAATTTGTAGAAGTTAGTTTTTTAGAAATTGTTTTTATATAGTCGATTGTGTGTGTCCCCACACAAAATGCTCTAAGTGCATTAAATGCATTAACTCGGCAGAGTGCTTCCACAGTACCGAGGCTAGCGTCGACTTCTGGAGTGTTGCACTGTGGGTAGCTATCTCACAGTTCCCACAGTCTCCGCTGCCCATTGGAATTCTGGGTTGAGATCCCAATGCCTGATGGGGCAAAAACCATTGTCACGGGTGGTTCTGGGTACATGTCGTCAGGTCCTCCCTCCGTCTGTGAAAGCAACGGCAGACAATTGTTTCGCGCCTTTTTTCCTGAGTTACCTGTGCAGACGCTATACCGTGGCAAGCATGGAGCCCGCACAGCTCACTGTCACCGTATGTCTCCTGGGTGCTGGCAGACGCGGTACTACATTGCTACACAGCAGCTGCAACCCATTGCCTTGTGGCAGCAGATGGTGCAATAGGCCTGAAAACCATCCTCATTGTGTCCAAGGTGCTCCTGGCCGCCTCGGTAAGGTCTGTCAGGAGCACCTGGGCAGACATGGGCACAGGGACTAAATTAGGAGTAACTCGACCAGGTCATTCTCTTTAGTCCTGCAGGCAGTCCTATTGTACCATCTTATGGTGAGCAGGCAGGAGATGAGGATGGCAAGCAGTCCGATTGCGCCATCTTCTGCCGAGCAGCCAGGAGATGTGGATGGCTTGCAGTCCTACTGCACCGCCTGCTGCCAGCCAAAGATGTAAAAGATAGATGGAGTGGAACAAAACAAGAAATAGATCAGATTTGTTTTGTATTCATTTGCTCCTTCCTTCCTCTCTCCCTCCCTCTGTGAAATCAACGGCTGACAGTCGTTTTGGTGAGGTCTCTCAGGGGCACCTTGAAAACTTTAACGGAGATACAGTCCTGCCTGAAATACCAGAGGGAGGGATACCTTAGCGAGTTGAGCATTGACCTGCCCAGGGTTTTGAGTTCAATACTTAAGGGAGCCATTCTGTGTGACAGTTGTTTTTGTTTCTCCTTGATGTAAAGCCACCCCCTTTGTTGATTTTAATTCCCTGTAAGCCAATCCTGTAAGCCATGTCATCAGTCGCCTCTCCCTCCATCAGAGCAACGGCAGTCAATTGTTCCACGCCTTTTTTCTGTGCAGATGCCATACCACGGCAAGCATGGAGCCCGCTCAGATCAGTTTGGCAATTAGGAGCACATTAAACACCATGCACATTATCCAGCAGTATATGCAGCACCAGAACCTGGCAAAGCGAAACCGGGCGAGTAGGCGACATCAGTGCGGTGATGAGAATGATGAGGACATGGACACAGACTTCTCTCAAAGCATGGGCCCTGGCAATGCGGGCATCATGGTGCTAACGAAATAGGTTCATGCGGTGGAACACTGATTCTGGGCCCGGGAAACAAGCAGAGACTGGTGGGACTGCATAGTGTTGCAGGTCTGGGACGATTCCCAGTGGCTGCGAAACTTTCACATGCGTAAGGGCACTTTCATGGAACTTTGTGACTTGCTTTCCCCTGCCCTGTAGCACATGAATACCAAGATGAGAGCAGCCCTCACAGCTCACAAGTGAGTGGCAATAGTCCTCTGGAAGCTTGCAATGCCAGACAGCTACCGGTCAGTCAGGAATCAATTTGGAGTGGGCAAATCTACTGTGGGGGCTGCTGTGATGCAAGTAGCCAATGCAATCAAAGATCTGCTGATAAGGGTAGTGACCCTGGGAAATGTGCAGGTCATAGTGGATGGCTTTGCTGCAATGGAATTCCCTAACTGTGGTGGGGCCCTAGACGGAACCCATATCCCTATCTTGGCACTGGAGCACCAAGCCGGCGAGTACATAAACCGCAAGGGGTACTTTTCAATAGTGCTGCAAGCACTGGTGAATCACAAGGGACGTTTCACCAACATCAACGTGGGATGGCCGGGAAAGGTACATGATGCTTGCATCTTCAGAAACTCTGATCTGTTTCAAAAGCTGCAGGAAAGGACTTTATTCCCAGACCAGAAAATAACCGTTGGGGATGTTGAAATGCCTATAGTTATCCTTGGGGACCCAGCCTACCCCTTAATGCTGTGGTTCATGAAGCCATACACAGACAGCCTGGACAGTAGTCAGGAGCTGTTCAACTATAGGCTGAGCAAGTGCAGAATGGTGGTAGAATGTGCATTTGGACGTTTAAAAGCATGCTGGCACAGTTTACTGACTTGGTTAGACCTCAGCGAAACCAGTATTCCCACTGTTATTACTGCTTGCTGTGCGCTCCACAATATCTGTGAGAGTAAGGGGGAGACGTTTATGGTGGTGTGGGAGGTTGAGGCAAATCGCCTGGCTGCTGATTACGTGCAGCCAGATACCAGGGCGGTTAAAAGAGCACAGGAGGGCGCGGTGCGCATCAGAGAAGCTTTGAAAACCAGTTTCATGACTGGCTAGGCTACGGTGTGAAAGTTCTGTTTGTTTCTCCTTGATGAAACCCCCTGCCTCTTGGTTCACTCTACTTCCCTGTAAGCTAACCACCCTCCCCACCTCCCTTCGATCACCGCTTGCAGAGGCAATAAAGTAATTGTTGCTTCACGTTCATGCATTCTTTATTAATTCATCACACAAATAGGGCGATAACTGCCAAGGTAGCCCAGGAGGGGTGGTGGAGGAGAGAAGCACCGGGAGGGGTGGTGGAGGAGGGAAGGACAAGGCCACACAGCACTTTAAAAGTTTAAAACTTATTGAATGCCAGCCTTCTGTTGCTTGGGCAGTTCTCTGGGGTGGAGTGGCTGGGTGGCCGGAGGCCCCCCACCGCGTTCTTGGGTGTCTGAGTGAGGAGGCTATGGAACTTGGGGAGGAGGGTGGTTGGTTACACAGGGGCTGTAGCGGCGGTCTGTGCTCCAGCTGCCTTTTCTGCAGCTCAACCATACGCTGGAGCACATTAGTTTGATCCTCCAGCATCCTCACCATTGAATCCTGCCTCCTCTCATCACGCTGCCTCCACCTTTCAGCTTCTGCCCTCTCTTCAGCCCGCCACTTACTCTTTTCAGTCCGCCACCTCTCTTCCCGGTCATTTTGTGCTTTCCTGCACTCTGACATTGTCTGCCTTCGCACATTCGTCTGTGCTCTGTCAATGTGGGAGGACAGCATGAGCTCAGAGAACATTTCATTGTGAGTGCATTTTTTTCGCCTTCTAATCTTCAGTAGCCTCTGGGAAGGAGAAGATCCTGTGATCCTTGAAACACATGCAGCTGGTGGAGGAAAAAAAAGGGACAGTGGTATTTAAAAAGACACATTTTATAGAACAATGGGTACACTCTTTCACAGTAAACCTTGCTGTTAATGTTACATACATAGCACATGTGCTTTCATTCCAAAGTTGCATTTTGCCTCCCCCCACCGCGTGGCTACCCCCTCAACCTTCCCCCCTCCCTGTGGCTAACAGCGGGGAACATTTCTGTTCAGCCACAGGCAAACAACCCAGCAGGAACGGGCACCTCTGAGTGTCCCCTTAAGAAAAGCACCCTATTTCAACCAGGTGACCATGAATGATATCACTCTCCTGAGGATAACGCAGAGAGATAAAGAACCGATATTGTTTGAACGCCAGCAAACATACACTGCAATGCTTTCTTCTACAATGATTCCTGAGTACGTGCTACTGGCCTGGAGTGGTAAAGTGTCCTACCATGGTGGACGGAATGAGGCTGCCCTCCCCAGAAACCTTTTGCAAAGGCTTTGGGAGTACATCCAGGAGAGCCACGAATGCCAGGGCCAATTAATCATTAAACATGCTTTTAAACCATGTATACTATTTTAAAAGATACACTCATCAGAGGTCGCTTCTCCGCCTGGCGGGTCCGGGAGGCAGCCTTGGGTGGGTTCGGGGGGTAGTGGCTCCAAGTCCAGGGTGAGAAACAGTTCCTGGCTGTTGGGAAAACCGGTTTCTCCACTTGCTTGCTGTGAGCTATCTACAACTTCATCATCATCATCTTCCTTGTCCCCAAAACCTGCTTCTGTGTTGCCTCCATCTCCATTGAAGGAGTCAAACAACACAGCTGAGGTAGTGGTGGCTGAACCCCCTAAAATGGCATGCAGCTCATCATAGGAGCGGCATGTTTGGGACTCTGACCCGGAGCGGCCGTTTGCCTCTCTGGTTTTCTGGTAGGCTTGCCTCAGCTCCTTAAGTTTCACACGGCACTGCTTCGGGTCCCTGTTGTGGCCTCTGTCCTTCATGCCCTTGGAGATTTTGACAAATGTTTTGGCATTTCGAAAACTGGAACGGAGTTCTGGTAGCACGGATTCGTCTCTCCATACAGCGATCAGATCCTGTACCTCCCATTCGGTCCATGCTGGAGCTCTTTTGCGATTCTGGGACTCTGTCATGGTCACCTCTGCTGATGAGCTCTGCACTCACCTGCAGCTTTCCGCACTGGCCAAGCAGGAAATTGAAATTCAGAAGTTCACGGGCCTTTTCCTGTCTACCTGGCCAGTGCATCTGAGTTGAGAGTGCTGTCCAGAGTGGTCACAATGGAGCACTCTGGCATAGCTCCTGGAGGCCAATACTGTCTAATTGCGTCCACAGTACCCCAAATTCGACCCGGCAAGCCCGATTTCAGTGTTAATCCCCTTGTCAGGGGTGGAGTAAGGAAATTGATTTCAAGAGCCCTTTAAGTCGAAAAAAAGGGCTTCGTCGTGTGGACGGGTGCAGGGTTAAATCGATTTAACGCTGCTAAATTCAACCTCAATTCCTAGTGTAGACCAAGGCCAAGAGCAAATCAAGGCATCCACGTACTGATGGGTTTGATGTAAGCACCTAGAGAGTAAAAAATATTCACCCCAGCCAGTGTCTGACAGAAACATAGAGCAAGAGATACTCACTGAAGTTAAATTCCAGAAATTGACATGGCAGGGAAGAGGGAAGGAAAAGATGGGAGGGATCATCCTAGCTGGGTTTGGGGAGAAATATGACCTACATTTTTTCTCAGCTTGTTCTCTTGTACGGTGAAAATCCTCATCTTCATAAACAGAGGAACTGGTGCTGTGGAGATACTGTTCTATGAAACATGGATCTCAAAGCAGTAAGAAAACCCCTTCTCCTTAGCCTTAGGAATATGGCACAATATGGAATACATGACCACAGGCCATGATGAGGGACGTATAGGATCAGGAAGATAGCTTGGGTGAATGAGATGAGAGATTGTCCTGTTTCTGCCCTAGCCTGTTCAGGATTTATGGCCCAGAGTGGTAGATAAATGGGCTTCCAACACTGGTAGGCTCACCTCTCTGGCTCCCTCTTCTCCATGTGCTCCCAGCCCTAACATCAGCCCTTACTTACCCCATTCTCACCACATCAACAGGGGAGGGAGAAGAGGTTACAATAAACTGTGAAGGAGATATTTGGCATCCCTCTCACCCCATCAACACTAGAGATGCTTGAGAGAGGGAAGGTAGGGTGAAGTCTGCCTTGCAGAGCTCTGCTTCTGATGAACCACCTGAGGTTTGTTGAAGTGAAGATACGCAGTCAGGATGCTCTGCCACAGCAGATTTTGTAGCTACTTCAAGGCACAAAGAATGGAGAATAGTAGTTAAAGGCAGATGCAGAGTGGATCTGTAAAATCTGCTGGTACAGCTCTTTCAGACTGTCAGCCCTTTAATGAGCCTCAGATATGGCTTGTTTACTCCTGGGGGAATTCTGTGCCAAAATGAAAGATTCTGTGTACAATATTTTAAAATACTGCATACTTTGTCAAAATAACACAATATAATTGCGCCAATTTAAATTATTTTGGTAATTTATTTCAAAATACTTGTCAGCATCTATGTCTGTACCAATACAGACAGCAAAAAAGATTCAAGAAATGTTTTTTGACAAACAGATTTCTTACTAGGCATATTAATACAGAACTCTTGAGTAATAATTCATTTAAACTACAATACAGAAATGTGTTTCCTGTACTCCTCAGAAGCAGTGAAAAGGCTTGGGGGAGTCAGGGATAATGTAGGAGCTGAGGAAGAGGGAAGTAATTGCTGGGAAGGAGCCTGGATGTGAACTTGGAAGGTTGTTGCGAGTGAGTGGGAGAAGCATGGAAGAGGGATTGTTAGGGAGCCTCCACCAGGCAGACCCTGGGTGGCCCTGAGCCTCTCTCATTCAGTCAGGCACATCTCCCCTGTCCCCATGCGTCCTTGCACCGCCACTCAGCCATTCCTACTCCCCCATCCCCAGGTGGCCCTGCACCCCCTCCTCTTATCCCCATGTGTCCTTGCACCCCCACTCAGCCACCCCTTCCACTCATGTGTCCCTGCTTTCCGTCCCCCATGTGGCCTTGTGTCCCCACTCATATACTGCACCCTCACTTACATAACTGCACTCAAAAACAAACCAGTGTAAAACTTTAGAGCTTACAGGTCCACTCAGTCCTACTTCTTACGCAGCCAATTGCTAAGAGAAACAAGTTTGTTTACATTTACAGGAGATAATGCTGCCCACTTCTTATTGACAATGTCACCTGAAAGTGAGAACACATGTTCACATAGTACTTTTGTAGTCTGCACTGCAAGGTGTTTACGTGCCAGATGTGCTAAACATTTGTATGCCCCTTCATGTTTTGGCCATCATTCAAGAGGACGTACTTCCATGCTGATGACACTTGTTAAAAAAATGCTTTAATTAAATTTGTGACTGAACTCCTTGGTGGCAAATTGTATATCTCCTGCTCTGTGTTTTACCCAGATTCTGCCGTATATTTCATGTGACAGCAGTCTCGGATGATGACCTAGCATGTTGTTTGTTTTAAGAACACTTTCACTGCAGATTTGACAAAACACAAAGAAGAAACCAATGTGATATTTCTAAAGATAACTACAGCAGTTGACCCAAGATTTAAGAATCTGAAGTGCCTTCCAAAATCTGAGAGGTACGGTGTGTGGAGCATGCTTTCAGAAGTTTTAAAAGAGCAACACTCCAATGCGGAAACTATAGAACCCAAACCACACACAAAAAAAGAAAATCAGCATTCTGCTGGTGAGATCTGACTCAGATGATGAAAATGAACATGCATGGTCTACACTGCTTTGGATCGTTATTGAGCAGAACCCATCATCAGCATGGATGTCTGTCCTCTGGAGTGGTGGTTGAAGCATTAAAGGACATATGAATCTTTAGCGCATCTGGCACATAAATAACTTTCAACACCACTGTCAACTGTGCCATGCAAACACCTGTTCTCCCTTTTGGGTGACGTAAACAAGAAGCGGGCATTATCTCCTTGTAACAGTGTCCCTGCAGGGTCCTCCTGGCTCCTGCCCTCTCTGGGCTGAGAAAGTCACAAAGAGACCTTTTGGTGCAGTGCCCACCTGGTGCTTTTATTTACAGACTGTGCTCCCACCACCTTTCCACTGTACAAGTAGTCCTCTTCTTGCAGTCCACTGGCAGGAGAGAGGGGGCAAGCTATATCTCTCTGCTTCCCCTCACTGCCTTTCCTCTGCTTCAGCTTTCCTCTTTTGGCCTTCCTTCCCCTGGGGCTCTTATTCAGCCCCAACTTGATGAGGCAGCAGCTGTTCAAGCTTCCTCAATCAGGGCCAGGTGGTCTGCCCAGCTCCAATTCACCTCCCTTAATTGGAGCTGGAGTGACAGAGGGTTGGCTGAGCAGTTTTCTGCTTAGCACCCTGTCACACTCCTGCAAATGTAAACAAATTTGTTTGTCTGAGAGATTGGCTGAACAAGAAGGAGGACTGAATGGACTTGTAGGGTCTAAAGCTTTATATTTTATTTTTGAATGGAGTTATTTTTTGTACATAACTCTACATCTGTAAGTTCAGCTGTCATGATCAAGAGATTGCACTACAGTATATGAAAAATACTGTTTTTTATTTTTACAGTGAAAATATAATAAAAATAAAGCGAGCTTTGTATACTTTGTATTCTGTGTTGTAATTGAAATCAGTATCTTTGAAAATGTGGAAAACATCCAAAAATATTTATAGAAATGATATTCTATTATTGTTTAACAGCGCGAATAATCACACAAGTCAGACCGGCTAAGATATATCATACAGGAGACTGCAACTCAGGGCCTGGTCTGAGTGTGGGACAATTGTGTGAATCCACATTAAGTGGTTACAGCTCCTGTGGCTTGAGATCTAGAAGGGCTTAGAGAGACCAGGAGAGATTAGAGGTGCAGTACCATGACAACTCTGCTAAAGTAGAGATTAAAATAATTGTTATTTTGATTCTTGTCAGTCTGATTCATTGATGTAGAAAGCATATTCTGGGATAGTGTGGCAGCTCTGTCAGAATGCAAGAGATTCCCTGAAATAATTTGTTTCAAAGGAGCTTTGATATAAATCCAGAACCTCGTAATAATGTTCTAAGAGCTTCAAACTAATACACTTGCTGAGTATTCACTGTTTCTCCCTTCTTTGTAGTTGTCATAAACATACAGGTAAGGGTAGCATAAAATCCCTCCTGGGTAGCTGTACTGAATCTTTCCCTGTAGGGGGTAAGAAGCTCAAATAACCTATTTGGCACCTGACCAAAAGGGCCAATGAGGAAAGAAGATACTTTCAAATCTGGGGGTAGGTTTTGTGTGTGCTCTCTTTGTATTGTTCCCTCTTCTGAATGGGGAGCGAGAGACCAGGCAGGAAATATATCCCATGAAAACATACCTGAAATGAGCATCTAAGATTACAAAAAATTGTAAGTAATGGCAAGGAAATGCGTTACATTATCTTTTGTTTTAGCTTGTGAATTTTCCCTGTGCTAAGAGTGAGTTTTATTCCTGGTTTTTTTGCAACTTTGAATCTGATCCTATAGGGAAATCCTCTGTGTTTTAAATCTTTTTATTACTCTGTAAAAAGTACCTTCCATTCTGATTTTTGCAGGTGTGATTCTTTTACTTTTTTTTTTTTAAATAAAATTCTTCTTTTAAGAACCTGATTGATTTTCAGTGTCCTAAAACCTAAGGAGTTTGGTCTGTGCTCACATTATACCAATTGGTGAGGATATTATTCTCAAGCCTCCCTGGGAAAGGGGGTAAAAGGGTTTGGGGGAATATTTTGGGGAAACAGGGACTCCAAGTGGCCCTTTCCCTAAATCTTTGGCTAAATCACTTGATGGTGGCAGTAATATCGTCGAAGGACAAGGAAAGGATTTGTGCCTTGGGGAAGTTTGAACCTGAGCTGGTAGAAATAAGCTTAGGGGGTCTTTCATGCGGGTCCCCACATCTGTATCCCAGAGTTCAGAGTGGGGAGGGAACCCTGACAGTAGTCAAAATTGCAAATACTTATGTAGAACATAAAGATGGTTTGTGTTTGGTATGGAATTCAGACTCTGAGATTGAAGTATTAATTCCTTTTAACATGTATGTAATTAAGCTGGTGGTGTTCAGTATAAATTCCATCCACACCCTCAACTATGTTCTCGGAGTTGTAAAAATTATGTTACAATAGCATCAGATGTCATCTAGGTCAGTGGTTTTCAAACTGCGGGTCACAACCCAGTAGTGGGTTGCGGAATGTAAGGCACTGGATCATGGTGACTCTGGTTAGCACCACCTACTGGGCCATTAAAAGTCCCACTGGTGGTACTGCCCAGCTAAGGCAGGCAGGGTAGTCCCTACCTGTTCTGACACTGCGCTGTGCCCCAGAAGCGGCCAGCAGCAGATTCGCCTCCTAGGTGGGGGGGCCATGTGGCTCTGCGCACTACCCCTACCCCAAGCATTGGTTCCTGCAGGCGAGAGCTGCGCGGAGCTGCTTGCGCGCCTCTGCCTTGGAACTGGACCTGCAGCTGGCTGCTTCTGAGGCACAGCGCAGTCCTTGGTGCCAGGACAGGCAGGAAGCCTGCCTTAGCACCCCCGGTGCGCTGCTGACTGGGAAGTGCCCGAGGTAAGTCCGCGCCCCAATCCCCTGCCCTAGGCCTGAGCCCCCCATCAAACCCCTTCCTGCACCCCAAACCCTTCATCCCCAGCCCCACCCCAGAGCCTGCACCCCCCAGCCTAGAGCCCTGACCCCCTTCCACATTCCAACCCCCTGTTCCAGCCCTGAGCCCCCTCAAACCCGGAGCCCCCTCCTGTACCCTAAACCCCTCATCCCCATCCCCACCCCAGAGCCTGCATCAAGCCCAGAGCACACTCTGAACACCTCATTCCCGCCCCACCCTGCAGCCCTCACCCCCGCATCCCAATCCATTGCCCCAGCCCAGAGCCCCCCAAACCCCTCATCCGCAGCTCCATTCGGTCGCAGGCATCAACAATTTTCTTCAACTGGGTCTCCAAAAAAAAAGTTTGAAAACCACTGATCTAGATTTAGAAAGGCCTATCAACTAGGTTATGAGCATATAATGAAATACTGTAGGACCACTTTATTTTTCTAAGTTGTAACAGAGTTCTTGAAGCATCAGGCCTCTGTGTTTGTCATTCAGCACCAATGTCCTCAGAAATATGTGTCACTGAGATTTCATTTTATTTGCTAACATCATTCTGTGTTGTGAGTCAGTTATTTATTCATTTGTTGTAAGACCTCTGCTGTTTTGAGGCAGATGCAGACCATGTCAGCACAGAAACCCCTGACGTGCACTCTGTCTTGCGATTTGCTGGATTCCTGAACCTTGTGTATTTCTAGATGAGGAGCTATTGGGTGGGAATAAAATAGTCTACATTTAAAAATAAGCACCTAACAAATATGAGATTTCAGTTGCCCTCTGAACTTCAGGGAACAACAGGAGGGGATAAAGTGTGTCCTATGCCCTTGTAATGGTAACTGGGTGTTACTATTTCTGTTAACAGATAGTTCAGGCTTACAATTCAATTTAAGATCTGGTAGGGCAAATCAAATTTTTTGATGGAATTTGGTTGGAAATGTTAGAATTTGTGGAGTTAAAGAGGCCTGAGGACCAGGTGGCTGTATGAGTTCACCCTTAGACCTGGTCTACACTAAGAAATTAGGTTGGTGTAACTGTGTTGGTCAGGGGTGTGAAAAATCCACACTAACCCCTGGTTAGATAGTGCTAGAATTCAGCTGCAGCATTTTAAGTGTAAATAAGCCTGTATTTTGCCATGGCTAATGGCAAAAATTAGCGTGATTTAAGACACTCCCTGTTTTTAGTCCCTCCTTTTCTGGACTTCAGGTCTCAAACCATATTTTTCTATGCAGCAAACCTTCACCTCACCTCACCTCACCCTTTGTTATTATAAGAGGTTCCAGATCTTGTAAACCATTACAATTTCAAGTCAAGAGGAATTCCTCACAGGTTACAGGTGAATAGCAATTGCAACATTTTGTCTAAAAACCTTTTCCAAAAGCTAGGTTTTGAGCATTGTTAAAGAGTCTCAGTTAAAAAAATCTTTCTGAGATGTTCACTATATTTGCCATTGTGAGAGATTTTGAGAGAATTGCATCAGTGACAGCTTACTGTGAAACTTACAAATACAAGTAGTCTTCTTAAAAATAGGTCAGAATGGTAAATATGATCTCCATTGTCCCTGTTAAAATAAATCATGGTTTTCAAAAAAACACATGATTTAATTATCAGATATTATTTTAGTGGTGCATCACTTGATAAAGTTCCTTTCTAGGCTAGTGTCAGCTCTATCTCATCTATTCAGTGAGTGAAAATGTACATTTTCAAACCTGGAAATTTGGCTCATCAAAGAGAGCTTTGAGGAAGGGATTAAAATATCAGAATATAAAACCTACAGAGTGTAGAAGTTATTTGGGTATTTGATAAATTTTTTTTGCTTAGACTAGCTATAAATTTATCTTGTTACTGTGTCTTACTGGACCTCTGCAGAGAGGTCAAGGTATATCAAGTATAGAACTACATTATTTCCTTGCATTTTAAAGGTGTTCTTCTAGGTCAGAGTGGAGGCCCATGGACATGGCATTACGGAGGAAACTTGTACTCTTATTGCCAATGCCCGATTTGTGTAGTAGTCCCCAGGGCTGTCAATATGGTAATTTAAGCACTAAAACTTAAGAAAAAATAAGGTCCTTTTTTTAGAAGAGACCAGTGGAACTTTATATAGTACATATTACTCCAGTTCAGAATAAGGAAGGAAAGCTCTCTCTGTATATTGGAGAAAAGAGAGAGCTGCAATTAGATGTTTCCAGGCTGGGGAAAGTGAATTCTGATGATTTCTCCACAGGCACCTCAGACTTCAAATTTAGTAGTCCAACAAGAATTTTTGTTGTTGTTTTTCCCGTTTGTTGGGCTTTGGTCTCATTCTCGCAAATAAAATAAAATATTGTTACCACTGGAAGTTACAAAGGATTGGAAGAAAGCTAATGTAGTGCCAATATTTTAAAAAGGTAAACGGGACCAACTGGATACGTATACATCGGTTAGCCTGACATCAGTCCTGGGCAAAATAATGGAATGGCTGTTATGGGTCTTAGAATCATAGAATATCAGAGTTGGAAGGGACCTCAGGAGGTCATCTAGTCCAACCCCCTGCTCAAAGCAGGACCAATCCCCAATTAAATCATCCCAGCCAGGGCTTTGTCAAGCCTGAACTTAAAAACTTCTAAGGAAGGAGATTCTACCACCTCCCTAGGTAACACATTCCAGTGTTTCACTACCCTCCTAGTGAAAAAGTTTTTCCTAATATCCAACCTAAACCTCCCCCACTGCAACTTGACTAATAAAGAATTAAAGAAAGGTAATAAAATTAATGCCAGTCAACATGAATTTAGGGAAGGTGAATCTTGTGAAGCTAACTCTTTGAGATATAAAGTTTGGGTGATAAAAATAGCTGTGTTGATGAAATATACAGGCAGTCCTCAGACTTAGGACACAGTCATTGGTTCCTGAAAATTGCTTCATAAGTCAAAACGTTGTAACTCAGAACTGCAACCCACTCCCTTGTGGGACCGAGCGTTGTAAAGTTGAAACCAATTGCTGTAAGTTGAATCAGTGTGTCAATTCAGAAGCGTCGTAAGTGCTGTTTGTCGTCAGTTGAACGTCGTAAAGTCAAGGACTGCCTGTACTTAGACTTCTGAAAAGCTTCTGGCTTGGTACTGCACAACATTTTGATTAAGAAACTAGAATGATACAAAATCAACATGGCACACATTAAATGGATTAAACTGGACAGGTTTCAAAATGTAAATGGGGAATCGTCAAGAAGCAGTTGTGCTTCTAGTGCTGGTCCTATACTAGTTATTTTTACAAATGACCTGGAAGAAAACATAAAATCATTACTGATAAAGTTTGCAGATGACACAAAGATTGTAGGAATGGTAAATAAGGAAGAAGATTGTTCTGGATCTGTGACCTATCTGGATCGCTTGGTCAGCTTTGGCACAAGCAAGCAATATCCATTTTATTATGGCCACGTGCAAAATCATACATTTAGGAACAAATAATGCAGGCCATACTTATGGGATGGGGGACACAGAAGCTATGACTCTGGAAAAAGACTTGGGAGGGTCCTGGTGGATAATAGCTGAACATGAGCTCCCAGTGTGAGGTTGTAGCCATAGATGCTGACTTTTGGTTTCGCCAGTGGGTGCCCCATCCCGGCTCTGCCCCCTTCTCCAAGGCCCCACCCTCACTCTGCCCCAGTCCACCTCTTCCTGCCCCTGCTCTGCCCCCTCCCCTTAGGTCCTCTCCCCAGAGCATCTCCTACCCACTGCTCACTCCTTTCTTCCCTCTCCCGCCTTGAAGGCGAGGTGTGTGTGTTTGGGGGGGTGGCTTCAGCCTCCCCCCAAAACTGGCAGTGTTCAGCATATTTATACACTTGTTCCATATTCTATCATTGGCATCTTAACAATGTAATCATTATTAAAATAGTAATGAAATATATCATTACATTATCATGAATTACCGTATATTAAAATCATTACACTCAGCTACAAGCTGTCTTCACTAACGTCCTAGTTTAAAGACATTATGTTCACTCTGGGCTTTACACCTGCTTAGGGCCTGTTTGGGAGCTGAGGGCTGCTGCTGGCTGTGGGAAGAAGGTGGATGAGAGGGACAAGCAGTGGAGAGTCTTTCCCCTCTCCCTGCCCCTTTCTCCTCTCCCTTTCTTTCGCTCTCCCTGCCCCTTTCCCTTTCTCTTGTTTCTTCTCTAAGTCCTTGCTCCCCATCCTGATGTTTCCCCATTCTTGCTTCCCACCCATGTCCCTTTTTCCATCTCTCCTCCCCAATTCCTGGTGGCTCTATCTAGTGCCTGCTCCCACTCGCACACTCAAAGTGGCAGAGGAGGTTCCCCCTCCTTGGGTGGGAAGGTTGCCAGTGGTTAAGGCGCAGGCCTTGGGCTCAGGTGTTCTGGGTCTGCTTTGCCACAGACTCCCTGCTTAGCCTTGCAAAAGTCACTTCACCTCTGTGTCCCCTAGATCCCACCTGCCAAATGGGGCTAATGCTAACCCTGCCTCCTAGGCTAAATCCATTCATTGCTGTGTAATGATGGGGGAAATGGAGATATAAAGGTGGGGAGATTTGGGCTGAATTTCTCCACAGCCTGGAAGTGAAAGCTAGCTCCGTGCAGGGGGGATGGGGGAGAGAGGAGCTCAGGCCAGCTCCACACAGAAGGGGGTTGGGGCCTCAGCCCTGCAGCTTCTGCCACTAGGGTTCCTGGGGCTCCCGAGCTGGGGACTTCAGCCCCACATCTTCTGCCAGGGTCTGGGGCTTCTCCTCCCCTCCCTCCCACCCAGTGCAGCTCCTGCCGGGGTCCGGGGCTTCTCTCCCCCTGCCTCCCCCAGTGCGTTTCCTGCTTGGGTCCAGGGCTTCTCCCCTGCCCCCCGCCCAGTGCGGCTCCTGCCGGGGTCTAGGGTTTCTCCTCCCACACCATCCATCACAGTGCAGCTCCTGCTGGGGTCAGGTCTCCTTCTCTGTTCCCCAGCGTGGCTCCTGCCGGGGTTGAGGCTTCTCCTCCCCCTAATCCACCACTGCACCCAGCCCTAGCCTAGCTGGGCTCCCGTGGGTCACCTGATGCCTGCTGTGGCTGGAGTGGAGCCTGGCTGGTAGGGAGCAACCATATACATAGACGCCATGGCCATCAGCCCAAGAGGTGTGGGGCAACCCTAGGTGAGTAGGGGCTGGCTTTGCTGCTACTGTTAGCCCAGCACTCCCACCCACACCTAGCCCTTAAGATTTTTTTTTTTTTGTGAGACTCACTCAGCCCCTGTGGGAGCAGGGAGGTGAGAAACAGCTGATCTAAGCCTGCCCACCAAAAAGCTGATCGCAGTTGCGCGCAGGCTGCCCCTAGGAAACAGCTCATAAGTCGAGGCACCTGCAAAACAGTTGATCCCTGGCTGCCAACAGCTGGTCATCCCAGTGGGTGCTGAGCACCCCCTATTTTTTTTCCGTGGGTGCTCCAGCCCCGGAGCACCCAGGAAGTCAGTGCCTATGGTTGTAGCCGAAAGATCTGATGCTATCCTTGGGTGCATGAACAGATGAATATCGAATAGGAGTAGTAAGGAGGTTATATTACTTCTGTATTTGGCACTGGTATGACCACTACTGGAATAATGTGTCTGCTCAGTCATCTCATTGGCTTACATTTTTCAGATATTTAAAACAAAAAACATATATAATTTTTATACACTTGTGTTTGAATAAGTGTGTAATGCAAGGAGTGATTTGCAAATTAAACATCTTGGCTCTGACAGCACAATTGCAAGGCTGTCACATAGTATTAGAGGCTTGCCCCACCCTGCATGTGCCGTGGCTCCGCACAGCTCCCAGAAGCAGCTGCATGTCCCCGCTCCGGCTCCTACGCATAGGGGCAGCCACGGGGCTATGCACACTGCCCCTGCCCCAAGCACTGCCCCTACGGCTCCCATTGGCCAGGAACCACGGCCAGTGGGAGCTGCAGTGGTGGCGCCTGCATATGGGACAGTGTGCAGAGCTGCCTGGCTGTGATTCCACATAGGAGCCAGAGAGGGGACATGCTGCTGCTTCCGGGAGCTGCTTGAGGTAAGCGCCACCTGGAGCCTGCCTCCCAACCCCCTTCCATATGCAACCCCCTGCCCCTGCGTGGTCCACCTTCCGCCCTCCTAACTCCGTGGTCCCAGCCTGGAGCACCCTCCTACACCCCCAGCCCCACCCCAGAGCCCGCACCTCCCCCCCTGCAACCCAACCTCCTGTCCCAGCCCAGAGTCCCCTCTCGCACCCTGAACTCCTCATTTCTGACCCCACCCCAGAGCCCGTACCCCCTCCAACACCTTAACCCAATCTCATGAGCATTCATGGCCCGCCATACAATTTCCATACCCAGATGTGACCCTCAGGCCAAAAAATTTGCCCACCTCTGAGTTATGAGGTTTCTGTAGATACATTAGGATATGTCTGTACTGCAGTTAAATACCTGTGGCTGGCCCGTGTTAGCTGAAAACAAAATGGTGCTTATTGCTAATGTATCTAAGTGCTTCTCAGACATTAACTAGGGATAGAGCTGTACGTACAGCGCTGTAGCAGTAGGGTTGGCAGGTGTCCGGTTTTTGATTAGAACACCTGGTCAAAAAGGGACCCTGGAGGCTCCGGTCAGCACTGCTGACGGGGCCTTTAAAGTCCGGTCGGCGGTGCAGTGGGGCTAAGGCAGGCTCCCTGCCTGCCTTGGCTCTGCATGGCTCCTGGAAGCAGCAGCATGTCCTCCCGTCCCGCTCCTAGGTGTAGGGGCAACCAGGGGGCTCCGTGCTCTGCCCCCACCCTAAGCGCCAGCTCCGCAGCTCCCATTGGCTGGGAATCCATCGCCAATGGGAGCTGCAGGGCGACACCTGCGGACCGGGCAGCGCACAGAGACACCTGGCCGCCCTTCCGCATAGGAGCTGGGTGGGGGGACATGCTGCTGCTTCCAGGAGCTGCCTCAGGTAAGTGCTGCCTGGAGCCTGTACCACCTCCCGTGCCTCTCCCACTGCCCCAGCACTAATCCACCTTCTGTCCTCCAAACCCCTCAGTCCCAGCCTGGAGCACCCTCCTGTACCCCAAACCCCTCATCCCCATTCCAGAGCCCACACCCCCAGCCGGAGCTCTCACCCCCCCACTTCCCTGCCCCAGCCCTGATCCCCTCTCCCGCCCATTGAACCCCGATCCCAGCCCAGAGCACCCTCCTATGCTCCAAACCCCTCATCCCCAGCCCCACCCCAGAGTCTGCACCCCCAGCCAGAGCTCTTACACCCCTACCCCAACCTCCTCCCCCAGTCCGGAGCCCTCTCCTGCACCCTGAACCCCTCATTTCTGGCCCTACCCCAAAGCCTGTACCCCCAGCCGGAGCCCTCACCCCCTTCCGCTCCCAACCCACTGCCTCAGCCCAAGTGGTTAAAGTTGAACAAAGTTTTATAAGCAATTGAAAACAGAGTCTGGTAATGGGAAGTATTGGACAACCTTAGCAATAGGTGATGCTGCCAGCCCCACCTATAATTAACCACATCCCAAACATTTGTCTTTGGGTAATAATCCCTCGTTTTGTACTGAAGTGGTGGTTCAGTAAATCTTATAGAATATTGAATAGCTTTAGATAGAAGAGCATTTCCTTTGATATTTTACTATCAGTGATATTATTCTAATCAGTTTCTAAGGGATTTTTTTAGGTCAGTTTCTCAAAGTAAATTCTAGCTCCTGTTTTTTCTCCAACCCCTGTATTTATGTCATCCAGTGTCTAAGTGATTGAAGCAAACAATGCTCTTTAGAACAGCTATTCTCAACTGGGGGTCCGCAGCCCCCGGGAAGCCATGAACAGGTTTTAGGGGGTCCGCCAAGCAGGGCCATGGTTAGACTCACTGGGACTTAGAGCTGAAGCCCTTGGAGTCCTGCCTCCCCTCTTGGGCCTGGAGCATGAAGCTGAAGCCTGAGCAACTGAGTTTTGTGGGGTCCTGGACAATTGCCCTGCTTGCTACCCCCTGATGTTGGCCTTGGCTTTTATATTCAGAAAAACACTTTTGGTGGCACAGGTGGGCCGTGGAGTTTTTATAGCATGTTTGGGAGGGAACCTCACAAAGAAAAAGGTTGAGAACCCCCACTCTAGAAGATATTTTTTTCTGAAACAAACGTGGATTAAAGTAAAAGGGAGTTTTACATAAAATTTAGTAGTTATAGCTGAAACCCTTAGTCTTCTACAAGTGTGCATGATAAAGTTGGATCTTTTAGTATGGATTTCAGGTAAAAATGTACTGAAGGGAAACTGGATTTGACAGACTTAATCTTAGAGTGGTTTGGTTTAGTTCACTTGGCATTTCATGGGTAGCCTCAGATTAAAGGTAATAGAGAGCCTGGAATTAGGCTCAAGTAGGTTAAAGTCACCTAGAGGTAGAAGAGGTTGATGTTGTTAAGGGCCATCCAGGATCTCTTTCTACCCCATAAAGAAATGAATAAACAACCTATCTTCCTTTTTAGAGATTGATTCAGAGATTGACAAGGCAGCATGTTAATTAGGTAGATTTTTTTTTTAAGTCTTTTTATTCACTTTAATAGTATTTGTGTGCTTCTCTCATAAAAACATATCTTTCTTATCGCTTTATGCCCTTATCAAATAGGGTAGGAAGTTCTCTTTCACAATGTTACTCTATTCATCAGTGATCATAATGTCCAGATTTTTAATTTTGTCAGATTGCCAAGAGCGGTCACATTGCAACAATGGCTTGAAGGCAAGCCCTACACAGCATTGGGTTGAATATCAGCAAATCAGTTTTTTTGGATTCAAAATTAGAGTAATCTTCAATTATTTCTATAACACATAAGATTGAAATATTATGGTTTGGGAACTATAGCATAATCTTTGCAAATTGCCAAAAGTCAATGTACATATATCTATATTTTAGCAACCAGTTGTATAGCTGCTAAAATATAAAATAAAGAGAGAACATACATGACATGTTTTAATTTAAAAGAAATATGAGGAGTAACCCATTTAATAGTTCAGAAACCCCAGAACATGTTATTCAGTCCTTCCATGTCAAAGGAAAGGGGTACAGCAGGGTGCTAAGCCTTTTTAGCTCAGTGCCAGTATATCAGAAATCTCCTTGTGCTTTTGGTTAGCGTATCTTTCATTCTTCAATACTGTTTTTTCTAAGTATCTTAGATAATGTATGCAGAATTCATGTTGCATCATTTCAGAGGATTGGGCTTTATGTTAATCAGTAAAATGGGCTGCTATACTCTACAGCCCAGGCTTGGATTATCTTTTTGAAAGATAAATAAGAGAAGCGCTATCTTCATTCTATGGGAGAATATCCAGAATATTTAGGGTTTTTTAAAATGTCTATATTTTTATAAAAATTTGAGGGAAACCCTTCTGGTCCCGGAAATTTCCTGATGAGAACTTGCTAACTACTGATTTTCAGTGGGAGTTGTGTGCCCTTTATGCTTTTGAAAATGTCTCCTCTTCAAATCTGTGGGTGGGTGGGTGAGGTGCCAGCCAAAGTTCTACTTTTGGTAATGTAAGACTCCTAAAACGTAGCTATAAATTCAGCATGTGCAATTTCAGATCTAGGAATAGCTTTAATAGATCACACCAGTAGTCCGTTTAGTCCAGTATCCTGTCTCTGACAGTGGCCATTATTGGTTGCTACTGAGGAAGGTGCAAGAAACTGTACAGTGGGCAATTACATAATAAACGGCTCATTAAACTTGTCAGGAAGAATTTTCCTCTAACAGTTATTGCTTAGCATATATCCAGATATCCAGAAACATGAGGGAGAATCCCTGGTGAAAAAGGAGAGAGGACTAATTCTTGGGTGAGTTTGTCTGTTTCGTTTTTCTTTTGACTTGCTTAAAGTTTATAGTGTGGTTACATGGTCTGTTGTGGATTGTGTGTTCGAGAGCTGTGTGGGAGTGGGGGCCAGAAGCCTGCTAGCTGAGAGTGCACTAGCAAGTCTCTAGCCTCCTGTCCTTTGATCCTTGATCACCTTTCCCCTGTGTGTTAGAGGGGACAGGGCTGACCTAGAAGAGAGAGACTATGGGAACTAGCGAACAGGGGAGTTTGCGAGGGCATTGGTAGGAGGGAGAAAGAATAAAATCACCATGGTTTGGAAAGGCCACGTTGCCAATGCCAACACTGCTCCTGGCTACTCCACCAGCACAGGCAGACACAGAACCCGACCGAGGATGCTTCTGCCCAGAGCATCCATGGCCTGCATTTCCTTGTCATATAGATAACCAGGTTGGGGAGACCACCAGAGTGAGAGGCGCCTAATGGTAGAATCTCTCAGGAAGCAGATGGGAGAGCTACAGGAGGAAGTGGCTAGGTTGAGGAGCATCTGTGCACATGAGGAATTCATTGAAAATATGCATGCAGAGTCCTCCAAGGTTGAGGAAGCAATTCAGCTGGAGGAGGAAATGGCTCCTTCAAAGGTTGAGGAAGCAGGCTGCTGGTTACTTCTGGCAGCAGACAGTGCTCTACCCTGTTCCCTCATTTTCCTGTTCGTTCATAATCTGGAAAAGAAAAACAAGCTTTCCTGCTTTTTCAGGTCCCAAACGATTTCTCAATTTGGAATGAATTAGCCCAAAGGAAGAAAATATTCTTTCTACACCAGCACAAGAAGCTACTGCTGTTAAAAGTGAGATTGTCACTTCAGCAGTCTCTGAATCCAAGTGCTTAAGTGACTTCCACCAGTTCACTGGTGTGACTTTCTTTAAAACATCATCCGCAAACATATATTTCTTGAATGGTTCACCCTTAGTTCAGAAGTTTATTATAGTTGCCATTATGGAGGGATGGTTGCTGGATGTCCATGTCATAGTCCACTCCTCTTCTTCAGCAGTTAAGGTTTGACCCTGGTACCGAGTATTGAGAATCATTGTAAGAAAATGAGCTGGTGATAGTGCTTGTCCCATTCAGTTTTTTAATGCTTGTAATTTAACTTTGTCATTGCATATTTCTCTTTTTAAGATCTCACTGAGTTCCTTCCAAATTTCAACAGTGTCAGCAATAAAACAGCTATTTCCCTGCATTTTATTCAAGGTTACAGAACTAAGCTTCAGGGTACTCAGCATGTGTTCAACATTTCTCTTAAGCCCAATGTTGAGAACTTTGGCTGTGACCATTCCATCTATTTTTTCACGATTTTGTTCACAAACTGTCATCAGATTAGGCCAGTTCTTGATATAGTTCTCAAAACAGTCCACTACTGAGTTCCATCACACGTCTTGTGGGAGTGTTAGCTTGGTTTCTCCCACTTTTTTCAGAGCAGCTGAAGTGGTTGTTATGGAATAACCATAATAAGTGGTTGTTATGGAAGTATTTTGAAATTTCAGCAACGTTAGCCTTTATTTCTGGAACACTGAAGTCTTTGGTTAGGAGGTGCATCAAATGAGCACTGCAACTGTATGTTAGCTTGTGACTCTTCACTTTCTTCTAAATTGCTTCTCGTCTTGAATACATTTGCAGCATTGTCTGTGACCAAGCTGCATACTAGACATTTGAATATTTTTTCACAGTTTGTTATGGCTTTTACTGCTACTACTTGTAAGTATTCTGCTGTTTGTGCATTTCCTGATGTATCAATTGTTTCTGTAAGGAAGACATTCCCTTCTTCTGTTGTCACACAAGCACATACAACAGGATCATTGTGGACATTGCTACCCCCATCAAGACTCGGGTTAACAATTTTACCCTCTAGACCTTTTGCACACTGCTCAATTTCTCTTTCATGCACTTTATCCAGCAATTTGCCTGCGACATCTGCTCTGTTGGGTGAACTGTATCCTGGTCTTAATGACTGAACCAAATTAATGAAGTGTGGGTTCTCAATCATTCGAAAAGGAGAGATTGTTGCATAAACAAACCAGGCAATTTTTTCATCAATTACCTCATTTTGTAATCTGCTGGTTCTTATAGCAAACTTATCTATGGTTGTTTTTGGATGATGATTTTTTTTTTCTTTTTGCTACAGGTGATATACTGTGGCTATATGACATACATGATGTGACTGAAACACTATCATTGGCAGATAACTCTGAAACTATAGAAAATGATGGTGATCTTGAAGGTGGATAGTCTTTAGAATCCTGTATATTGAGGGTGGATTCTCCTAAACAAAATAAGTCAATGCAGTTATTTAATTATTGTTACCATACTGCTCATTTAGTATTACTCATTGCATTCACTGACACTCAATACTACTTTAAAGGTGAAATCGTAAAAGGAAGATCTTCTCTTCATTTTTTATCACAACTGCATCTAAAAAGATAGTACCAACTATATTTTTTGCTCAAACATGAGAATTCAAGAATGGTCCAGAAGGAATACAGGCAGTCCTTAATAAAGAAGTATGAAATAAAAAAGTTTACCAACCTGAAGATCCTGCATGTTCAGACACGTTCCTTTCATCATCTTCCAGTAGAGATAAGGAGGTTTTAGTACCATTATACAAGGCACTGGTGAGACCTCATCTGGAATACTGTGTGCAGTTCTGGTCTCCCATGGTTAAGAAGGATGAATTCAAACTAGAACAGGTACAGAGAAGGGCTACTAGGATGATCCGAGCAATGGAAAACTTGTCTTATGAAAGGAGACTCAAGGACTTGGCTTGTTTAGCCTAACTAAAAGAAGGTTGACGGGAGATATGATTGCTCTCTATAAATATGTCAGAGGGATAAATACCTGAGAGGGAGAGGAATTATTTAAACTCAGTACCAGTGTGGACACAAGAACAAATGGATATAAACTGGCCACCAGGAAATTTAGACTAGAAATTAGACGAAGGTTTCTAACCATCAGAGGAGTGAAGTTTTGGAATAGCCTTCCAAGGGAAGCAGTGGGGGCAAAAGACCTATCTGGCTTTAAGGTTAAACTCGATAAGTTTATGGAGGAGATGGTCTGATGGGATAACATGATTTTGGCAATTAATTGATCTTTAAATATTCATGGTAAATAGCCCAATGGCCTGTGATGGGATATTAGATGGAGTGGGATCTGAGTTACTACAGAAAATTCTTTCCTGGGTATCTGGCCGGTGAATCTTGCCCATATGCTCAGGGTTTAGCTGATTGCCATATTTGGGGTCAGGAAGGAATTTTCCTCCAGGGCAGATTTTTCGCCTTCCTCTGTAGCATGGGGCACGGGTCACTTGCTGGAGGATTCTCTGCTCCTTGAAGCCTTTAAACCACGATTTGAGGACTTCAGTAGCTCAGACATAGGTGAGAGGTTTTTTGCAGGAGTGGGTGGGTGAGATTCTGTGCCTGCGTTGTGCAGGAGGTTGAACTAGATGATCATAATGGTCCCTTCTGACCTTAGTATCTATGAATCATCTTCAACGCAGCTTCCTCCTGAGAAGGAACACTTCTCATGATATTGTTTCGTTTGGGCAACCAGGCCTTGCATTTCTTTGTTGCACTGTTTGCATTTTGCATGCATGCCTGTCTTACCCACAGGTAGAGGAACTTCATTAAAATATTCCCAAACTGGGTCTCTTTACAGCCTATTGCCATTATAGGTTTTCCCTTCTAGTGAGAGAAGGTATAGTAAGTAGATCTCAAATCAATGAAGGCTACACTCAGAAAGACCTCAAGATTTCTGGAATATGCTGCTCAAACAGTTTCACTTTTATTTCTGCTACCTGTCCTTCGCTTCTCACATTTATCTTCAGACTTCTTCTCCTTGTCCACATGTATTCCACCCCCAACAATCTTCTATTGATTGAACTTTTTGAAACTTTACACTTTTAGAGAGAGGTAAGGGATTGACTGTGTGTACACAAATTTGCAGAGGGACAGTAGGGTTGAGGTCTGTTATTTGTCACCTCTCCATATTATTTATTTATTTATTTATTTAAAACATTTTTGCTGTTAACAAGCATGTTATCTCTGGAGACACAAATCTACAGTTTGAGAACTGCAAAACTAAGCATCTCTGATGGTATCTTCTAGACTGAGCACTGAGTCCCATTGGGTAGATAGAAAGATTAACCTAAATAATCTATACAGAAGCCCCTGGAACGCTGTAAAATTAATCCATGAACTATTGGAACTCATTTACAAAACTTTTCTTAAACATTTCATGAATATATTGTCTCATACTATAGAATTAGAATTTATAATCCCTATTCCATGATGAAATATCTTTGAGCTATAATGTATCTTAATTAAAACTCTCTTTAGATAGGTTTTTTCCTCAAAAAGCATTTTATCAAAAAAAATCCGATTTAAATATAAAAGATCATTTATTTTTATCCACCCTGATTTTATGCAAGAGAAGTCATGTGAAGTGTCATTGGAAAAGTTATGCATATTGACTATGTATCTGTATTTCAAATGTCGTTAAACCCGGGTAATATCCAGTACACAAGATGCTTTCAGGCTAGATCCATGGTTCCCAAACTTGTTCCACTGCTTGTGCAGGGAAAGCCCCTGCTGGGCCGGGCCGGTTTGTTTACCTGCCGCTGTTTGGAAAGCCCCTGTTTGGCCGATCGCGGCTTCCACTGGCTGTGGTTTGCTGCTCCAGGTCAATGGGAGCTGCTGGAAGTGGCGCGAGCCGAGGGACATACTGGCCGCCGCTTTCAGCATCCCCCTTTGGCCTGGAGCAGTGAACCGCGGCCAGTGGGAGCTGTGATTGGCTGAACCTGTGGACGCAGCAGGTAAACAAACCAGCCCGGCAGGGGCTTTCCCTGCACAAGCTGTGGAACAAGTTTGGGAACCACTGGTGTAGATAGTGGGTGGGGAAGGGCCTGTTCATGGCAATGGGCCATTAAGAAGCTTATCTCCCACATAAGCCTTCCTGAGAACACTCCAAACAGCCTGTGAATAATGGCTGCTATGAATCTACAAGGACATGTGATCAGACCACATGATGCTGGACTCCATCTTGGGATGTTAGTATTTTTCCCCAGACTGGTCTGGGAACCAAGCTTTGAAACAAAGGGTTCCTGCCATATGCAAAAGCTATATAAGGCAAGGAGTGATATCATCTGGGGTTCTTCACTCCCCACAGAAGAAGACTCCTGGAAACCCCTGAGAAACAACTGAACTTGGGGAAGTGCTGGGCTGAAGCTAAAGGGATTTGTAGCCTGTGAATGAAACACCTGGGGATTCCAAGCTGTAAAGCAAGTGCAGCTTGCCCCCTAAAGAATCTGCAGCCTGCTTGTATCATCTCTTAGGGCGAGAATCTGCTAATTTGTATCCAATCTATTTAGTATATTAAGATTAGCTTGCATTTTTTATTTGCTATGTAATCTCTTTATCTGTTTGCTATACCTTATAATCACTTATATCTTTTGTAGTTAATAAACTTGTTTTTGCTTTATCTAACCAGTGAGTTGGAGTGAAGTATATGGGAATCTTAGCTCACGAGGCAAATGCTGTTGCATATTCCTCTCCGCACTGAGGGAGGGGGCAAACTTTATGAGTTTAAGCTGTACAGTTCCCCGTGCAACACAAGACGGTATAATTATGGGTTTATACTCAAGAGTGCCTGGGAGCTGGGAGTTGCCTCAGCTGTGGCCTTCCTATGCAGGGGCTGGTCAGAGAGCCCCAGCTGCAGCTGGGTGTGTCCCTACCTGTATGTATGCTGGTGAAAGTGCAGGCTGGAGGACTTGGCAGCTTGTCACAGCAGTACCTTGTGAGAGGGAGCCCAGGCTGGTGGGTCAGGGGGCTCAGTGGTACACCAGTTCCAGGTGGCACCCTGGGGGGGGACCCATCATAGGGTCCCACAGGGATTTGTCCTCGGTCCAGTTCTAGATATCTTCATAAATAGGGATAATGGCATAGAGAATACGCTATGGAAGTCTGTGGACAATACAAGCTTGGAGAGGTTGCAAGCACTTTGGGGGATAGGATTAGAATTCAAATGATCTGGACATAAATAAATAAATAGGATAAAATTCAGTAAGGACAAATGAAGAGTACTCTGCTTAAGAAGGAATAATCAGTTGCACAAATACAAAATGGGAAATGATTACCTAGAAACAAGTACTACAGAGGAGGATCTGGGGGTTATAGTGGATCACAAACTAAATCTGAGTTAACAATGTAATAATGTTGCAAAAAAAGCAAACATCATTCTGGGATGTATTAACAGGAGTCTTGTAAGCAAGACACAAGAAATAATTCTTCCACTCTACTCAGCACTGATAAGGCCTCAACTGGAGTAGTGTGTTCAGTTTTGGGCACCACACTTTGGGAAAGATGTGGACAAATTGGAGAAAGTCCACAGGAATGCAACAAAATTAATTAAAGATCTAGAAAACATGACCGATGAGGAAAGATTTATAAATTGGATTTGTTTAGTCTGGAGAAGAAAAGACTGACGGGGACATGATAACAGCCTTCAGTTACATAAAAGGTTGTCAGGAAGATAATAAATTGTTTTCCTTATCCATTGAGGACAGGACAAGAAGTAATGTGTTTAAATTTTATCAAGGGAGATTTATGTTAGACATTAGGAACAACTTCTTAGCTGTAAGGGTAGTTAAACACTGGAACAAATTACCTAGGGAGTTTGTGGAATGGCTGTCATTGGAGGTTTTTAAGAAGAAGTTAACTAACAGGGATGGTCTAGATAATACTTAGTCCTGCCTAAGTGCAGGGGACTGGATTAGATGACCTCTTGAGGTACCTCTAGTGTTTCGTTTCTGTGATTCCACAAGGTTTATAAATCCCTCATATTAAAATATATATATTTTTTATGTAACTGTGGATGTTCTCATTATCCATATAAATGTGTAATCTGTTTTTGAATCCTATTAAGCAGTTGGCCACAATGAGACATTGTGACAATGAATTCCACGTATTCTTTATGTGTTTTGAAAAAAAGGATTTCCTTTTAATAGTTGTGTAATTTGTCACCTTTCAGTTTAATTGAATGTCCCCTTGTTCATATGTTGCTATAGCAAGTAGGAGTGCTTAGTCTTTGTTTATACTATTAATTATTCTGTGTTCGTCTGTCATGTCCTCTTTTATTCATGTTCTTTTTAAATTATAATATCCCAGCAGTTTTCAGCTGCTTCTCAGATGGAAGTCTTTCTACGTCCACAATTATTTTTGTCTCCCATCTCTAGACCACTTCTGTTTCTGCTATATCTTTTTTGAAATAATGTGATGAGAACAGAATATTCCCTAACAGAGTATTCCAGGTGACAATTTATCATTGATATATATATATAAATAATATTTTCACTATTATTTTCTATGCTGTTCTGGGTACATCGTAACTGGAGCCATATCTTTGTATTTGTACTACAAAGCATATTGCACACTAAAATAGTAATTAAAATTTATCAAACCAAATTTGGAAAAATATGGACCAAAATATGGGTAATGAAATTTTAATCACCTCACAATAAAAGCCGAAATACTTACCCCAGGCAAGTCAATGAGAAGAATTTGGGGGGAAAAGGGAACTTTATGTGGTAGGTTGTTTTTAAATTATTTGGTTATTTTTGTTCATTTGCAGCTTTTTGAAATTACTCTGAGGTTTGGAATAGTAATAGTAGTCTTGGCAGAGATGGGTTAATGGTTAGAGTGCAGATGAAGAGGTCAGAGATGTTAAATATGTACAGTTGTGTGTGATTGTAGAAATAAAGAAATTTATCCCTGAGTATCTTGCCCACATGTAACATTTCTAGCTATTTTGTTAGATTGAGAGGTTACAAGGAATATTATCCCTGATATTTCAAGGGTAAACTGATTGCCTTTAAAGTTGAATAGGAATTTTTCTTCCATATCATTACATTGTGCAGCTGGGCAGGAAATGCATTGTGGGGAATGTGTTTGCCTTATTCTAAAGCAAGATTAGGTTTTGGCTGCTGCCAGGTACAGGTTGCTAGACTAGACTAAGCAGTGGTCTCTTCTGGTATGGTAACTCCAGTGTATACATGAGGTGATTTCTAGAAATTGCTTTTGCTCTGAGAGCACACTTAATATCGCACGCCAGGGCCCCAGGCATAGTGTGTGGATCAATGTGGGATACTAACATCAGAGAAGAGTTTTTGTAGGTAAGTTTTTTTTTGTTTTGTTTTTGATTTATGTTTCTGGTTTAAATTATGGATTCCCCCTGCCCCCTTCACAATGGTAGTGTGAATGTTTCTTTCATAGTTTACTAATGTTCTTGCAGTAATACCTTAATTTTCATTTGGTGTGTGTTGGCGTTTATAGTGGTCGCGTTCATTGTTGAAATAAGGCTGCCCCGCACACAAGTACTTCTAGTTTAATGTTTGCTTTTGCTGAGTCTGGTTCTGATTCATTATGTTTACATGACTCACCATCAGCCATCTGTTAGTTATAATTTAACTTTCAAGGTTGTATGTAATTTGGTTTTATTTAATGAAGTGCAATAAACAGCATTATGAAGCTTTTCTCTTTTAATCTTACAAGGAAAAAAATCCATATCTAAAAAAGCAATTACAAAGAAGAGGAAAGGGGTCACAAAGCCTACGGTGCCAGAATTTCAGGTAAATGTCTCAATTTTTGTTCTATATACTTGAAATCTAAATGTCTTTAGAGCATGTATCTCCTACTGCAATTTGCTGTGACTCTAGAAGTTATGCTTGCAATTAATGAGGAGTGACTCTCTTATTTTCTTCCCACCACAGACAAGCAGATCCAAAGAATTAATCTGATAGAATTCTCAAATATGTGTGCTGCTTTTTGTAGCAGTAAATGTTTTCATATATAATTAATTATGTACAGCCTTACATAGCGTTGCCGAGAGATACTTAAGTAAGATTGTCAAGGAAAAAATACAGAACATGCTTTGAAAAACTAATAGTGATTCATGTAACAGGTAATACTGTGTACATATTAACAAACCTGTAGTTTCCCTGGGTATAATTAGTTGCATTTTTACATGTTGTGTGACACTGCATATCCTTGTATAAGGGAGACCTTGCTTGATTTACTCTGAGTCTGAAAAAAGCCAGACTTGTGAAATCTTTTTTTTTTTTTTAAGTTTTAACTCTTATCTGTACATGAACTTTAGACTGGAGAGCTCAAAGAGAATGCTGACTATAATAGTGTTGTTTTCTTGTGCTACTACAGCTAAAGTCTTTCAGCATTTCTATTATAAATCATGATTATGTATGCATGTTCACTTGGATTGGAGTGCTCCTGTAACTACAAGACTGTCTTTTTACTCTTTTATATCTCTTACCTAAAGAAAGGCATCAATAGTATTCTTAGCACTAAGGCCTTACGTAAGTTATAATCATTCTGGAAAACCCACAAATAGAACCATTTCTTCTGTGAAGATGCAGTGTCCCAGAAGGTGTCACAGATAGAATTTCTAAATGGTAATGCCTAGTAACTAACCCTGGATGCTAGATCACTACGTATATCTAAACATTTTTGTTATGCTCCTAGTATTAGGTACTAGAATTGCAACTAGCATCTGTAGAAGTGTTAGATTATGGAGGAGGAAAGGGTACTGATAAAAGTCCGGGGGGGAGTATGTCAAGTATGCCACAAAAATTATGTTTTCTTGGCACATTATCCACATGTATATTAATTCACAATTAAATATTAATAAGGCCCTGCCTGCGCTATTGTTTTTTAAAAACTGTTTCAGCTAGTCAAGTTTTGATTCCAGTGTAGACAAGACATAAGTTATCTAAAATGTCTTCCAGATAATGTGGAGCCCAATGAGTTTTAAAACTATTTTAACTAAGTTATGACCTGTCAATACTGGCAGTACAACCTTACTAGGAAATCTTTTTTTAATATCAGTATGCAGGCAGGGCTGAAAAAGAGGAGTCCTGTCCAAGAATATGTACATATGAAAGGAGGTATAGTGGAAATACTGCTAAAGTTTTTGGATATGGCAGGGTAAAGTGTGCCTTTATAATGCTCTCCTGGTGCCCTTTGCTCTAAATATGTACTTAAGAAATATTTATAGCATTTCATTAATATAGTGGTAGTCTTTTTTAATTAAGTGAGGCTCTGCAAACCTGTTTTTAGGGTATGAAATATGCAAAGTGAGGCACTTTGATAATCATAAGAGTATTGTTATCCTTGCACATAGACCTATTGTAAAATAAATACATAAAGTTCAGAATTTTTTTCAGAAGTTGCTTTGTATACGTGAGACATATCTGGCAATATAGAAACACTTCAAGCTGTACAAAACCATAATGTGGACATAGGAATTACAGTATTATTTATTGAACTTTATTTCATCAGGATAGATTTATTGGGGAGATGCTTTAAAAAGAATCTCAGTGGCTGAGCAAATTATTATTCATACCTTGTAAAAGCCACAACCTGCCCAAAATACAAACAAGTACCCAAACTATACATTACAAATACATATTGGTAAATATTTCAAGCATAATTCTAACATCAAGTTGGAGGGAATACCATGAGGAGGAACAACATGAGAAAATGTTTCCCAGTTTCACTGCTCTCTGTTCATAGTTTTAATACCAAAGTGAGTATGAAATCACAGATTTCATAAAATTTACTGCCAGACATGTAAGTATAATTTAAAAGATTGAAGAACAGAACATAAAGACACTTTCAAGTCAGCGACCATAAATCCTCATCTGTAATGATTTGCCAACTCAATTTTTCTTAACAGTGTAAGTGACAAATCTTCTTATCATTAGTTTGAAATAAACGAAGTTTTTAATTTGCCTGAAAAGATTTGCTCTGGATTGTTACAGTACTTGTTTTATAAGATTTGAGCTCAGGGCTGATTTAAAAAAAAAAAAATTAAAAGCTTCAAGAGCAGAGTAGTCAGGGGAATGCATTCAGCTGTTTTCTCATAATAGTGCATATAAATAGAAGTCAAGCTTTTATGAATTCTGAATATTAAGATCTGATAAAGCAAATTTGACATGCCATAAATCATGAGATTCAAAGTTAGATATTGCATGTCCCATTTTTTTCAACAACTTTTAGAGCAAGAGTCCTAAATTCATAATTACTCTAGTAAAAATTGTGCTTGAATAATTTTGTTTCAGAGAAATTACAATAGTTAAATTGCTTAAACAGGAAGGAGACATTGTTTTCTCATGTAAATAAAATATGTTCACCTTCCATTACACAATTTTTTGTATAAAATATTTTTTATTTTAAGAACATAGGACCAGCTCTGCACAGCTCCTGGAAGTGGCCGGTATGTCCCAGGCTCTGGTTCCTAGGCAGAGGAGCCAGGGGGCTCTTCATGCTGCCTGCGCCCACAGGTGCTGCCCCCACAGCTGTAGAGCCAGAGCTCAGGGCGGGGGCAGTGTATGGAGCCCCCACGACCGC